>NC_086225.1:37879877-38208832 GCF_035770615.1 Melospiza melodia melodia
GACAACAGGTTCTGAAGTGCGATACGGTTTGACGTTTTTGGCAGGAACCCACTTAATTCTTCCAGCACCTGTGGAAATAGAAGCATACCCTTTGCCCCATGTTATTAATTGAAACGGGCCTTCCATCTGTCCAGAGTCAGGGTTTCTAATTAGAAGAGGAGGATGTTCTTTCAGTTTTGCCTGTGTGCTATTTGAAAAGTGTCTAAAGATTGGTGGATCTGGTTCTGTACTTGAACTATTTAGAAAATTAAAACCATACAAAGCCTTACTCAGTCTCATCTGTGGGGTGATTTCCGTTCCCCCTCTCTGTTGATCTAATATGCGTTTTAAGGTTTGATGTGTTCTTTCAATGATTGCTTGGCTTGTGGGAGAGTGGGGAATACCAAAAATGTGTCGAACACCCCATTCATTTAAAAATGTGGCCAATTTTTGAGATATGTATGCGGGACCATTGTCAGTTTTTACTTCTTGGGGTATACCCAATGAAGCAAAAGCTTGCAGGAAATGATGACAGGCATGGCTGCCAGTTTCACCTGTGTGAAGGGAAGCAAAAACTGCACCAGAGAACGTGTCTATGGAAACATGAATATTTTTAAATTTACCAAAAGAAGGCTATTTAGTAACACCTGTTTGCCACAACTGTAGGCTTTGTAAGCCTCGGGGGTTGATTGCTCCTGTAGAAACAGGAGGTTGTACCAATTGACAGTCAGGGCAAGTATGAATGATAGCTTTAGCTTGACTTTTAGTGATTTGGAACATTCGCATGAGTGCTTGTGCATTTTGGTGGAAAAAGGCATGACTCAATTTTGCTTGTTCAAAAATATTTGGCAATGTGTTAGAAATGACCATTGTCAGCTTGTCCGCTCTTGCATTTCCTTCCACTAAAAATCCAGGAAGTGAAGAATGCGCCCTAATGTGAGAAACAAAATATGGATTAGTTCTATATTGCAAAGTTATAAAAAGACATGAAAGCCAACGATGTAAAGTTTCATTACTAACATCCTTTAAAATGGAACCTTCTATTCTCCTGACTACATTAGCAACATAAGCAGAATCTGTGACCAAATTAAAAGGCTGAGGAAACAGCTGAAAAGCTCAAACTACTGCAGCAAGCTCAACAATTTGAGGGGATCCCTCTACTGTTTGAATATCAGATTCCCAAACATCAGTCTTTTGATTAAACCAAGTCACAACGGACTTGTGGCTTTTACCAGAGCCATCAGTGAAGAGAGTCACAGCATGTAAAGGTTCTTCACTTAATTTAGGTTTTCCTCTGAAACTCAATTTTGCTTGCAGTAGTTTGTGAGCTGGATAGTGTATGGAACAAACACCTGGAAAACCTAAGAATGCATATTGTAAATCATCAGAATTTTGCATTGCCCAATTGAAATAATCATTTTTCAATGGCAAATAGATAACTGAACATTCTTGACCTGCCAAAGTTAACAATCTGGTTCTAGCCTTAATTATAATGTATGCAATCATTTCTAAAACTGAGCAAATGGTCTTTGAAAACCTGTAGGGAGGAAAAACCCATTCCATTATTAACAAAGGATCTTGTTCTGTGGCATCCCACTGGAAAATGAGACCACAAAGCTGCATCTTCTCTCCTAAGATTGCAAGAAAGAAAGGATTTTCAGGAACGCAGCGATGAGCTTGTCTTTTTTGAAGAGCTTCTGTGACTTTGTCGAGAGCAGCACGAGCTTCAGGGGTTAAAGTTCTTGGCGAAGTGATGTCGCAACTTCCTCTCAGCAAATGGAAGAGCGGACTCAGTTCATCATTGGTGATTCCCAGCATCGGTCTGACCCAGTTGATTTCTCCTAGAAGTTGTTGTAACTCTTGTAGGTTGTTGACTCTGGTTCGGATCTGAATTTTCTGTGGTATTATTGTCGTCTTCCATCGTCTTCCATCATCTTCCATCCCAGGTACTTCTAAGGTGAAACTTGTTGAATTTTCGTTGCAGAGATTTCAAGTCCAGCTTTTTGAATTTCAGCAACAACACAGTCGCGAGTTTCTTCCATCTCTTCCTTTCAAAGGACTCCACCCTTAAAGCCAATTTTTCTTTCTCTGTATCTATAGATTGACAAACACCAGAACAACCCTGTTTTTGCTTAACTGAAAAAGAGTTCCCCGGAACACAATTTCCCGAGTGGAAGCAGCCACCTCAGCCTCCACCCCAGGCCCAACAGAATCCAATTCAGGTTTCAGTGTCCCTGCACAAACAATTTTAGGAAGTACAGTCACTTTTTCATTTCCATCTTTTACACACTTTGTTCCATCCCCCTTACAAGAGTCACATATTTTTACATTAACAGAACAACGCAAAGAAAAGTCCAAAAGAGTCTCATTTTTTCCCAGAGAGAGAAGAAAGATTTTGTTCAACAGAGTTCAAAGCAATACTTTCAGCATTTGCAACAACACTTGTAACATTCTCCGATACTCACACAGTCTCCGGTTTACTGGAATTTAATGAGACAGAACCAGAAGCTTTGTTTTCTGAGTCCAAGTTGATCTTATTATTATCCGTTTGTTTAAAACAGTGCTCCAACAGCGCTCTACAAACCGGCATAAGTTCTCTTAAGCTTTCATCTTTTTTGAGAGAGACTAGATTATAGATTCTCCAGTTTATCTGATCCCAAAAATGAAAAGTAAAAGCAGACTGCAGATTTAAATCTTGCGTATTCGCTTTAACCCAGATAAGTAAGTTTTTAAGCTCAGTTTTTGAAATTTCAGAGTGACCTTTTTCTTGTAACATTGTCTCTAATTGATGAAAAACATCCCATTCAACTTTTGATAAATTCGTTCCCATTTTTGTGTTCGTTTAATAATTTTCTTTTTCTCTATTTTGCCTCCCAACGTCACCCAAGCGCTCTCCCGAGATAAGTTACTTACAATTTTCTTGGCTTCGGCGGGAGAGATGATACAGTGTGCTCCTTGTTAACACTTGGGTCTCCGCAGCTGGTACTTCCAAGATTTTTCTTTGTTTTTCTTCTATTCTACGTCCTCACACGAGGCACCAATATGCGGGGGACGGGACAGGTATAAGTCCAATAGTGTCAGGAACCCACGCCTTAAAAAAGGAACCCACTAGGCCGCGGCAAAATATCCAAATATGGATAACATGGTAACCAGACCAGTGAAGAGATTTTTGCTTTTATTTCCAGCACATCAGTCTCAAAATACAAAATGGAGACATGACAGCTCACTGATCCACACCAAAAAATGTCTCCTTCAACAGGGCTCATACAGCAATACATAAAATCATCTCAGACTAGAATTCAGCCAATCAGACACAGAAAACACATCTTGACAAGCATTCTATCCAATCTTATAAAACATAGGTAATCGTAGCTAAAACAAAGACTAGTTGATAAGAGACAAAGAACAGAGTTCTATTCATGCTAACCTTCTAAAGATATACATTAAATAACCTTGTTGCCATCCTAAAGCCAATTCTACAGAAGCCTATTGTTATTTGTCACGTCTACTGCTTGGGAAACTTTTCTGCTTGCATGGAAAACTTTTTCTGCTTGCATGGGAAACTTTTCTGCAATGCTAACAAAACTCCAGTCTAAGGCCTACATACTTCTTTGTAACCATTTCTTAAAAATCCTCTAACCTTATGGATTCCAACATTTCCCCCTCTCTGTTTGACCCAGAAGCTTTCATTTTCTTGTCGCTTGCTATTTGCGTTTCATAGCTCTATTGCAAACTTTCTGCTTATTATCTGCTGAAGACCTATTTTCACTAAACTGAAGCATTGCTATATTACGGCACAGCAACTTAATGCTGTGAAGACCCAATCCCTGAAAGAGAGATATGAATCACGTTTGGCAACAGTCACAAGGCATCGTTCAAAAAACTCTGGTCGATTCCAAGGCCTTAATTCAAAACCTTCGTTCATGTCAATACCCTCATCTACTGCTTTCGTGAGATTTCGTACACTCTCTGTGCTTCTACTTCCTAGTTCTCCTGCTTGAATGACAAAAACTTCTCGGACTGTTTTGTTCATCATTCGCCGAACACAACAGAGTATACAAGGTGCCACTATCAATATCAGTATTAGAACACCTAATATGTAAAGACCTATCTTGCAAAGTTGCCTTAGCCAAGGTGCAAAACTCCAATTTTGAAACAAATCATCCAACCAGGAACCTCCATCTTCTTTAATTTGGGCTGTCAGATCCTTTAATTTTTGAATGCTTTTGTGAATGGATTCGGAATGATCAGACAAATTCATACAACACAATCCTTCCAATTCCTCACAACCATGTCCTTGTGCCAGTAAGAGAAAATCAATGGCTGCTCTGTTTTGAAGAGTAGCATGTCTAATACTATCAACATCGGTCAACATATCACTGATTGCGGAGGATGTGGCATTAGCTTGTTTGCTCAGCCAACATCCAACTCGATCTAATTGTCTCAATGCCACAGCTGAAGCCAATTGGGGTAGAAATATACCTGCTGAAAGCCTTCTGGCGGCATTCCAAGGCATAAAATCACTCTGACAGTTCTCATCATAATGAGGAACAGCTCTTGTTTTCCTTTGTTTCTTTTTCATCACTGCTTTGGCAGTGGGGGCAATTATGGTAAGCATACCAATGCTACAAGGGCCACCTTCAAGGTGGGCTGGAATGCCTTGCCAACCTCTGTCTCCGCAAATGATCCAATACCCTTTTGGCAATTGCCGTGGATATTGGTCCGTCTCCAGAAACACATCCCAACTGTTTGAAACATTTGCTGCCCTGAGAAGTTTGTTGGAACAAATGTTCCAATTGAAGGAAGGACTGTTTCCATTGTCAATTCCACCTGGTTTACCATTGGATTCTTTTCTGACCAAAGGAAACTCTTTCACTGGCACACCAACCAAACAGGTTGAGAAAGGCTTTTCTGGTTCCGAATTAGACAGGCATATAGTATCCGATCCGGCAGCCTTGGCTAAGGTCACCCAAACATTCGTTTTCGGTTGATCCACAGGCAAATCTGCACGACAAAAAACAATTAACATCAAGCAAAACAAGTATACCATTTGATTCTGCCCCATCTCTTTCAAGAACTAAGTTTTGGCAGAATTCTTTCTAAACAAAAACAATAACCTAAATTTTCAGCCAAAAACTAGCTTTGTAAAACAAACATTCAGCATTCAATTCGTATACTCATAAATAACATTGGCACAAAATCAGAGTTCATGGGTTCCACCGATGCACAAAGAACGTCAGGCACAAGAGGCGTCAGGCGAGACCCGGGATCCTTCCATTCGGTCCACGTCTGCGTACTCGCTTCCTCAGTTCTAGGCTCGACAACAGGTTCTGAAGTGCGATACGGTTTGACGTTTTTGGCAGGAACCCACTTAATTCTTCCAGCACCTGTGGAAATAGAAGCATACCCTTTGCCCCATGTTATTAATTGAAACGGGCCTTCCATCTGTCCAGAGTCAGGGTTTCTAATTAGAAGAGGAGGATGTTCTTTCAGTTTTGCCTGTGTGCTATTTGAAAAGTGTCTAAAGATTGGTGGATCTGGTTCTGTACTTGAACTATTTAGAAAATTAAAACCATACAAAGCCTTACTCAGTCTCATCTGTGGGGTGATTTCCGTTCCCCCTCTCTGTTGATCTAATATGCGTTTTAAGGTTTGATGTGTTCTTTCAATGATTGCTTGGCTTGTGGGAGAGTGGGGAATACCAAAAATGTGTCGAACACCCCATTCATTTAAAAATGTGGCCAATTTTTGAGATATGTATGCGGGACCATTGTCAGTTTTTACTTCTTGGGGTATACCCAATGAAGCAAAAGCTTGCAGGAAATGATGACAGGCATGGCTGCCAGTTTCACCTGTGTGAAGGGAAGCAAAAACTGCACCAGAGAACGTGTCTATGGAAACATGAATATTTTTAAATTTACCAAAAGAAGGCTATTTAGTAACACCTGTTTGCCACAACTGTAGGCTTTGTAAGCCTCGGGGGTTGATTGCTCCTGTAGAAACAGGAGGTTGTACCAATTGACAGTCAGGGCAAGTATGAATGATAGCTTTAGCTTGACTTTTAGTGATTTGGAACATTCGCATGAGTGCTTGTGCATTTTGGTGGAAAAAGGCATGACTCAATTTTGCTTGTTCAAAAATATTTGGCAATGTGTTAGAAATGACCATTGTCAGCTTGTCCGCTCTTGCATTTCCTTCCACTAAAAATCCAGGAAGTGAAGAATGCGCCCTAATGTGAGAAACAAAATATGGATTAGTTCTATATTGCAAAGTTATAAAAAGACATGAAAGCCAACGATGTAAAGTTTCATTACTAACATCCTTTAAAATGGAACCTTCTATTCTCCTGACTACATTAGCAACATAAGCAGAATCTGTGACCAAATTAAAAGGCTGAGGAAACAGCTGAAAAGCTCAAACTACTGCAGCAAGCTCAACAATTTGAGGGGATCCCTCTACTGTTTGAATATCAGATTCCCAAACATCAGTCTTTTGATTAAACCAAGTCACAACGGACTTGTGGCTTTTACCAGAGCCATCAGTGAAGAGAGTCACAGCATGTAAAGGTTCTTCACTTAATTTAGGTTTTTCTCTGAAACTCAGTTTTGCTTGCAGTAGTTTGTGAGCTGGATAGTGTATGGAACAAACACCTGGAAAACCTAAGAATGCATATTGTAAATCATCAGAATTTTGCATTGCCCAATTGAAATAATCATTTTTCAATGGCAAATAGATAACTGAACATTCTTGACCTGCCAAAGTTAACAATCTGGTTCTAGCCTTAATTATAATGTATGCAATCATTTCTAAAACTGAGCAAATGGTCTTTGAAAACCTGTAGGGAGGAAAAACCCATTCCATTATTAACAAAGGATCTTGTTCTGTGGCATCCCACTGGAAAATGAGACCACAAAGCTGCATCTTCTCTCCTAAGATTGCAAGAAAGAAAGGATTTTCAGGAACGCAGCGATGAGCTTGTCTTTTTTGAAGAGCTTCTGTGACTTTGTCGAGAGCAGCACGAGCTTCAGGGGTTAAAGTTCTTGGCGAAGTGATGTCGCAACTTCCTCTCAGCAAATGGAAGAGCGGACTCAGTTCATCATTGGTGATTCCCAGCATCGGTCTGACCCAGTTGATTTCTCCTAGAAGTTGTTGTAACTCTTGTAGGTTGTTGACTCTGGTTCGGATCTGAATTTTCTGTGGTATTATTGTCGTCTTCCATCGTCTTCCATCATCTTCCATCCCAGGTACTTCTAAGGTGAAACTTGTTGAATTTTCGTTGCAGAGATTTCAAGTCCAGCTTTTTGAATTTCAGCAACAACACAGTCGCGAGTTTCTTCCATCTCTTCCTTTCAAAGGACTCCACCCTTAAAGCCAATTTTTCTTTCTCTGTATCTATAGATTGACAAACACCAGAACAACCCTGTTTTTGCTTAACTGAAAAAGAGTTCCCCGGAACACAATTTCCCGAGTGGAAGCAGCCACCTCGGCCTCCACCCCAGGCCCAACAGAATCCAATTCAGGTTTCAGTGTCCCTGCACAAACAATTTTAGGAAGTACAGTCACTTTTTCATTTCCATCTTTTACACACTTTGTTCCATCCCCCTTACAAGAGTCACATATTTTTACATTAACAGAACAATGCAAAGAAAAGTCCAAAAGAGTCTCATTTTTTCCCAGAGAGAGAAGAAAGATTTTGTTCAACAGAGTTCAAAGCAATACTTTCAGCATTTGCAACAACACTTGTAACATTCTCCGATACTCACACAGTCTCCGGTTTACTGGAATTTAATGAGACAGAACCAGAAGCTTTGTTTTCTGAGTCCAAGTTGATCTTATTATTATCCGTTTGTTTAAAACAGTGCTCCAACAGCGCTCTACAAACCGGCATAAGTTCTCTTAAGCTTTCATCTTTTTTGAGAGAGACTAGATTATAGATTCTCCAGTTTATCTGATCCCAAAAATGAAAAGTAAAAGCAGACTGCAGATTTAAATCTTGCGTATTCGCTTTAACCCAGATAAGTAAGTTTTTAAGCTCAGTTTTTGAAATTTCAGAGTGACCTTTTTCTTGTAACATTGTCTCTAATTGATGAAAAACATCCCATTCAACTTTTGATAAATTCGTTCCCATTTTTGTGTTCGTTTAATAATTTTCTTTTTCTCTATTTTGCCTCCCAACGTCACCCAAGCGCTCTCCCGAGATAAGTTACTTACAATTTTCTTGGCTTCGGCGGGAGAGATGATACAGTGTGCTCCTTGTTAACACTTGGGTCTCCGCAGCTGGTACTTCCAAGATTTTTCTTTGTTTTTCTTCTATTCTACGTCCTCACACGAGGCACCAATATGCGGGGGACGGGACAGGTATAAGTCCAATAGTGTCAGGAACCCACGCCTTAAAAAAGGAACCCACTAGGCCGCGGCAAAATATCCAAATATGGATAACATGGTAACCAGACCAGTGAAGAGATTTTTGCTTTTATTTCCAGCACATCAGTCTCAAAATACAAAATGGAGACATGACAGCTCACTGATCCACACCAAAAAATGTCTCCTTCAACAGGGCTCATACAGCAATACATAAAATCATCTCAGACTAGAATTCAGCCAATCAGACACAGAAAACACATCTTGACAAGCATTCTATCCAATCTTATAAAACATAGGTAATCGTAGCTAAAACAAAGACTAGTTGATAAGAGACAAAGAACAGAGTTCTATTCATGCTAACCTTCTAAAGATATACATTAAATAACCTTGTTGCCATCCTAAAGCCAATTCTACAGAAGCCTATTGTTATTTGTCACGTCTACTGCTTGGGAAACTTTTCTGCTTGCATGGAAAACTTTTTCTGCTTGCATGGGAAACTTTTCTGCAATGCTAACAAAACTCCAGTCTAAGGCCTACATACTTCTTTGTAACCATTTCTTAAAAATCCTCTAACCTTATGGATTCCAACATTTCCCCCTCTCTGTTTGACCCAGAAGCTTTCATTTTCTTGTCGCTTGCTATTTGCGTTTCATAGCTCTATTGCAAACTTTCTGCTTATTATCTGCTGAAGACCTATTTTCACTTAACTGAAGCATTGCTATATTACGGCACAGCAACTTAATGCTGTGAAGACCCAATCCCTGAAAGAGAGATATGAATCACGTTTGGCAACAGTCACAAGGCATTGTTCAAAAAACTCTGGTCGATTCCAAGGCCTTAATTCAAAACCTTCGTTCATGTCAATACCCTCATCTACTGCTTTCGTGAGATTTCGTACACTCTCTGTGCTTCTACTTCCTAATTCTCCTGCTTGAATGACAAAAACTTCTCAGACTGTTTTGTTCATCATTCGCCGAACACAACAGAGTATACAAGGTGCCACTATCAATATCAGTATTAGAACACCTAATATGTAAAGACCTATCTTGCAAAGTTGCCTTAGCCAAGGTGCAAAACTCCAATTTTGAAACAAATCATCCAACCAGGAACCTCCATCTTCTTTAATTTGGGCTGTCAGATCCTTTAATTTTTGAATGCTTTTGTGAATGGATTCGGAATGATCAGACAAATTCATACAACACAATCCTTCCAATTCCTCACAACCATGTCCTTGTGCCAGTAAGAGAAAATCAATGGCTGCTCTGTTTTGAAGAGTAGCATGTCTAATACTATCAACATCGGTCAACATATCACTGATTGCGGAGGATGTGGCATTAGCTTGTTTGCTCAGCCAACATCCAACTTGATCTAATTGTCTCAATGCCACAGCTGAAGCCAATTGGGGTAGAAATATACCTGCTGAAAGCCTTCTGGCGGCATTCCAAGGCATAAAATCACTCTGACAGTTCTCATCATAATGAGGAACAGCTCTTGTTTTCCTTTGTTTCTTTTTCATCACTGCTTTGGCAGTGGGGGCAATTATGGTAAGCATACCAATGCTACAAGGGCCACCTTCAAGGTGGGCTGGAATGCCTTGCCAACCTCTGTCTCCGCAAATGATCCAATACCCTTTTGGCAATTGCCGTGGATATTGGTCCGTCTCCAGAAACACATCCCAACTGTTTGAAACATTTGCTGCCCTGAGAAGTTTTTTCGAACAAATGTTCCAATTGAAGGAAGGACTGTTTCCATTGTCAATTCCACCTGGTTTACCATTGGATTCTTTTCTGACCAAAGGAAACTCTTTCACTGGCACACCAACCAAACAGGTTGAGAAAGGCTTTTCTGGTTCCGAATTAGACAGGCATATAGTATCCGATCCGGCAGCCTTGGCTAAGGTCACCCAAACACTCGTTTTCGGTTGATCCACAGGCAAATCTGCACGACAAAAAACAATTAAAATCATGCAAAACAAGTATACCATTTGATTCTGCCCCATCTCTTTCAAGAACTAAGTTTTGGCAGAATTCTTTCTAAACAAAAACAATAACCTAAATTTTCAGCCAAAAATTAGCTTCGTTAGACAAACATTCAGCATTCAATTCGTATACTCATAAATAACATTGGCACAAAATCAGAGTTCATGGGTTCCACCGATGCACAAAGAACGTCAGGCACAAGAGGCGTCAGGCGAGACCCGGGATCCTTCCATTCGGTCCACGTCTGCGTACTCGCTTCCTCAGTTCTAGGCTCGACAACAGGTTCTGAAGTGCGATACGGTTTGACGTTTTTGGCAGGAACCCACTTAATTCTTCCAGCACCTGTGGAAATAGAAGCATACCCTTTGCCCCACGTTATTAATTGAAACGGGCCTTCCATCTGTCCAGAGTCAGGGTTTCTAATTAGAAGAGGAGGATGTTCTTTCAGTTTTGCCTGTGTGCTATTTGAAAAGTGTCTAAAGATTGGTGGATCTGGTTCTGTACTTGAACTATTTAGAAAATTAAAACCATACAAAGCCTTACTCAGTCTCATCTGTGGGGTGATTTCCGTTCCCCCTCTCTGTTGATCTAATATGCGTTTTAAGGTTTGATGTGTTCTTTCAATGATTGCTTGGCTTGTGGGAGAGTGGGGAATACCAAAAATGTGTCGAACACCCCATTCATTTAAAAATGTGGCCAATTTTTGAGATATGTATGCGGGACCATTGTCAGTTTTTACTTCTTGGGGTATACCCAATGAAGCAAAAGCTTGCAGGAAATGATGACAGGCATGGCTGCCAGTTTCACCTGTGTGAAGGGAAGCAAAAACTGCACCAGAGAACGTGTCTATGGAAACATGAATATTTTTAAATTTACCAAAAGAAGGCTATTTAGTAACACCTGTTTGCCACAACTGTAGGCTTTGTAAGCCTCGGGGGTTGATTGCTCCTGTAGAAACAGGAGGTTGTACCAATTAACAGTCAGGGCATATATGAATGATAGCTTTAGCTTGACTTTTAGTGATTTGGAACATTCGCATGAGTGCTTGTGCATTTTGGTGGAAAAAGGCATGACTCAATTTTGCTTGTTCAAAAATATTTGGCAATGTGTTAGAAATGACCATTGTCAGCTTGTCCGCTCTTGCATTTCCTTCCACTAAAAATCCAGGAAGTGAAGAATGCGCCCTAATGTGAGAAACAAAATATGGATTAGTTCTATATTGCAAAGTTATAAAAAGACATGAAAGCCAACGATGTAAAGTTTCATTACTAACATCCTTTAAAATGGAACCTTCTATTCTCCTGACTACATTAGCAACATAAGCAGAATCTGTGACCAAATTAAAAGGCTGAGGAAACAGCTGAAAAGCTCAAACTACTGCAGCAAGCTCAACAATTTGAGGGGATCCCTCTACTGTTTGAATATCAGATTCCCAAACATCAGTCTTTTGATTAAACCAAGTCACAACGGACTTGTGGCTTTTACCAGAGTCATCAGTGAAGAGAGTCACAGCATGTAAAGGTTCTTCACTTAATTTAGGTTTTTCTCTGAAACTCAATTTTGCTTGCAGTAGTTTGTGAGCTGGATAGTGTATGGAACAAACACCTGGAAAACCTAAGAATGCATATTGTAAATCATCAGAATTTTGCATTGCCCAATTGAAATAATCATTTTTCAATGGCAAATAGATAACTGAACATTCTTGACCTGCCAAAGTTAACAATCTGGTTCTAGCCTTAATTATAATGTATGCAATCATTTCTAAAACTGAGCAAATGGTCTTTGAAAACCTGTAGGGAGGAAAAACCCATTCCATTATTAACAAAGGATCTTGTTCTGTGGCATCCCACTGGAAAATGAGACCACAAAGCTGCATCTTCTCTCCTAAGATTGCAAGAAAGAAAGGATTTTCAGGAACGCAGCGATGAGCTTGTCTTTTTTGAAGAGCTTCTGTGACTTTGTCGAGAGCAGCACGAGCTTCAGGGGTTAAAGTTCTTGGCGAAGTGATGTCGCAACTTCCTCTCAGCAAATGGAAGAGCGGACTCAGTTCATCATTGGTGATTCCCACCATCGGTCTGACCCAGTTGATTTCTCCTAGAAGTTGTTGTAACTCTTGTAGGTTGTTGACTCTGGTTCGGATCTGAATTTTCTGTGGTATTATTGTCGTCTTCCATCGTCTTCCATCATCTCCCATCCCAGGTACTTCTAAGGTGAAACTTGTTGAATTTTCGTTGCAGAGATTTCAAGTCCAGCTTTTTGAATTTCAGCAACAACACAGTCGCGAGTTTCTTCCATCTCTTCCTTTCAAAGGACTCCACCCTTAAAGCCAATTTTTCTTTCTCTGTATCTATAGATTGACAAACACCAGAACAACCATGTTTTTGCTTAAGTGAAAAAGAGTTCCCCGGAACCACAATTTCCCGAGTGGAAGAAGCCACCTCAGCCTCCACCCCAGGCCCAACAGAATCCAATTCAGGTTTCAGTGTCCCTGCACAAACAATTTTAGGAAGTACAGTCACTTTTTCATTTCCATCTTTTACACACTTTGTTCCATCCCCCTTACAAGAGTCACATATTTTTACATTAACAGAACAACGCGAAGAAAAGTCCAAAAGAGTCTCATTTTTTCCCAGAGAGAGAGAAGAAAGATTTTGTTCAACAGAGTTCAAAGCAATACTTTCAGCATTTGCAACAACACTTGTAACATTCTCCGATACTCACACAGTCTCCGGTTTACTGGAATTTAATGAGACAGAACCAGAAGCTTTGTTTTCTGAGTCCAAGTTGATCTTATTATTATCAGTTTGTTTAAAACAGTGCTCCAACAGCGCTCTACAAACCGGCATAAGTTCTCTTAAGCTTTCATCTTTTTTGAGAGAGACTAGTTTATAGATTCTCCAGTTTATCTGATCCCAAAAATGAAAAGTAAAAGCAGACTGCAGATTTAAATCTTGCGTATTCGCTTTAACCCAGATAAGTAAGTTTTTAAGCTCAGTTTTTGAAATTTCAGAGTGACCTTTTTCTTGTAACATTGTCTCTAATTGATGAAAAACATCCCATTCAACTTTTGATAAATTCATTCCCATTTTTGTGTTCTTTTAATAATTTTCTTTTTCGCTATTTTGCCTCCCAACGTCACCCAAGCGCTCTCCCGAGATAAGTTACTTACAATTTTCTTGGCTTCGGCGGGAGAGATGATACAGTGTGCTCCTTGTTAACACTTGGGTCTCCGCAGCTGGTACTTCCACGATTTTTCTTTGTTTTTCTTCTATTCTACGTCCTCACACGAGGCACCAATATGCGGGGGACGCGACAGGTATAAGTCCAATAGTGTCAGGAACCCACGCCTTAAAAAAGGAACCCACTAGGCCGCGGCAAAATATCCAAATATGGATAACATGGTAACCAGACCAGTGAAGAGATTTTTGCCTTTATTTCCAGCACATCAGTCTCAAAATACAAAATGGAGACATGACAGCTCACTGATCCACACCAAAAAATGTCTCCTTCAACAGGGCTCATACAGCAATACATAAAATCATCTCAGACTAGAATTCAGCCAATCAGACACAGAAAACACATCTTGACAAGCATTCTATCCAATCTTATAAAACATAGGTAATCGTAGCTAAAACAAAGACTAGTTGATAAGAGACAAAGAACAGAGTTCTATTCATGCTAACCTTCTAAAGATATACATTAAATAACCTTGTTTCCATTTTTCACTTCTACTGCTTGGGAAACTTTTCTGCTTGCACGGAAATCTTTTCTGCTTGCATGGGAAACTTTTCTGCAATGCTAACAAAACTCCAGTCTAAGGCCTACATACTTCTTTTTAACCATTTCTTAAAAATCCTCTAACCTTATGGATTCCAACATCAGGCCTTTATCGCTTCCATAGCTTTAAGCCATAACAAACACAATTCAACCAACCACCATGCACCACGCTGTGAACACACGACGGTTCTAGAACTTGTTGATTTACGTCTAATTCAGCTGCCTCACCTCCCACAGTCCTTTTCTACTTAGCCAAAGTAATGGGCCTCAGCCCAAGGCCTTCCTTTTTTAAGCTTCTAGCTATATGCAGCAGCAAACCACTACTTTCTTCTGTGCCAAGACTTTAGGTAGACGATTTGCATCTGCCCTTCCAGTGAAACCTAATGGGGAGAGAAAAGCCTCTCAGAGATGTTTAGTCATTCCATTTTCTAGACAGGCCAAATCCAAAGAAAAGCAAGCTATGGGATTGTGTACTTGCTCTTACAAAACACCTGCTGCCCTCTGACAATCAACTAGCAGAAAACCAGCCAAACTGAGACTTGAGGCAAACGACCCTTGGAAGGGAATAATGATGTGATCAATCAAGACAACACTTTTCCAGGCTACCGAGATATTGGAAATGTCAGCAAAGGCTTGAGAGCAAAGGCTGAACAAATGGGGAAAGGGTAAAAGAATCCCAAGAAAAACATGACCAAAGGTTAAAACAATTCCAAGAAAAACATGGGCAAGTAACCTGTTGAAGCCTTCAGGAAATCAGTGGCCGCTGATTGACATAGGCCATTCAAGTTAATTGACCCCTGCACCTTCCACTCCTTTTTCATAGGGTGAATTGAGACCATGGAATCACAATTCCTTGGATTCTGTTCTTAACTTTAGGAGAGAAGTACAGCAGCTGAAGTACCTGTTACTGATGTGATACCCAGAAACACAGAGTTGACACATTTCATTCTTGGCCAATCACAACAAGCAAGACTAAGAGGATAAGGCTGGCTTATTTCATGACATTTTTCTTGTTTGACAGCCTGCTCTGATTGCAGTGAAACTTCATCGTTAGCTTCTCTCTACAAGGAGAAAGTCCAGTTCACTGTCCTGCCCTACTGCTGCAAGTATACCATTTGGTTTGTCGAGCCAAAAAATTGAATTGGAAGGTACGGAGCTAAGAGGCGCTCCGGGGCGTCTTTCGGCAGAAGCCGCGCTAAGGAGAGCACTGTGAGCGGCACAATCGTCTTTGCGCGAAGAAGCCGCTTCTTCGGCTCCGGGAGCCGGAGAGAGCGGCAACTTCGGGAAGGTGAAGAAGCAAACTGTACAACACTGGGATTGTGTGCGCACTTTGCCAACTAATAGAAAACAGTACTTTTGCACTCTCCTGACTTTTCCAGACACATGAACATTCGATTGGAAGCTGTTTTGGACAACTTTTCTTTTCTTCCTGCCAAACACTTGGCAGACATCTCTGCAACTTCTAGAACACCTTGGGAGATGTTTTCTGTGCTGGCACAGTTTTTCCTAGCCAGACATAGTGGAAAAGCTTTTTGCTGAGATGTAGATGAGAAGAGACGCTAAAGACGAAGGTAGGATGCTCTCCGGAGCTAAGAGCCGCTCCCGGGCGTCTTTCAGCAGAAGCCGCGCTAAGGAGAGCACTGTGAGCGGCACAATCGTCTTTGCGCGAAGAAGCCGCTTCTTCGGCTCCGGGAGCCGGAGAGAGCGGCAGCTTCGGAAAGGTGAAGAAGCAAGCTGTACAAGACTGGGATTGTGTGCGCACCTTGCCAACTGATAGAAAACAGTACCTTTGCACTCTCCTGACTTTTCCAATCACATGAACATTCGATTAGAAGCTGTTTTGTACAACTTTTCTTCCTGCCAAACACTTGGCAGACCTCCGTGCAATGTCTAGAACACGATGGGAGATGTTTTCTGTGCTGGCACAATTTCACCTTGCCTGATGTAGTGGAAAAGCTTTTTGCTAAGATGTAGACGACAAGAGAGGCTAAAGAGTGGATGTAAGCAAATGACACCCATCTTCAAAATAGGCAATTAAGAGGACTCGCGATAGTACAAACCAGCCAGCCTCTTTTTTATCCCCAGGAAGTTGATGAAGCAGCTCTTCCTGAAAATCCTTGCCAGGCACATGAAAGACGACCAAATAATGTAGTTAGCATGATTTTTCAGGGGAATTTCATGCTGAACATCACTTTAAACTCCTCTGATGAATCAACTTGACTGGTAGATGAAGGGAATATTATCTGCCTGGGCTTCAGGGCGGTTTTTGACATATCTCTACATGGCAGCACACATACATATGGAAGCAATAGTGCAAAGGGGAGGGAATCAGTGTCTTTTCAGTGATGCTGAGGGAAAAGACAAGAGGCAGTGGGCACACACTGAAATACAGGAGATTGCCTTTGAACATCAGTAAATGTTTCTTTACTGTGAGGGTGACTGAACCACGGCACAGACTGCCCAGAAAGATTGTGGAGCCTGGATCTTTGAAGACATTAAAAGTACACCCAGATAGAATCCTGGGCAAGAGGCTCTAGGTATCCTGGTTTAGGCAGGGGGGTTGGGCCTGGTTAGCCCCACCAACCCCTTCCACTCTCTTTCATTCTGTGCTAGTGAATTCTCTTCAAGATGCATTTCAAGCACTGGCATGACAAAGTTCTGTGCAGACAGAGATCCAAATGGACATGGCATCTAAGTTCCTTAAGCAGTGTTCAAGAAGAATGTAAAACTCTGGCACAAGTGTCTCTTCCCTAACTGAATCCCTTTCATGGGAAAATTCCCAGCTCTAGAAAGATCTTCTGATACGCATGCTTAAGACTGACACTGGCTGAGCAAATTTCTCCCTATGTGTATCTAAGACCAGTTAGGATCTTCACCCAAAGTGCTGTCAACATAGTCACAGAATGCCTATTGTTAAGAAGTGACAGCTTCCATCAGAATGGCAACTATTGGTCCACAAAATGGATTAATGGATGGGAATTATCTACGTGGGTTAAAAACAAAAATAAAGAGTTGGTCTTTATTTATCAATTTCATTGCAATATTGATAAGGGAAGAAAAAGATCTAAGTCCTTGACTTTCTGAACTCAAGGAAAGATTTTAAAAATTCCTTGTAAAAATGTATGATCACAATCAGACTATTGAAACCATTTTAGTTGGGAACAAAGTTCCAAAATTGTCTAGATAGTGGCAAAGAAGCCAAGAAAATAGGAAAGAAACAAAAAGAGAGCAAAAGAGTCAGCTTCAGTGTACAAGCTCGTTCTAGAAGTAGTCTGCTGGGAAAAGGAACCCCCAGCTAAATTTCCAATGTATTCCTGCGCTTGATTCAGTAACTGGTCAATGTAAAAACCAATCCTTTTGTACAACTTCTTCCAGCAACAAAAGCTCCAACAGGTTGACACTACCATCATGCCTGTTCCAGACATATTTAAAAGAGAAATGATGATTTTCTTGAAAACCTACTTGCATAAAAGTTGCAAGATGGTGGAGGGATTCCCACATCCTCCTTCCTCCATCTGGCTTGAAAGTATATTTGATAAAATATGCAACAAAGCACATGATTTATAAGGGAGAGTCAAATGGATGATTTGGGAATTGATCTCTTGTTGATAGTAAACTTCATATCCACTCGGTGTGACCTTTTTAAAACAAAATGTGGAGCTGAGGCATGAATCTGCCACAACAATTGTAAAGCAAACATACACACTCCCCTTCACATGCCCCCCCTTCCACACACACCTAGGCACACACAGAGATCAGCATAGCAGATCATGAACACCTTGGAAAAGACTGAAATGCTAAATGCCTCTCTTGATGGGCAAAAGAGCTGGTGCAGTAATTCAAATGCCTGGTACAAAAATTCTGTTTCATATTTAGCTCCTATTTAAAACACAGCTTTTCATTTCATTCTATTTACAGAATATTTTAATTTCATTTGTTTCTTTAAAATTACTTAGTTCTCACCTGTTGTATGTCTAGGAATATTTTCTTCCAAAAATAGAAAAAAATAGATGATATCTTTTCAGCAGAAAACATTGGTTGATACAATTTTAAACCATCATGATATGGAAGAATTCTTCTGTCCCTCTCGAAGGTGGAAGAAGCATTTGGATCACAGATCATCTACAATGAAATACTTGACATGTTTAAGATGCTTTCAATCAATTTTGATCGTCAATTGCTTATTCGTTGTAAACAGTAATTTTTCAGTGAAGGGAAAGTGTGTGTGGTATATCTACATGATGTGTTCAAAGCCAGTTCCTACTAATGGCCAGGCTGAATTCCAGTAAATAATGTCCCGAATGATATTTTGCCGCCTTCTTTGGCACTTCATGAAATCTTACCCCGATGAAGTGCTGAAACACAGAGATTTTCTCTTAGAGAGTGTCTCATGTTGTAACCCATCCCATGGATTTTATGCTGTAATTCTTATCTCTTTTAAAATTTACTATCTTCTGTACAGTTTTCATGAAACTTTCTGTTACAGTAGTGAATAGCACAGATAAATGTCATTTTGTACAACTTTGAATTTACCCCAAGAGCTGAGAGAAAACTTGCTCCTATACTTCAATCCGAGTTTCTTCTATAGTCCAACTTTGTTTCTCTACCATCAAGCTTCTCCTTTGTTGCTGCTCCAAGCCCCGTCCAAGGTGACCTTGAATACTTTCAGGGAGGGGACACCCACAACTTCTCTGGGCAACCTGTTCCAGTGTTCCAGCACTCCCACAGTAAAAAAGGCCTTCCTTTCATCTAATATGTGTAGGAAATCATAAATCTAGGCATAGAAGCTTGGAGTGCAAATTTGAAATTCTTTGGATTTGAAGCACATTTTATATGAATACTGACTTACAGATGACTAAAAGATGTTGATGGGCATTTGAGCTGACAAGTTTTGAAAAAGTGCACGGAAATTAAAATTGAAACCACTAAAATTAAAAACTCCTTGCCATTTTCTTTTTCCTCTCCTATTCAAAATTGCATATGTCAGATATCAGTGCTTCATGCAAACATCTCAGATGCTCTCAGAGAAAAAGCTTTTCTTTCAGACTAAGTTGCGGTTGACGTAGAACACTAGCAGGAGTGAAAGTTTTTCTGGGCATCGGGGCAGCACCTTCTCCTTGGATTTGTGTGCAGAATGCATTTTATCCAAACTGGAAAATAGATCCCAGCTCTGTTCTAATCATCATTCTTACTTCATCAGGCCTGAAGATTCTGTGAAAAGTAGCCTGTGGACCTTGAAGATAGTGCATGTGAAACAGATGAGAGGTGATAGAGAAGTTGAGGGAGAGAAGAAAGAGCATATGGCTGAAACCAGAAAGTATTTCTTCACGTGATCATGGAAGATTGCAGGAGCCACTTGGTGCTATCAAACCAACCCGACTTGGCACTGGTGCCACCTTGGGTCTGGGAGCCATCTTGCATATCGTGCATTTTAAGGAGCCAGCTGGCCACTCCCAGCCATATGCCCCCAAACACAAACCACGGCCCTTTTCTCTGGCAAACAAAACTCAGCTGCCCAGCTTTTTGATGGCAGATGGCAGGAGCCACTTGGTACTATCAAACCAGCCCGACTTGGCACTGGTGCCACCTTGGATCTGGGAACCATCCTGCGTATCGAGCATTTTAAGGAGCCAGCCGGCCACTCCCATCCATATGCCCCCAAAAACAAACCACGGACCTTTACTCTGGCAAACAAAAATCAGCTGCCCCGCTTCTGGATGGCAGATTGCAGGAGCCACTTTGCACCATCAAACCAGCCCGACTTGGCAGTGGTGCCACCTTGGATCTGGGAACCATCCTGCGTATCGTGGATTTTCAGGGGCCAGCCGGCCACTCTCAGCCGTAGGCCCCAAACACCAAACACGGCCCTTTCCTCTGGCAAACAAAACTCAACTGCCCCTCTTCTGGTTGGCAGTTTGCAGGAGCCAATTGGTACTATCAAACCAGCCCAACTTGGCACTGGTACCACCTTGGATCTGGGAACCATCCTGCGTATCGTGGATTTTCAGGGGCCAGCCGACCACTCCCAGCCATATGTCCCCAAACACAAACCTCGGCCCTTTTCTCTGGCAAACAAAACTCAACTGCCCCTCTTCTGGATGGCAGTTTGCAGGAGCCACTTGGTACTACAAAAACAGCCCAACTTGCCACTGGTGCCACCTTGGGTCTGGTTACCATCCTGCGTATCGTGCATTTTAAGGAGCCAGCTGGCCACTCCCAGCCATATGCCCCCAAACACAACCCACAACCCTTTTCTCTGGCAAACAAAACTCAGCTGCCCAGCTTCTGGATGGCAGATTGCAGGAGCCACTTGGTACTGTCAAACCAGCCCAACTTGGCAGTGGTGCCACCTTGGGTCTGGGAACCATCCTGCGAATTGTGGATTGTCAGGAGCCAGCCGACCACTCTCGGCCACAGACCCCAATCAAAAACAACAACCCGTTTCCCTGGAAAAAAAAAACTCAGCTTCCCCGCTTCTGGATGGCAGATTGCAGGAGGCACTTGACACTGTCAAACCAGCCTGACTTGCCACTGGTGCCACCTTGGGTCTGGGAACCATCCTGCGCATCGTGGATTCTAAGGAGCCAGCCGGCCACTCCCAGCCACAGGCCCCCAAACACAAACAACAGCCCTTTTTTCTGGCAAACAAAACTTAGCTGCCTCGCTTCTGGATGGCAGATTGCAGGAGCCACTTGGGACTATTAAACCAGCCCAACTTGGCACTGGTGCCACCTTGGGTCTGGGAACCATCCTGCGTATCGTGGATTCTAAGGAGCCAGCCGGCCACTCCCAGCCACAGGCCCCCAAACACAAACAACAGCGCTTTTCTCTGGAAAACAAAACTCGCCTGCCAACTTTTTGATGGCAGATTGCAGGAGCCACTTGGTACTATCAAACCAGCCCGACTTGGCGCTGGTGCCACCATGGGTCTGGTAACCCTTTTGCCTATCGTACCTTTCCAGGAGCCAGCCAGTCACTCCCAGCCATAGGCCCCCAGACACAAACCTCAGCCCGTTTTCCTGGCAAACAAAAGTAAGCTGCCCCGCTTCTGGATGGCAGATTGCAGGACGCACTTGGTACTACAAAATCAGCCCGACTTGGCAGTGGGGCCAACTTGGATCTGGGAACCATCCTGCGTATCGAGCATTTTAAGGAGCCAGCCGGTCACTCTCAGCCATAGGCCCCAGACACAAACCTTGGACCTTTTCTCTGGCAAACAAAAATCAGCTGCCCCGCTTCTGGATGGCAGATTGCAGGAGCCACTTTGCACCATCTAACCAGCCCGACTTGGCACTGGTGCCACCTTGGATCTGGGAACCATCCTGCCTAGCGTGGATTTTCAGGGGCCAGCCGGCCACTCTCAGCCATAGGCCCCCAAACACAACCCACGGCCCTTTTCTCTGGAAAACAAAACTCAGCTGCCCCGCTTCTGGATGGCAGATCGCAGGAGCCACTTGGTATTATCAAACCAGCCCGACTTGGCACTGGTGCCACCTTGGGTCTGGGAACCATCCTGCGTATTGTGGATTGTCAGGAGCCAGCCGACCACTCTCGGCCACAGACCCCAATCAAAAACAACAGCCCGTTTCTCTGGCAAAAAAACTCAGCTGCACCGCTTCTGGATGGCAGATTGCAGGAGGTACTTGACACTGTCAAACCAGCCCAACTTGGCACTGGTGCCACCTTGGGTCTGGGAACCATCCTGCCTATCGTGGATTCTAAGGAGCCAGCCGGCCACTCCCAGCCACAGGCCCCCAAACACAAACAACGGTGCTTTTCCCTGGAAAACAAAACTCGCCTGCCAACTTTTTGATGGCAGATTGCAGGAGCCACTTGGTACTATCAAACCAGCCCAACTTGGCACTGGTGCCACTATGGGTCTGGTCACCATCCTGCCTATCGTAGCTTTTCAGGAGCCAGCCGGTCACTCCCAGCCATAATCTCCCAGACACAAACCTCGGCCCGTTTCCCTGGCAATCAAAACTAAGCTGCCCCGCTTCTGGATGGCAGATTGCAGGACGCACTTGGTACTACAAAAACAGCCTGACTTGGCAGTGGTACCACCTTCGGTCTGGGAACCATCCTGCGTATCGAGCATTTTAAGGAGCCAACCGGCCACTCCAAACCATATGCCCCAAAAAACAATCCACAGAACTTTTCTCTGGCAAACAAAAATCAGCTGCCCCGCTTCTGGATGGCAGATTGCAGGAGCCACTTTGCACCATCAAACCAGCCCGACTGACTCCTGAAAATCAACCATACGCATGATGGCTTCCAGACCCAAGGTGGCACCAGGGCCAAGTCGGGCTGGTTTAATAGTACCAAGTGGCTCCTGCAATCTGCCATCCAGAAGCGGGGCAGCTGATTTTTTTTTGCCAGAGAAAAGGTCCGCGGTTTTTTTTTGGGGGCATGTGGCTGGGAGTGGCCGGCTGGCTCATTAGAATCCACGATACGCAGGATAGTTCCCAGAGCCAAGGTGGCACCAGTGCCAAGTCGGGCTGGTTTGATAGTACCAAGTGGCTCCTGCAATCTGCCATCCAGAAGAGGGGCAGTTGAGTTTTGTTTGCCAGAGAAAAGCGCCGTTGTTTTTGTTTTTCGGGGCCTGTGGCTGGGAGTGGCCGGCTGGCCCCTGACAATCCACAATTCGCAGGATGGTTCCCAGACCCAAGGTGGCACCACTGCCAAGTTGGGCTGGTTTGACAGTACCAAGTGGCTCCTGCAATCTGCCATCCAGAAGCTGGGCAGCTGAGTTTTGTTTGCCAGAGAAAAGGGTTGTGGGTTGTGTTTGGGGGCATATGGCTGGGAGTGGCCAGCTGGCTCCTTAAAATGCACGATACGCAGGATGGTAACCAGACCCAAGGTGGCACCAGTGGCAAGTTGGGCTGTTTTTGTAGTACCAAGTGGCTCCTGCAAACTGCCATCCAGAAGAGGGGCAGTTGAGTTTTGTTTGCCAGAGAAAAGGGCCGAGGTTTGTGTTTGGGGACATATGGCTGGGAGTGGTCGGCTGGCCCCTGAAAATCCACGATACGCAGGATGGTTCCCAGATCCAAGGTGGTACCAGTGCCAAGTTGGGCTGGTTTGATAGTACCAATTGGCTCCTGCAAACTGCCAACCAGAAGAGGGGCAGTTGAGTTTTGTTTGCCAGAGGAAAGGGCCGTGTTTGGTGTTTGGGGCCTACGGCTGAGAGTGGCCGGCTGGCCCCTGAAAATCCACGATACGCAGGATGGTTCCCAGATCCAAGGTGGCACCACTGCCAAGTCGGGCTGGTTTGATGGTGCAAAGTGGCTCCTGCAATCTGCCATCCAGAAGCGGGGCAGCTGATTTTTGTTTGCCAGAGTAAAGGTCCGTGGTTTGTTTTTGGGGGCATATGGATGGGAGTGGCCGGCTGGCTCCTTAAAATGCTCGATACGCAGGATGGTTCCCAGATCCAAGGTGGCACCAGTGCCAAGTCGGGCTGGTTTGATAGTACCAAGTGGCTCCTGCCATCTGCCATCAAAAAGCTGGGCAGCTGAGTTTTGTTTGCCAGAGAAAAGGGCCGTGGTTTGTGTTTGGGGGCATATGGCTGGGAGTGGCCAGCTGGCTCCTTAAAATGCACGATATGCAAGATGGCTCCCAGACCCAAGGTGGCACCAGTGCCAAGTCGGGTTGGTTTGATAGCACCAAGTGGCTCCTGCAATCTTCCATGATCACGTGAAGAAATACTTTCTGGTTTCAGCCATATGCTCTTTCTTCTCTCCCTCAACTTCTCTATCACCTCTCATCTGTTTCACATGCGCTATCTTCAAGGTCCACAGGCTACTTTTCACAGAATCTTCAGGCCTGATGAAGTAAGAATGATGATTAGAACAGAGCTGGGATCTATTTTCCAGTTTGGATAAAATGCATTCTGCACACAAATCCAAGGAGAAGGTGCTGCCCCGATGCCCAGAAAAACTTTCACTCCTGCTAGTGTTCTACGTCAACCGCAACTTAGTCTGAAAGAAAAGCTTTTTCTCTGAGAGCATCTGAGATGTTTGCATGAAGCACTGATATCTGACATATGCAATTTTGAATAGGAGAGGAAAAAGAAAATGGCAAGGAGTTTTTAATTTTAGTGGTTTCAATTTTAATTTCCGTGCACTTTTTCAAAACTTGTCAGCTCAAATGCCCATCAACATCTTTTAGTCATCTGTAAGTCAGTATTCATATAAAATGTGCTTCAAATCCAAAGAATTTCAAATTTGCACTCCAAGCTTCTATGCCTAGATTTATGATTTCCTACACATATTAGATGAAAGGAAGGCCTTTTTTACTGTGGGAGTGCTGGAACACTGGAACAGGTTGCCCAGAGAAGTTGTGGGTGTCCCCTCCCTGAAAGTATTCAAGGTCACCTTGGACGGGGCTTGGAGCAGCAACAAAGGAGAAGCTTGATGGTAGAGAAACAAAGTTGGACTATAGAAGAAACTCGGATTGAAGTATAGGAGCAAGTTTTCTCTCAGCTCTTGGGGTAAATTCAAAGTTGTACAAAATGACATTTATCTGTGCTATTCACTACTGTAACAGAAAGTTTCATGAAAACTGTACAGAAGATAGTAAATTTTAAAAGAGATAAGAATTACAGCATAAAATCCATGGGATGGGTTACAACATGAGACACTCTCTAAGAGAAAATCTCTGTGTTTCAGCACTTCATCGGGGTAAGATTTCATGAAGTGCCAAAGAAGGCGGCAAAATATCATTCGGGACATTATTTACTGGAATTCAGCCTGGCCATTAGTAGGAACTGGCTTTGAACACATCATGTAGATATACCACACACACTTTCCCTTCACTGAAAAATTACTGTTTACAACGAATAAGCAATTGACGATCAAAATTGATTGAAAGCATCTTAAACATGTCAAGTATTTCATTGTAGATGATCTGTGATCCAAATGCTTCTTCCACCTTCGAGAGGGACAGAAGAATTCTTCCATATCATGATGGTTTAAAATTGTATCAACCAATGTTTTCTGCTGAAAAGATATCATCTATTTTTTTCTATTTTTGGAAGAAAATATTCCTAGACATACAACAGGTGAGAACTAAGTAATTTTAAAGAAACAAATGAAATTAAAATATTCTGTAAATAGAATGAAATGAAAAGCTGTGTTTTAAATAGGAGCTAAATATGAAACAGAATTTTTGTACCAGGCATTTGAATTACTGCACCAGCTCTTTTGCCCATCAAGAGAGGCATTTAGCATTTCAGTCTTTTCCAAGGTGTTCATGATCTGCTATGCTGATCTCTGTGTGTGCCTAGGTGTGTGTGGAAGGGGGGGCATGTGAAGGGGAGTGTGTATGTTTGCTTTACAATTGTTGTGGCAAATTCATGCCTCAGCTCCACATTTTGTTTTAAAAAGGTCACACCGAGTGGATATGAAGTTTACTATCAACAAGAGATCAATTCCCAAATCATCCATTTGACTCTCCCTTATAAATCATGTGCTTTGTTGCATATTTTATCAAATATACTTTCAAGCCAGATGGAGGAAGGAGGATGTGGGAATCCCTCCACCATCTTGCAACTTTTATGCAAGTAGGTTTTCAAGAAAATCATCATTTCTCTTTTAAATATGTCTGGAACAGGCATGATGGTAGTGTCAACCTGTTGGAGCTTTTGTTGCTGGAAGAAGTTGTACAAAAGGATTGGTTTTTACATTGACCAGTTACTGAATCAAGCGCAGGAATACATTGGAAATTTAGCTGGGGGTTCCTTTTCCCAGCAGACTACTTCTAGAACGAGCTTGTACACTGAAGCTGACTCTTTTGCTCTCTTTTTGTTTCTTTCCTATTTTCTTGGCTTCTTTGCCACTATCTAGACAATTTTGGAACTTTGTTCCCAACTAAAATGGTTTCAATAGTCTGATTGTGATCATACATTTTTACAAGGAATTTTTAAAATCTTTCCTTGAGTTCAGAAAGTCAAGGACTTAGATCTTTTTCTTCCCTTATCAATATTGCAATGAAATTGATAAATAAAGACCAACTCTTTATTTTTGTTTTTAACCCACGTAGATAATTCCCATCCATTAATCCATTTTGTGGACCAATAGTTGCCATTCTGATGGAAGCTGTCACTTCTTAACAATAGGCATTCTGTGACTATGTTGACAGCACTTTGGGTGAAGATCCTAACTGGTCTTAGATACACATAGGGAGAAATTTGCTCAGCCAGTGTCAGTCTTAAGCATGCGTATCAGAAGATCTTTCTAGAGCTGGGAATTTTCCCATGAAAGGGATTCAGTTAGGGAAGAGACACTTGTGCCAGAGTTTTACATTCTTCTTGAACACTGCTTAAGGAACTTAGATGCCATGTCCATTTGGATCTCTGTCTGCACAGAACTTTGTCATGCCAGTGCTTGAAATGCATCTTGAAGAGAATTCACTAGCACAGAATGAAAGAGAGTGGAAGGGGTTGGTGGGGCTAACCAGGCCCAACCCCCCTGCCTAAACCAGGATACCTAGAGCCTCTTGCCCAGGATTCTATCTGGGTGTACTTTTAATGTCTTCAAAGATCCAGGCTCCACAATCTTTCTGGGCAGTCTGTGCCGTGGTTCAGTCACCCTCACAGTAAAGAAACATTTACTGATGTTCAAAGGCAATCTCCTGTATTTCAGTGTGTGCCCACTGCCTCTTGTCTTTTCCCTCAGCATCACTGAAAAGACACTGATTCCCTCCCCTTTGCACTATTGCTTCCATATGTATGTGTGCTGCCATGTAGAGATATGTCAAAAACCGCCCTGAAGCCCAGGCAGATAATATTCCCTTCATCTACCAGTCAAGTTGATTCATCAGAGGAGTTTAAAGTGATGTTCAGCATGAAATTCCCCTGAAAAATCATGCTAACTACATTATTTGGTCGTCTTTCATGTGCCTGGCAAGGATTTCCAGGAAGAGCTGCTTCATCAACTTCCTGGGGATAAAAAAGAGGCTGGCTGGTTTGTACTATCGCGAGTCCTCTTAATTGCCTTTTATGAAGATGGGTGTCATTTGCTTACATCCACTCTTTAGCCTCTCTTGTCGTCTACATCTTAGCAAAAAGCTTTTCCACTACATCTGGCAAGGTGAAATTGTGCCAGCACAGAAAACATCTCCCATCGTGTTCTAGACATTGCACGGAGGTCTGCCAAGTGTTTGGCAGGAAGAAAAGAAAAGTTGTCCAAAACAGCTTCCAATCGAATGTTCATGTGATTGGAAAAGTCAGGAGAGTGCAAAAGTACTGTTTTCTATCAGTTGGCAAGGTGCGCACACAATCCCAGTGTTGTACAGCTTGCTTCTTCACCTTTCCGAAGCTGTCTCTCTCCCCGGCTCCCGGAGCCGAAGAAGCGGCTTCTTCGCGCAAAGACGATTGTGCCGCTCACAGTGCTCTCCTTAGCGCGGCTTCTGCTGAAAGACGCCCGGGAGCGGCTCTTAGCTCCGGACAGCATCCTACCTTCGTCTTTAGCGCCTCTTCTCATCTACATCTCAGCAAAGCGCTTTCCCACTATGTCTGGCTAGGAAAAACTGTGCCAGCACAGAAAACATCTCCCATCGTGTTCTAGAAGTTGCAGAGATGTCTGCCAAGTGTTTGGCAGGAAGAAAAGAAAAGTTGTCCAAAACAGCTTCCAATCGAATGTTCATGTGATTGGAAAAGTCAGGAGAGTGCAAAAGTACTGTTTTCTATCAGTTGGCAAGCTGCACACACAATCCCAGTGTTGTACAGCTTGCTTCTTCACCTTTCCGAAGCTGCCGCTCTCTCCGGCTCCCGGAGCCGAAGAAGCGGCTTCTTCGCGCAAAGACGATTGTGCCGCTCACAGTGCTCTCCTTAGCGCGGCTTCTGCCAAAAGACGCCCAGGAGCGGCTCTTAGCTCCGGACAGCATCCTACCTTCGTCTTTCGCTTCTTTTGTAGTCTACATCTTAGCAAAACGCTTTCCCACTATGTCTGGCTAGTAAAAATTGTGCCAGCACAGAAAACATCTCCCATCGTGTTCTAGAAGTTGCAGAGATGTCTGCCAAGTGTTTGGCAGGAAGAAAAGAAAAGTTGTCCAAAACAGCTTCTAATCGAATGTTCATGTGATTGGAAAAGTCAGGAGAGTGCAAAGGTACTGTTTTCTATCAGTTGGCAAGGTGCGCTCACAATCCCAGTGTTGTACAGCTTTCTTCTTCACCTTCCCGAAGCTGCCGCTCTCTCCGGCTCCCGGAGCCGAAGAAGCGGCTTCTTCGCGCAAAGACGATTGTGCCGCTCACAGTGCTCTCCTTAGCGCGGCTTCTGCCGAAAGACACCCCGGAGCGCCTCTTAGCTCCGTACCTTCCAATTCAATTTTTTGGCTCGGCAAACCAAATGGTATACCTGCAGCTGTAGGGCAGGACAGTGAACTGGACTTTTTCCTTGTAGAGAGAAGCTAATGAAAAAGTTTCACTGCAATCAGAGCAGGCTGTCAAACAAGAAAAATGTCATGAAAATAAGCCAGCCTTATCCTCTTAGTCTTGCTTGTTGTGATTGTCCAAGAATGAAATGTGTCAACTCTGTGTTTCTGGGTATCACATCAGTAACAGGTACTTCAGCTGCTGTACTTCTCTCCTAAAGTTAAGAACAGAATCCAAGGAATTGTGATTCCATGGTCTCAATTCACCCTATGAAAAAGGAGTGGAAGGTGCAGGGGTCAATTAACTTGAATGGCCTATGTCAATCAGCGGCCACTGATTTCCTGAAGGCTTCAACAGGTTACTTGCCCATGTTTTTCTTGGAATTGTTTTAACCTTTGGTCATGTTTTTCTTGGGATTCTTTTACCCTTTCCCCATTTGTTCAGCCTTTGCTCTCAAGCCTTTGCTGACATTTCCAATATCTCGGTAGCCTGGAAAAGTGTTGTCTTGATTGATCACATCATTATTCCCTTCCAAGGGTCGTTTGCCTCAAGTCTCAGTTTGGCTGGTTTTCTGCTAGTTGATTGTCAGAGGGCAGCAGGTGTTTTGTAAGAGCAAGTACACAATCCCATAGCTTGCTTTTCTTTGGATTTGGCCTGTCTAGAAAATGGAATGACTAAACATCTCTGAGAGGCTTTTCTCTCTCCATTAGGTTTCACTGGAAGGGCAGATGCAAATCGTCTACCTAAAGTCTTGGCACAGAAGAAAGTAGTGGTTTGCTGCTGCATATAGCTAGAAGCTTACAAAAGGAAGGCCTTGGGCTGAGGCCCATTACTTTGGCTAAGTAGAAAAGGACTGTGGGAGGTGAGGCAGCTGAATTAGACGTAAATCAACAAGTTCTAGAACCGTCGAGTGTTGACAGCGTGGTGCATGGTGGTTGGTTGAATTGTGTTTGTTATGGCTTAAAGCTATGGAACTGATAAAGGCCTGATGTTGGAATCCTTAAGGTTAGAGGATTTTTAAGAAATGGTTAAAAAGAAGTACGTAGGCCTTAGATTGGAGTTTTGTTAGCATTGCAGAAAAGTTTCCCATGCAAGCAGAAAAGATTTCCGTGCAAGCAGAAAAGTTTCCCAAGCAGTAGAAGTGAAAAATGGAAACAAGGTTATTTAATGTATATCTTTAGAAGGTTAGCATGAATAGAACTCTGTTCTTTGTCTCTTATCAACTAGTCTTTGTTTTAGCTACGATTACCTATGTTTTATAAGATTGGATAGAATGCTTGTCAAGATGTGTTTTCTGTGTCTGATTGGCTGAATTCTAGTCTGAGATGATTTTATGTATTGCTGTATGAGCCCTGTTGAAGGAGACATTTTTTGGTGTGGATCAGTGAGCTGTCATGTCTCCATTTTGTATTTTGAGACTGATGTGCTGGAAATAAAAGCAAAAATCTCTTCACTGGTCTGGTTACCATGTTATCCATATTTGGATATTTTGCCGCGACCTAGTGGGTTCCTTTTTTAAGGCGTGGGTTCCTGACACCATTGGACTTATACCTGTCCCGTCCCCCGCATATTGGTGCCTCGTGTGAGGACGTAGAATAGAAGAAAAACAAAGAAAAATCGTGGAAGTACCAGCTGCGGAGACCCAAGTGTTAACAAGGAGCACACTGTATCATCTCTCCCGCCGAAGCCAAGAAAATTGTAAGTAACTTATCTCGGGAGAGCGCTTGGGTGACGTTGGGAGGCAAAATAGCGAAAAAGAATATTATTAAAAGAACACAAAAATGGGAACGAATTTATCAAAAGTTGAATGGGATGTTTTTCATCAATTAGAGACAATGTTACAAGAAAAAGGTCACTCTGAAATTTCAAAAACTGAGCTTAAAAACTTACTTATCTGGGTTAAAGCGAATACGCAAGATTTAAATCTGCAGTCTGCTTTTACTTTTCATTTTTGGGATCAGATAAACTGGAGAATCTATAAACTAGTCTCTCTCAAAAAAGATGAAAGCTTAAGAGAACTTATGCCGGTTTGTAGAGCGCTGTTGGAGCACTGTTTTAAACAAACTGATAATAATAAGATCAACTTGGACTCAGAAAACAAAGCTTCTGGTTCTGTCTCATTAAATTCCAGTAAACCGGAGACTGTGTGAGTATCGGAGAATGTTACAAGTGTTGTTGCAAATGCTGAAAGTATTGCTTTGAACTCTGTTGAACAAAATCTTTCTTCTCTCTCTCTGGGAAAAAATGAGACACTTTTGGACTTTTCTTCGTGTTGTTCTGTTAATGTAAAAATATGTGACTCTTGTAAGGGGGATGGAACAAAGTGTGTAAAAGATGGAAATGAAAAAGTGACTGCACTTCCTAAAATTGTTTGTGCAGGGACACTGAAACCTGAATTGGATTCTGTTGGGCCTGGGGTGGAGGCTGAGGTGGCTTCTTCCACTCGGGAAATTGTGGTTCCGGGGAACTCGTTTTCACTTAAGCAAAAACATGGTTGTTCTGGTGTTTGTCAATCTATAGATACAGAGAAAGAAAAATTGGCTTTAAGGGTGGAGTCCTTTGAAAGGAAGAGATGGAAGAAACTCGCGACTGTGTTGTTGCTGAAATTCAAAAAGCTGGACTTGAAATCTCTGCAACGAAAATTCAACAAGTTTCACCTTAGAAGTACCTGGGATGGAAGATGATGGAAGACGATGGAAGAGGACAATAATACCACAGAAAATTCAGATCCGAACCAGAGTCAACAACCTACAAGAGTTACAACAACTTCTAGGAGAAATCAACTGGGTCAGACCGATGCTGGGAATCACCAATGATGAACTGAGTCCGCTCTTCCATTTGCTGAGAGGAAGTTGCGACATCACTTCGCCAAGAACTTTAACCCCTGAAGCTCGTGCTGCTCTCGACAAAGTCACAGAAGCTCTTCAAAAAAGACAAGCTCATCGCTGCGTTCCTGAAAATCCTTTCTTTCTTGCAATCTTAGGAGAGAAGATGCAGCTTTGTGGTCTCATTTTCCAGTGGGATGCCACAGAACAAGATCCTTTGTTAATAATGGAATGGGTTTTTCCTCCCTACAGGTTTTCAAAGACCATTTGCTCAGTTTTAGAAATGATTGCATACATTATAATTAAGGCTAGAACCAGATTGTTAACTTTGGCAGGTCAAGAATGTTCAGTTATCTATTTGCCATTGAAAAATGATTATTTCAATTGGGCAATGCAAAATTCTGATGATTTACAATATGCATTCTTAGGTTTTCCAGGTGTTTGTTCCATACACTCTCCAGCTCACAAACTACTGCAAGCAAAATTGAGTTTCAGAGAAAAACCTAAATTAAGTGAAGAACCTTTACATGCTGTGACTCTCTTCACTGATGGCTCTGGTAAAAGCCACAAGTCCGTTGTGACTTGGTTTAATCAAAAGACTGATGTTTGGGAATCTGATATTCAAACAGTAGAGGGATCCCCTCAAATTGTTGAGCTTGCTGCAGTAGTTTGAGCTTTTCAGCTGTTTCCTCAGCCTTTTAATTTGGTCACAGATTCTGCTTATGTTGCTAATGTAGTCAGGAGAATAGAAGGTTCCATTTTAAAGGATGTTAGTAATGAAACTTTACATCGTTGGCTTTCATGTCTTTTTATAACTTTGCAATATAGAACTAATCCATATTTTGTTTCTCACATTAGGGCGCATTCTTCACTTCCTGGATTTTTAGTGGAAGGAAATGCAAGAGCGGACAAGCTGGCAATGGTCATTTCTAACACATTGCCAAATATTTTTGAACAAGCAAAATTGAGTCATGCCTTTTTCCACCAAAATGCACAAGCACTCATGCGAATGTTCCAAATCACTAAAAGTCAAGCTAAAGCTATCATTCATACTTGCCCTGACTGTCAATTGGTACAACCTCCTGTTTCTACAGGAGCAATCAACCCCCGAGGCTTACAAAGCCTACAGTTGTGGCAAACAGGTGTTACTAAATAGCCTTCTTTTGGTAAATTTAAAAATATTCATGTTTCCATAGACACGTTCTCTGGTGCAGTTTTTGCTTCCCTTCACACAGGTGAAACTGGCAGCCATGCCTGTCATCATTTCCTGCAAGCTTTTGCTTCATTGGGTATACCCCAAGAAGTAAAAACTGACAATGGTCCCGCATACATATCTCAAAAATTGGCCACATTTTTAAATGAATGGGGTGTTCGACACATTTTTGGTATTCCCCACTCTCCCACAAGCCAAGCAATCATTGAAAGAACACATCAAACCTTTAAACGCGTATTAGATCAACAGAGAGGGGGAACGGAAATCACCCCACAGATGAGACTGAGTAAGGCTTTGTATGGTTTTAATTTTCTAAATAGTTCAAGTACAGAACCAGATCCACCAATCTTTAGACACTTTTCAAATAGCACACAGGCAAAACTGAAAGAACATCCTCCTCTTCTAATTAGAAACCCTGACTCTGGACAGATGGAAGGCCCGTTTCAATTAATAACGTGGGGCAAAGGGTATGCTTCTATTTCCACAGGTGCTGGAAGAATTAAGTGGGTTCCTGCCAAAAACGTCAAACTGTATCGCACTTCAGAACCTGTTGTCGAGCCTAGAACTGAGGAAGCGAGTACGCAGACGTGGACCGAATGGAAGGATCCCGGGTCTCGCCTGACGCCTCTTGTGCCTGACGTTCTTTGTGCATCGGTGGAACCCATGAACTCTGATTTTGTGCCAATGTTATTTATGAGTATACGAATTGAATGCTCAATGTTTGTTTAACAAAGCTAATTTTTGGCTGAAAATTTAGGTTATTGTTTTTGTTTAGAAAGAATTCTGCCAAAACTTAGTTCTTGAAAGAGATGGGGCAGAATCAAATGGTATACTTGTTTTGCATTATTTTAATTGTGTTTTGTCGTGCAGATTTGCCTGTGGATCAACCGAAAACGAGTGTTTGGGTGACCTTAGCCAAGGCTGCCGGATCGGATACTATATGTCTGTCTAATTCGGAACCAGAAAAGCCTTTCTCAACCTGTTTGGTTGGTGTGCCAGTGAAAGAGTTTCCTTTGGTCAGAAAAGAATCCAATGGTAAACCAGGTGGAATTGACAATGGAAACAGTCCTTCCTTCAATTGGAACATTTGTTCGAAAAAACTTCTCAGGGCAGCAAATGTTTCAAACAGTTGGGATGTGTTTCTGGAGACGGACCAATATCCACGGCAATTGCCAAAAGGGTATTGGATCATTTGCGGAGACAGAGGTTGGCAAGGCATTCCAGCCCACCTTGAAGGTGGCCCTTGTAGCATTGGTATGCTTACCATAATTGCCCCCACTGCCAAAGCAGTGATGAAAAAGAAACAAAGGAAAACAAGAGCTGTTCCTCATTATGATGAGAACTGTCAGAGTGATTTTATGCCTTGGAATGCCGCCAGAAGGCTTTCAGCAGGTATATTTCTACCCCAATTGGCTTCAGCTGTGGCATTGAGACAATTAGATCGAGTTGGATGTTGGCTGAGCAAACAAGCTAATGCCACATCCTCCGCAATCAGTGATATGTTGACCGATGTTGATAGTATTAGACATGCTACTCTTCAAAACAGAGCAGCCATTGATTTTCTCTTACTGGCACAAGGACATGGTTGTGAGGAATTTGAAGGATTGTGTTGTATGAATTTGTCTGATCGTTCCGAATCCATTCACAAAAGCATTCAAAAATTAAAGGATCTGACAGCCCAAATTAAAGAAGATGGAGGTTCCTGGTTGGATGATTTGTTTCAAAATTGGAGTTTTGCACCTTGGCTAAGGCAACTTTGCAAGATAGGTCTTTACATATTAGGTGTTCTAATACTGATATTGATAGTGGCACCTTGTATACTCTGTTGTGTTCGGCGAATGATGAACAAAACAGTCCGAGAAGTTTTTGTCATTCAAGCAGGAGAACTAGGAAGTAGAAGCACAGAGAGTGTACGAAATCTCACGAAAGCAGTAGATGAGGGTATTGACATGAACGAAGGTTTTGAATTAAGGCCTTGGAATCGACCAGAGTTTTTTGAACGATGCCTTGTGACTGTTGCCAAACGTGATTCATATCTCTCTTTCAGGGATTGGGTCTTCACAGCATTAAGTTGCTGTGCCGTAATATAGCAATGCTTCAGTTTAGTGAAAATAGGTCTTCAGCAGATAATAAGCAGAAATTTTGCAATAGAGCTATGAAACGCAAATAGCAAGCGACAAGAAAATGAAAGCTTCTGGGTCAAACAGAGAGGGGGAAATGTTGGAATCCATAAGGTTAGAGGATTTTTAAGAAATGGTTACAAAGAAGTATGTAGGCCTTAGACTGGAGTTTTGTTAGCATTGCAGAAAAGTTTCCCATGCAAGCAGAAAAAGTTTTCCATGCAAGCAGAAAAGTTTCCCAAGCAGTAGACGTGACAAATAAAAATAGGCTTCTGTAGAATTGGCTTTAGGATGGCAACAAGGTTATTTAATGTATATCTTTAGAAGGTTAGCATGAATAGAACTCTGTTCTTTGTCTCTTATCAACTAGTCTTTGTTTTAGCTACGATTACCTATGTTTTATAAGATTGGATAGAATGCTTGTCAAGATGTGTTTTCTGTGTCTGATTGGCTGAATTCTAGTCTGAGATGATTTTATGTATTGCTGTATGAGCCCTGTTGAAGGAGACATTTTTTGGTGTGGATCAGTGAGCTGTCATGTCTCCATTTTGTATTTTGAGACTGATGTGCTGGAAATAAAAGCAAAAATCTCTTCACTGGTCTGGTTACCATGTAATCCATATTTGGATATTTTGCCGCGGCCTAGTGGGTTCCTTTTTTAAGGCGTGGGTTCCTGACACTATTGGACTTATACCTGTCCCGTCCCCCGCATATTGGTGCCTCGTGTGAGGACGTAGAATAGAAGAAAAACAAAGAAAAATCGTGGAAGTACCAGCTGCGGAGACCCAAGTGGTAACAAGGAGCACACTGTATCATCTCTCCCGCCGAAGCCAAGAAAATTGTAACTTATCTCGGGAGAGCGCTTGGGTGACGTTGGGAGGCAAAATAGAGAAAAAGAAAATTATTAAAAGAACACAAAAATGGGAACGAATTTATCAAAAGTTGAATGGGATGTTTTTCATCAATTAGAGACAATGTTACAAGAAAAAGGTCACTCTGAAATTTCAAAAACTGAGCTTAAAAACTTACTTATCTGGGTTAAAGCGAATACGCAAGATTTAAATCTGCAGTCTGCTTTTACTTTTCATTTTTGGGATCAGATAAACTGGAGAATCTATAATCTAGTCTCTCTCAAAAAAGATGAAAGCTTAAGAGAACTTATGCCGGTTTGTAGAGCGCTGTTGGAGCACTGTTTTAAACAAACTGATAATAATAAGATCAACTTGGACTCAGAAAACAAAGCTTCTGGTTCTGTCTCATTAAATTCCAGTAAACCGGAGACTGTGTGAGTATCGGAGAATGTTACAAGTGTTGTTGCAAATGCTGAAAGTATTGCTTTGAACTCTGTTGAACGAAATCTTTCTCCTCTCTCTCTGGGAAAAAATGAGACTCTTTTGGACTTTTCTTCGCGTTGTTCTGTTAATGTAAAAATATGTGACTCTTGTAAGGGGGATGGAACAAAGTGTGTAAAAGATGGAAATGAAAAAGTGACTGTACTTCCTAAAATTGTTTGTGCAGGGACACTGAAACCTGAATTGGATTCTGTTGGGCCTGGGGTGGAGGCTGAGGTGGCTGCTTCCACTCGGGAAATTGTGGTTCCGGGGAACTCTTTTTCAGTTAATCAAAAACATGGTTGTTCTGGTGTTTGTCAATCTATAGATACAGAGAAAGAAAAATTGGCTTTAAGGGTGGAGTCCTTTGAAAGGAAGAGATGGAAGAAACTCGCGACTGTGTTGTTGCTGAAATTCAAAAAGCTGGACTTGAAATCTCTGCAACGAAAATTCAACAAGTTTCACCTTAGAAGTACCTGGGATGGAAGATGATGGAAGACGATGGAAGAGGACAATAATACCACAGAAAATTCAGATCCGAACCAGAGTCAACAACCTACAAGAGTTACAACAACTTCTAGGAGAAATCAACTGGGTCAGACCGATGCTGGGAATCACCAATGATGAACTGAGTCCGCTCTTCCATTTGCTGAGAGGAAGTTGCGACATCACTTCGCCAAGAACTTTAACCCCTGAAGCTCGTGCTGCTCTCGACAAAGTCACAGAAGCTCTTCAAAAAAGACAAGCTCATCGCTGCGTTCCTGAAAATCCTTTCTTTCTTGCAATCTTAGGAGAGAAGATGCAGCTTTGTGGTCTCATTTTCCAGTGGGATGCCACAGAACAAGATCCTTTGTTAATAATGGAATGGGTTTTTCCTCCCTACAGGTTTTCAAAGACCATTTGCTCAGTTTTAGAAATGATTGCATACATTATAATTAAGGCTAGAACCAGATTGTTAACTTTGGCAGGTCAAGAATGTTCAGTTATCTATTTGCCATTGAAAAATGATTATTTCAATTGGGCAATGCAAAATTCTGATGATTTACAATATGCATTCTTAGGTTTTCCAGGTGTTTGTTCCATACACTATCCAGCTCACAAACTACTGCAAGCAAAATTGAGTTTCAGAGAAAAACCTAAATTAAGTGAAGAACCTTTACATGCTGTGACTCTCTTCACTGATGGCTCTGGTAAAAGCCACAAGTCCGTTGTGACTTGGTTTAATCAAAAGACTGATGTTTGGGAATCTGATATTCAAACAGTAGAGGGATCCCCTCAAATTGTTGAGCTTGCTGCAGTAGTTTGAGCTTTTCAGCTGTTTCCTCAGCCTTTTAATTTGGTCACAGATTCTGCTTATGTTGCTAATGTAGTCAGGAGAATAGAAGGTTCCATTTTAAAGGATGTTAGTAATGAAACTTTACATCGTTGGCTTTCATGTCTTTTTATAACTTTGCAATATAGAACTAATCCATATTTTGTTTCTCACATTAGGGCGCATTCTTCACTTCCTGGATTTTTAGTGGAAGGAAATGCAAGAGCGGACAAGCTGACAATGGTCATTTCTAACACATTGCCAAATATTTTTGAACAAGCAAAATTGAGTCATGCCTTTTTCCACCAAAATGCACAAGCACTCATGCGAATGTTCCAAATCACTAAAAGTCAAGCTAAAGCTATCATTCATACTTGCCCTGACTGTTAATTGGTACAACCTCCTGTTTCTACAGGAGCAATCAACCCCCGAGGCTTACAAAGCCTACAGTTGTGGCAAACAGGTGTTACTAAATAGCCTTCTTTTGGTAAATTTAAAAATATTCATGTTTCCATAGACACGTTCTCTGGTGCAGTTTTTGCTTCCCTTCACACAGGTGAAACTGGCAGCCGTGCCTGTCATCATTTCCTGCAAGCTTTTGCTTCATTGGGTATACCCCAAGAAGTAAAAACTGACAATGGTCCCGCATACATATCTCAAAAATTGGCCACATTTTTAAATGAATGGGGTGTTCGACACATTTTTGGTATTCCCCACTCTCCCACAAGCCAAGCAATCATTGAAAGAACACATCAAACCTTAAAACGCGTATTAGATCAACAGAGAGGGGGAACGGAAATCACCCCACAGATGAGACTGAGTAAGGCTTTGTATGGTTTTAATTTTCTAAATAGTTCAAGTACAGAACCAGATCCACCAATCTTTAGACACTTTTCAAATAGCACACAGGCAAAACTGAAAGAACATCCTCCTCTTCTAATTAGAAACCCTGACTCTGGACAGATGGAAGGCCCGTTTCAATTAATAACGTGGGGCAAAGGGTATGCTTCTATTTCCACAGGTGCTGGAAGAATTAAGTGGGTTCCTGCCAAAAACGTCAAACCGTATCGCACTTCAGAACCTGTTGTCGAGCCTAGAACTGAGGAAGCGAGTACGCAGACGTGGACCGAATGGAAGGATCCCGGGTCTCGCCTGACGCCTCTTGTGCCTGACGTTCTTTGTGCATCGGTGGAACCCATGAACTCTGATTTTGTGCCAATGTTATTTATGAGTATACGAATTGAATGCTGAATGTTTGTTTAACAAAGCTAATTTTTGGCTGAAAATTTAGGTTATTGTTTTTGTTTAGAAAGAATTCTGCCAAAACTTAGTTCTTGAAAGAGATGGGGCAGAATCAAATGGTATACTTGTTTTGCATGATTTTAATTGTGTTTTGTCGTGCAGATTTGCCTGTGGATCAACCGAAAACGAGTGTTTGGGTGACCTTAGCCAAGGCTGCCGGATCGGATACTATATGTCTGTCTAATTCGGAACCAGAAAAGCCTTTCTCAACCTGTTTGGTTGGTGTGCCAGTGAAAGAGTTTCCTTTGGTCAGAAAAGAATCCAATGGTAAACCAGGTGGAATTGACAATGGAAACAGTCCTTCCTTCAATTGGAACATTTGTTTGAAAAAACTTCTCAGGGCAGCAAATGTTTCAAACAGTTGGGATGTGTTTCTGGAGACGGACCAATATCCACGGCAATTGCCAGAAGGGTATTGGATCATTTGCGGAGACAGAGGCTGGCAAGGCATTCCAGCCCACCTTGAAGGTGGCCCTTGTAGCATTGGTATGCTTACCATAATTGCCCCCACTGCCAAAGCAGTGATGAAAAAGAAACAAAGGAAAACAAGAGCTGTTCCTCATTATGATGAGAACTGTCAGAGTGATTTTATGCCTTGGAATGCCGCCAGAAGGCTTTCAGCAGGTATATTTCTACCCCAATTGGCTTCAGCTGTGGCATTGAGACAATTAGATCGAGTTGGATGTTGGCTGAGCAAACAAGCTAATGCCACATCCTCCACAATCAGTGATATGTTGACCGATGTTGATAGTATTAGACATGCTACTCTTCAAAACAGAGCAGCCATTGATTTTCTCTTACTGGCACAAGGACATGGTTGTGAGGAATTTGAAGGATTGTGTTGTATGAATTTGTCTGATCGTTCTGAATCCATTCACAAAAGCATTCAAAAATTAAAGGATCTGACAGCCCAAATTAAAGAAGATGGAGGTTCCTGGTTGGATGATTTGTTTCAAAATTGGAGTTTTGCACCTTGGCTAAGGCAACTTTGCAAGATAGGTCTTTACATATTAGGTGTTCTAATACTGATATTGATAGTGGCACCTTGTATACTCTGTTGTGTTCGGCGAATGATGAACAAAACAGTCCGAGAAGTTTTTGTCATTCAAGCAGGAGAATTAGGAAGTAGAAGCACAGAGAGTGTACGAAATCTCACGAAAGCAGTAGATGAGGGTATTGACATGAACGAAGGTTTTGAATTAAGGCCTTGGAATCGACCAGAGTTTTTTGAACGATGCCTTGTGACTGTTGCCAAACGTGATTCATATCTCTCTTTCAGGGATTGGGTCTTCACAGCATTAAGTTGCTGTGCCGTAATATAGCAATGCTTCAGTTTAGTGAAAATAGGTCTTCAGCAGATAATAAGCAGAAATTTTGCAATAGAGCTATGAAACGCAAATAGCAAGCGACAAGAAAATGAAAGCTTCTGGGTCAAACAGAGAGGGGGAAATGTTGGAATCCATAAGGTTAGAGGATTTTTAAGAAATGGTTACAAAGAAGTATGTAGGCCTTAGACTGGAGTTTTGTTAGCATTGCAGAAAAGTTTCCCATGCAAGCAGAAAAGTTTCCCAAGCAGTAGATGTGACAAAAAACAATAGGCTTCTGTAGAATTGGCTTTAGGATGGCAACAAGGTTATTTAATGTATATCTTTAGAAGGTTAGCATGAATAGAACTCTGTTCTTTGTCTCTTATCAACTAGTCTTTGTTTTAGCTACGATTACCTATGTTTTATAAGATTGGATAGAATGCTTGTCAAGATGTGTTTTCTGTGTCTGATTGGCTGAATTCTAGTCTGAGATGATTTTATGTATTGCTGTATGAGCCCTGTTGAAGGAGACATTTTTTGGTGTGGATCAGTGAGCTGTCATGTCTCCATTTTGTATTTTGAGACTGATGTGCTGGAAATAAAAGCAAAAATCTCTTCACTGGTCTGGTTACCATGTTATCCATATTTGGATATTTTGCCGCGACCTAGTGGGTTCCTTTTTTAAGGCGTGGGCTCCTGACACCATTGGACTTATACCTGTCCCGTCCCCCGCATATTGGTGCCTCGTGTGAGGACGTAGAATAGAAGAAAAACAAAGAAAAATCGTGGAAGTACCAGCTGCGGAGACCCATGTGTTAACAAGGAGCACACTGTATCATCTCTCCCGCCGAAGCCAAGAAAATTGTAAGTAACTTATCTCGGGAGAGCGCTTGGGTGACGTTGGGAGGCAAAATAGCGAAAAAGAAAATTATTAAAAGAACACAAAAATGGGAACGAATTTATCAAAAGTTGAATGGGATGTTTTTCATCAATTAGAGACAATGTTACAAGAAAAAGGTCACTCTGAAATTTCAAAAACTGAGCTTAAACACTTACTTATCTGGGTTAAAGCGAATACGCAAGATTTAAATCTGCAGTCTGCTTTTACTTTTCATTTTTGGGATCAGATAAACTGGAGAATCTATAAACTAGTCTCTCTCAAAAAAGATGAAAGCTTAAGAGAACTTATGCCGGTTTGTAGAGCGCTGTTGGAGCGCTGTTTTAAACAAACTGATAATAATAAGATCAACTTGGACTCAGAAAACAAAGCTTCTGGTTCTGTATCATTAAATTCCAGTAAACCGGAGACTGTGTGAGTATCGGAGAATGTTACAAGTGTTGTTGCAAATGCTGAAAGTATTGCTTTGAACTCTGTTGAACAAAATCTTTCTTCTCTCTCTCTGGGGAAAAATGAGACTCTTTTGGACTTTTCTTTGCGTTGTTCTGTTAATGTAAAAATATGTGACTCTTGTAAGGGGGATGGAACAAAGTGTGTAAAAGATGGAAATGAAAAAGTGACTGTACTTCCTAAAATTGTTTGTGCAGGGACACTGAAACCTGAATTGGATTCTGTTGGGCCTGGGGTGGAGGCTGAGGTGGCTGCTTCCACGCGGGAAATTGTGGTTCCGGGGAACTCGTTTTCACTTAAGCAAAAACATGGTTGTTCTGGTGTTTGTCAATCTATAGATACAGAGAAAGAAAAATTGGCTTTAAGGGTGGAGTCCTTTGAAAGGAAGAGATGGAAGAAACTCGCGACTGTGTTGTTGCTGAAATTCAAAAAGCTGGACTTGAAATCTCTGCAACGAAAATTCAACAAGTTTCACCTTAGAAGTACCTGGGATGGAAGATGATGGAAGACGATGGAAGAGGACAATAATACCACAGAAAATTCAGATCCGAACCAGAGTCAACAACCTACAAGAGTTACAACAACTTCTAGGAGAAATCAACTGGGTCAGACCGATGCTGGGAATCACCAATGATGAACTGAGTCCGCTCTTCCATTTGCTGAGAGGAAGTTGCGACATCACTTCGCCAAGAACTTTAACCCCTGAAGCTCGTGCTGCTCTCGACAAAGTCACAGAAGCTCTTCAAAAAAGACAAGCTCATCGCTGCGTTCCTGAAAATCCTTTCTTTCTTGCAATCTTAGGAGAGAAGATGCAGCTTTGTGGTCTCATTTTCCAGTGGGATGCCACAGAACAAGATCCTTTGTTAATAATGGAATGGGTTTTTCCTCCCTACAGGTTTTCAAAGACCATTTGCTCAGTTTTAGAAATGATTGCATACATTATAATTAAGGCTAGAACCAGATTGTTAACTTTGGCAGGTCAAGAATGTTCAGTTATCTATTTGCCATTGAAAAATGATTATTTCAATTGGGCAATGCAAAATTCTGATGATTTACAATATGCATTCTTAGGTTTTCCAGGTGTTTGTTCCATACACTATCCAGCTCACAAACTACTGCAAGCAAAATTGAGTTTCAGAGGAAAACCTAAATTAAGTGAAGAACCTTTACATGCTGTGACTCTCTTCACTGATGGCTCTGGTAAAAGCCACAAGTCCGTTGTGACTTGGTTTAATCAAAAGACTGATGTTTGGGAATCTGATATTCAAACAGTAGAGGGATCCCCTCAAATTGTTGAGCTTGCTGCAGTAGTTTGAGCTTTTCAGCTGTTTCCTCAGCCTTTTAATTTGGTCACAGATTCTGCTTATGTTGCTAATGTAGTCAGGAGAATAGAAGGTTCCATTTTAAAGGATGTTAGTAATGAAACTTTACATCGTTGGCTTTCATGTCTTTTTATAACTTTGCAATATAGAACTAATCCATATTTTGTTTCTCACATTAGGGCGCATTCTTCACTTCCTGGATTTTTAGTGGAAGGAAATGCAAGAGCGGACAAGCTGACAATGGTCATTTCTAACACATTGCCAAATATTTTTGAACAAGCAAAATTGAGTCATGCCTTTTTCCACCAAAATGCACAAGCACTCATGCGAATGTTCCAAATCACTAAAAGTCAAGCTAAAGCTATCATTCATACTTGCCCTGACTGTCAATTGGTACAACCTCCTGTTTCTACAGGAGCAATCAACCCCCGAGGCTTACAAAGCCTACAGTTGTGGCAAACAGGTGTTACTAAATAGCCTTCTTTTGGTAAATTTAAAAATATTCATGTTTCCATAGACACGTTCTCTGGTGCAGTTTTTGCTTCCCTTCACACAGGTGAAACTGGCAGCCATGCCTGTCATCATTTCCTGCAAGCTTTTGCTTCATTGGGTATACCCCAAGAAGTAAAAACTGACAATGGTCCCGCATACATATCTCAAAAATTGGCCACATTTTTAAATGAATGGGGTGTTCGACACATTTTTGGTATTCCCCACTCTCCCACAAGCCAAGCAATCATTGAAAGAACACATCAAACCTTAAAACGCGTATTAGATCAACAGAGAGGGGGAACGGAAATCACCCCACAGATGAGACTGAGTAAGGCTTTGTATGGTTTTAATTTTCTAAATAGTTCAAGTACAGAACCAGATCCACCAATCTTTAGACACTTTTCAAATAGCACACAGGCAAAACTGAAAGAACATCCTCCTCTTCTAATTAGAAACCCTGACTCTGGACAGATGGAAGGCCCGTTTCAATTAATAACGTGGGGCAAAGGGTATGCTTCTATTTCCACAGGTGCTGGAAGAATTAAGTGGGTTCCTGCCAAAAACGTCAAACCGTATCGCACTTCAGAACCTGTTGTCGAGCCTAGAACTGAGGAAGCGAGTACGCAGACGTGGACCGAATGGAAGGATCCCGGGTCTCGCCTGACGCCTCTTGTGCCTGACGTTCTTTGTGCATCGGTGGAACCCATGAACTCTGATTTTGTGCCAATGTTATTTATGAGTATACGAATTGAATGCTGAATGTTTGTTTAACAAAGCTAATTTTTGGCTGAAAATTTAGGTTATTGTTTTTGTTTAGAAAGAATTCTGCCAAAACTTAGTTCTTGAAAGAGATGGGGCAGAATCAAATGGTATACTTGTTTTGCATGATTTTAATTGTGTTTTGTCGTGCAGATTTGCCTGTGGATCAACCGAAAACGAGTGTTTGGGTGACCTTAGCCAAGGCTGCCGGATCGGATACTATATGTCTGTCTAATTCGGAACCAGAAAAGCCTTTCTCAACCTGTTTGGTTGGTGTGCCAGTGAAAGAGTTTCCTTTGGTCAGAAAAGAATCCAATGGTAAACCAGGTGGAATTGACAATGGAAACAGTCCTTCCTTCAATTGGAACATTTGTTTGAAAAAACTTCTCAGGGCAGCAAATGTTTCAAACAGTTGGGATGTGTTTCTGGAGACGGACCAATATCCACGGCAATTGCCAGAAGGGTATTGGATCATTTGCGGAGACAGAGGCTGGCAAGGCATTCCAGCCCACCTTGAAGGTGGCCCTTGTAGCATTGGTATGCTTACCATAATTGCCCCCACTGCCAAAGCAGTGATGAAAAAGAAACAAAGGAAAACAAGAGCTGTTCCTCATTATGATGAGAACTGTCAGAGTGATTTTATGCCTTGGAATGCCGCCAGAAGGCTTTCAGCAGGTATATTTCTACCCCAATTGGCTTCAGCTGTGGCATTGAGACAATTAGATCGAGTTGGATGTTGGCTGAGCAAACAAGCTAATGCCACATCCTCCGCAATCAGTGATATGTTGACCGATGTTGATAGTATTAGACATGCTACTCTTCAAAACAGAGCAGCCATTGATTTTCTCTTACTGGCAAAAGGACATGGTTGTGAGGAATTGGAAGGATTGTGTTGTATGAATTTGTCTGATCGTTCTGAATCCATTCACAAAAGCATTCAAAAATTAAAGGATCTGACAGCCCAAATTAAAGAAGATGGAGGTTCCTGGTTGGATGATTTGTTTCCAAATTGGAGTTTTGCACCTTGGCTAAGGCAACTTTGCAAGATAGGTCTTTACATATTAGGTGTTCTAATACTGATATTGATAGTGGCACCTTGTATACTCTGTTGTGTTCGGCGAATGATGAACAAAACAGTCCGAGAAGTTTTTGTCATTCAAGCAGGAGAATTAGGAAGTAGAAGCACAGAGAGTGTACGAAATCTCACGAAAGCAGTAGATGAGGGTATTGACATGAACGAAGGTTTTGAATTAAGGCCTTGGAATCGACCAGAGTTTTTTGAACGATGCCTTGTGACTGTTGCCAAACGTGATTCATATCTCTCTTTCAGGGATTGGGTCTTCACAGCATTAAGTTGCTGTGCCGTAATATAGCAATGCTTCAGTTTAGTGAAAATAGGTCTTCAGCAGATAATAAGCAGAAATTTTGCAATAGAGCTATGAAACGCAAATAGCAAGCGACAAGAAAATGAAAGCTTCTGGGTCAAACAGAGAGGGGGAAATGTTGGAATCCATAAGGTTAGAGGATTTTTAAGAAATGGTTACAAAGAAGTATGTAGTCCTTAGACTGGAGTTTTGTTAGCATTGCAGAAAAGTTTCCCATGCAAGCAGAAAAGTTTCCCAAGCAGTAGATGTGACAAAAAACAATAGGCTTCTGTAGAATTGGCTTTAGGATGGCAACAAGGTTATTTAATGTATATCTTTAGAAGGTTAGCATGAATAGAACTCTGTTCTTTGTCTCTTATCAACTAGTCTTTGTTTTAGCTACGATTACCTATGTTTTATAAGATTGGATAGAATGCTTGTCAAGATGTGTTTTCTGTGTCTGATTGGCTGAATTCTAGTCTGAGATGATTTTATGTATTGCTGTATGAGCCCTGTTGAAGGAGACATTTTTTGGTGTGGATCAGTGAGCTGTCATGTCTCCATTTTGTATTTTGAGACTGATGTGCTGGAAATAAAAGCAAAAATCTCTTCACTGGTCTGGTTACCATGTTATCCATATTTGGATATTTTGCCGCGACCTAGTGGGTTCCTTTTTTAAGGCGTGGGCTCCTGACACCATTGGACTTACACCTGTCGCGTCCCCCGCATATTGGTGCCTCGTGTGAGGACGTAGAATAGAAGAAAAACAAAGAAAACTCGTGGAAGTACCAGCTGCGGAGACCCAAGTGTTAACAAGGAGCACACTGTATCATCTCTCCCGCCGAAGCCAAGAAAATTGTAAGTAACTTATCTCGGGAGAGCGCTTGGGTGACGTTGGGAGGCAAAATAGCGAAAAAGAAAATTATTAAAAGAACACAAAAATGGGAACGAATTTATCAAAAGTTGAATGGGATGTTTTTCATCAATTAGAGACAATGTTACAAGAAAAAGGTCACTCTGAAATTTCAAAAACTGAGCTTAAACACTTACTTATCTGGGTTAAAGCGAATACGCAAGATTTAAATCTGCAGTCTGCTTTTACTTTTCATTTTTGGGATCAGATAAACTGGAGAATCTATAAACTAGTCTCTCTCAAAAAAGATGAAAGCTTAAGAGAACTTATGCCGGTTTGTAGAGCGCTGTTGGAGCGCTGTTTTAAACAAACTGATAATAATAAGATCAACTTGGACTCAGAAAACAAAGCTTCTGGTTCTGTCTCATTAAATTCCAGTAAACCGGAGACTGTGTGAGTATCGGAGAATGTTACAAGTGTTGTTGCAAATGCTGAAAGTATTGCTTTGAACTCTGTTGAACAAAATCTTTCTTCTCTCTCTCTGGGGAAAAATGAGACTCTTTTGGACTTTTCTTTGCGTTGTTCTGTTAATGTAAAAATATGTGACTCTTGTAAGGGGGATGGAACAAAGTGTGTAAAAGATGGAAATGAAAAAGTGACTGTACTTCCTAAAATTGTTTGTGCAGGGACACTGAAACCTGAATTGGATTCTGTTGGGCCTGGGGTGGAGGCTGAGGTGGCTGCTTCCACGCGGGAAATTGTGGTTCCGGGGAACTCGTTTTCACTTAAGCAAAAACATGGTTGTTCTGGTGTTTGTCAATCTATAGATACAGAGAAAGAAAAATTGGCTTTAAGGGTGGAGTCCTTTGAAAGGAAGAGATGGAAGAAACTCGCGACTGTGTTGTTGCTGAAATTCAAAAAGCTGGACTTGAAATCTCTGCAACGAAAATTCAACAAGTTTCACCTTAGAAGTACCTGGGATGGAAGATGATGGAAGACGATGGAAGACGACAATAATACCACAGAAAATTCAGATCCGAACCAGAGTCAACAACCTACAAGAGTTACAACAACTTCTAGGAGAAATCAACTGGGTCAGACCGATGGTGGGAATCACCAATGATGAACTGAGTCCGCTCTTCCATTTGCTGAGAGGAAGTTGCGACATCACTTCGCCAAGAACTTTAACCCCTGAAGCTCGTGCTGCTCTCGACAAAGTCACAGAAGCTCTTCAAAAAAGACAAGCTCATCGCTGCGTTCCTGAAAATCCTTTCTTTCTTGCAATCTTAGGAGAGAAGATGCAGCTTTGTGGTCTCATTTTCCAGTGGGATGCCACAGAACAAGATCCTTTGTTAATAATGGAATGGGTTTTTCCTCCCTACAGGTTTTCAAAGACCATTTGCTCAGTTTTAGAAATGATTGCATACATTATAATTAAGGCTAGAACCAGATTGTTAACTTTGGCAGGTCAAGAATGTTCAGTTATCTATTTGCCATTGAAAAATGATTATTTCAATTGGGCAATGCAAAATTCTGATGATTTACAATATGCATTCTTAGGTTTTCCAGGTGTTTGTTCCATACACTATCCAGCTCACAAACTACTGCAAGCAAAATTGAGTTACAGAGGAAAACCTAAATTAAGTGAAGAACCTTTACATGCTGTGACTCTCTTCACTGATGGCTCTGGTAAAAGCCACAAGTCCGTTGTGACTTGGTTTAATCAAAAGACTGATGTTTGGGAATCTGATATTCAAACAGTAGAGGGATCCCTTCAAATTGTTGAGCTTGCTGCAGTAGTTTGAGCTTTTCAGCTGTTTCCTCAGCCTTTTAATTTGGTCACAGATTCTGCTTATGTTGCTAATGTAGTCAGGAGAATAGAAGGTTCCATTTTAAAGGATGTTAGTAATGAAACTTTACATCGTTGGCTTTCATGTCTTTTTATAACTTTGCAATATAGAACTAATCCATATTTTGTTTCTCACATTAGGGCGCATTCTTCACTTCCTGGATTTTTAGTGGAAGGAAATGCAAGAGCGGACAAGCTGACAATGGTCATTTCTAACACATTGCCAAATAGTTTTGAACAAGCAAAATTGAGTCATGCCTTTTTCCACCAAAATGCACAAGCACTCATGCGAATGTTCCAAATCACTAAAAGTCAAGCTAAAGCTATCATTCATACTTGCCCTGACTGTCAATTGGTACAACCTCCTGTTTCTACAGGAGCAATCAACCCCTGAGGCTTACAAAGCCTACAGTTGTGGCAAACAGGTGTTACTAAATAGCCTTCTTTTGGTAAATTTAAAAATATTCATGTTTCCATAGACACGTTCTCTGGTGCAGTTTTTGCTTCCCTTCACACAGGTGAAACTGGCAGCCATGCCTGTCATCATTTCCTGCAAGCTTTTGCTTCATTGGGTATACCCCAAGAAGTAAAAACTGACAATGGTCCCGCATACATATCTCAAAAATTGGCCACATTTTTAAATGAATGGGGTGTTCGACACATTTTTGGTATTCCCCACTCTCCCACAAGCCAAGCAATCATTGAAAGAACACATCAAACCTTAAAACGCATATTAGATCAACAGAGAGGGGGAACGGAAATCACCCCACAGATGAGACTGAGTAAGGCTTTGTATGGTTTTAATTTTCTAAATAGTTCAAGTACAGAACCAGATCCACCAATCTTTAGACACTTTTCAAATAGCACACAGGCAAAACTGAAAGAACATCCTCCTCTTCTAATTAGAAACCCTGACTCTGGACAGATGGAAGGCCCGTTTCAATTAATAACGTGGGGCAAAGGGTATGCTTCTATTTCCACAGGTGCTGGAAGAATTAAGTGGGTTCCTGCCAAAAACGTCAAACCGTATCGCACTTCAGAACCTGTTGTCGAGCCTAGAACTGAGGAAGCGAGTACGCAGACGTGGACCGAATGGAAGGATCCCGGGTCTCGTCTGACGCCTCTTGTGCCTGACGTTCTTTGTGCATCGGTGGAACCCATGAACTCTGATTTTGTGCCAATGTTATTTATGAGTATACGAATTGAATGCTGAATGTTTGTTTAACGAAGCTAATTTTTGGCTGAAAATTTAGGTTATTGTTTTTGTTTAGAAAGAATTCTGCCAAAACTTAGTTCTTGAAAGAGATGGGGCAGAATCAAATGGTATACTTGTTTTGCATGATTTTAATTGTTTTTTGTCGTGCAGATTTGCCTGTGGATCAACCGAAAACGAGTGTTTGGGTGACCTTAGCCAAGGCTGCCGGATCGGATACTATATGTCTGTCTAATTCGGAACCAGAAAAGCCTTTCTCAACCTGTTTGGTTGGTGTGCCAGTGAAAGAGTTTCCTTTGGTCAGAAAAGAATCCAATGGTAAACCAGGTGGAATTGACAATGGAAACAGTCCTTCCTTCAATTGGAACATTTGTTTGAAAAAACTTCTCAGGGCAGCAAATGTTTCAAACAGTTGGGATGTGTTTCTGGAGACGGACCAATATCCACGGCAATTGCCAGAAGGGTATTGGATCATTTGCGGAGACAGAGGTTGGCAAGGCATTCCAGCCCACCTTGAAGGTGGCCCTTGTAGCATTGGTATGCTTACCATAATTGCCCCCACTGCCAAAGCAGTGATGAAAAAGAAACAAAGGAAAACAAGAGCTGTTCCTCATTATGATGAGAACTGTCAGAGTGATTTTATGCCTTGGAATGCCGCCAGAAGGGTTTCAGCAGGTATATTTCTACCCCAATTGGCTTCAGCTGTGGCATTGAGACAATTAGATCGAGTTGGATGTTGGCTGAGCAAACAAGCTAATGCCACATCCTCCGCAATCAGTGATATGTTGACCGATGTTGATAGTATTAGACATGCTACTCTTCAAAACAGAGCAGCCATTGATTTTCTCTTACTGGCACAAGGACATGGTTGTGAGGAATTGGAAGGATTGTGTTGTATGAATTTGTCTGATCATTCCGAATCCATTCACAAAAGCATTCAAAAATTAAAGGATCTGACAGCCCAAATTAAAGAAGATGGAGGTTCCTGGTTGGATGATTTGTTTCAAAATTGGAGTTTTGCACCTTGGCTAAGGCAACTTTGCAAGATAGGTCTTTACATATTAGGTGTTCTAATACTGATATTGATAGTGGCACCTTGTATACTCTGTTGTCTTCAGCGAATGATGAACAAAAGAGTCCGAGAAGTTTTTGTCATTCAAGCAGGAGAATTAGGAAGTAGAAGCACAGAGAGTGTACGAAATCTCACGAAAGCAGTAGATGAGGGTATTGACATGAACGAAGGTTTTGAATTAAGGCCTTGGAATCGACCAGAGTTTTTTGAACGATGCCTTGTGACTGTTGCCAAACGTGATTCATATCTCTCTTTCAGGGATTGGGTCTTCACAGCATTAAGTTGCTGTGCCGTAATATAGCAATGCTTCAGTTTAGTGAAAATAGGTCTTCAGCAGATAATAAGCAGAAATTTTGCAATAGAGCTATGAAACGCAAATAGCAAGCGACAAGAAAATGAAAGCTTCTGGGTCAAACAGAGAGGGGGAAATGTTGGAATCCATAAGGTTAGAGGATTTTTAACAAATGGTTACAAAGAAGTATGTAGTCCTTAGACTGGAGTTTTGTTAGCATTGCAGAAAAGTTTCCCATGCAAGCAGAAAAAGTTTTCCATGCAAGCAGAAAAGTTTCCCAAGCAGTAGACGTGACAAATAACAATAGGCTTCTGTAGAATTGGCTTTAGGATGGCAACAAGGTTATTTAATGTATATCTTTAGAAGGTTAGCATGAATAGAACTCTGTTCTTTGTCTCTTATCAACTAGTCTTTGTTTTAGCTACGATTACCTATGTTTTATAAGATTGGATAGAATGCTTGTCAAGATGTGTTTTCTGTGTCTGATTGGCTGAATTCTAGTCTGAGATGATTTTATGTATTGCTGTATGAGCCCTGTTGAAGGAGACATTTTTTGGTGTGGATCAGTGAGCTGTCATGTCTCCATTTTGTATTTTGAGACTGATGTGCTGGAAATAAAAGCAAAAATCTCTTCACTGGTCTGGTTACAATGTTATCCATATTTGAATATTTTGCCGCGGCCTAGTGGGTTCCTTTTTTAAGGCGTGGGTTCCTGACACTATTGGACTTATACCTGTCCCGTCCCCCGCATATTGGTGCCTCGTGTGAGGACGTAGAATAGAAGAAAAAGAAAGAAAAATCGTGGAAGTACCAACTGCGGAGACCCAAGTGTTAACAAGGAGCACACTGTATCATCTCTCCCGCCGAAGCCAAGAAAATTGTAACTTATCTCGGGAGAGCGCTTGGGTGACGTTGGGAGGCAAAATAGAGAAAAAGAAAATTATTAAAAGAACACAAAAATGGGAACGAATTTATCAAAAGTTGAATGGGATGTTTTTCATCAATTAGAGACAATGTTACAAGAAAAAGGTCACTCTGAAATTTCAAAAACTGAGCTTAAAAACTTACTTATCTGGGTTAAAGCGAATACGCAAGATTTAAATCTGCAGTCTGCTTTTACTTTTCATTTTTGGGATCAGATAAACTGGAGAATCTATAAACTAGTCTCTCTCAAAAAAGATGAAAGCTTAAGAGAACTTATGCCGGTTTGTAGAGCGCTGTTGGAGCACTGTTTTAAACAAACTGATAATAATAAGATCAACTTGGACTCAGAAAACAAAGCTTCTGGTTCTGTCTCATTAAATTCCAGTAAACCGGAGACTGTGTGAGTATCGGAGAATGTTACAAGTGTTGTTGCAAATGCTGAAAGTATTGCTTTGAACTCTGTTGAACAAAATCTTTCTCCTCTCTCTCTGGGAAAAAATGAGACTCTTTTGGACTTTTCTTTGCGTTGTTCTGTTAATGTAAAAATATGTGACTCTTGTAAGGGGGATGGAACAAAGTGTGTAAAAGATGGAAATGAAAAAGTGACTGTACTTCCTAAAATTGTTTGTGCAGGGACACTGAAACCTGAATTGGATTCTGTTGGGCCTGGGGTGGAGGCTGAGGTGGCTTCTTCCACTCGGGAAATTGTGGTTCCGGGGAACTCTTTTTCAGTTAAGCAAAAACATGGTTGTTCTGGTGTTTGTCAATCTATAGATACAGAGAAAGAAAAATTGGCTTTAAGGGTGGAGTCCTTTGAAAGGAAGAGATGGAAGAAACTCGCGACTGTGTTGTTGCTGAAATTCAAAAAGCTGGACTTGAAATCTCTGCAACGAAAATTCAACAAGTTTCACCTTAGAAGTACCTGGGATGGAAGATGATGGAAGACGATGGAAGAGGACAATAATACCACAGAAAATTCAGATCCGAACCAGAGTCAACAACCTACAAGAGTTACAACAACTTCTAGGAGAAATCAACTGGGTCAGACCGATGCTGGGAATCACCAATGATGAACTGAGTCCGCTCTTCCATTTGCTGAGAGGAAGTTGCGACATCACTTCGCCAAGAACTTTAACCCCTGAAGCTCGTGCTGCTCTCGACAAAGTCACAGAAGCTCTTCAAAAAAGACAAGCTCATCGCTGCGTTCCTGAAAATCCTTTCTTTCTTGCAATCTTAGGAGAGAAGATGCAGCTTTGTGGTCTCATTTTCCAGTGGGATGCCACAGAACAAGATCCTTTGTTAATAATGGAATGGGTTTTTCCTCCCTACAGGTTTTCAAAGACCATTTGCTCAGTTTTAGAAATGATTGCATACATTATAATTAAGGCTAGAACCAGATTGTTAACTTTGGCAGGTCAAGAATGTTCAGTTATCTATTTGCCATTGAAAAATGATTATTTCAATTGGGCAATGCAAAATTCTGATGATTTACAATATGCATTCTTAGGTTTTCCAGGTGTTTGTTCCATACACTATCCAGCTCACAAACTACTGCAAGCAAAATTGAGTTTCAGAGAAAAACCTAAATTAAGTGAAGAACCTTTACATGCTGTGACTCTCTTCACTGATGGCTCTGGTAAAAGCCACAAGTCCGTTGTGACTTGGTTTAATCAAAAGACTGATGTTTGGGAATCTGATATTCAAACAGTAGAGGGATCCCCTCAAATTGTTGAGCTTGCTGCAGTAGTTTGAGCTTTTCAGCTGTTTCCTCAGCCTTTTAATTTGGTCACAGATTCTGCTTATGTTGCTAATGTAGTCAGGAGAATAGAAGGTTCCATTTTAAAGGATGTTAGTAATGAAACTTTACATCGTTGGCTTTCATGTCTTTTTATAACTTTGCAATATAGAACTAATCCATATTTTGTTTCTCACATTAGGGCGCATTCTTCACTTCCTGGATTTTTAGTGGAAGGAAATGCAAGAGCGGACAAGCTGGCAATGGTCATTTCTAACACATTGCCAAATATTTTTGAACAAGCAAAATTGAGTCATGCCTTTTTCCACCAAAATGCACAAGCACTCATGCGAATGTTCCAAATCACTAAAAGTCAAGCTAAAGCTATCATTCATACTTGCCCTGACTGTCAATTGGTACAACCTCCTGTTTCTACAGGAGCAATCAACCCCCGAGGCTTACAAAGCCTACAGTTGTGGCAAACAGGTGTTACTAAATAGCCTTCTTTTGGTAAATTTAAAAATATTCATGTTTCCATAGACACGTTCTCTGGTGCAGTTTTTGCTTCCCTTCACACAGGTGAAACTGGCAGCCATGCCTGTCATCATTTCCTGCAAGCTTTTGCTTCATTGGGTATACCCCAAGAAGTAAAAACTGACAATGGTCCCGCATACATATCTCAAAAATTGGCCACATTTTTAAATGAATGGGGTGTTCGACACATTTTTGGTATTCCCCACTCTCCCACAAGCCAAGCAATCATTGAAAGAACACATCAAACCTTAAAACGCATATTAGATCAACAGAGAGGGGGAACGGAAATCACCCCACAGATGAGACTGAGTAAGGCTTTGTATGGTTTTAATTTTCTAAATAGTTCAAGTACAGAACCAGATCCACCAATCTTTAGACACTTTTCAAATAGCACACAGGCAAAACTGAAAGAACATCCTCCTCTTCTAATTAGAAACCCTGACTCTGGACAGATGGAAGGCCCGTTTCAATTAATAACGTGGGGCAAAGGGTATGCTTCTATTTCCACAGGTGCTGGAAGAATTAAGTGGGTTCCTGCCAAAAACGTCAAACCGTATCGCACTTCAGAACCTGTTGTCGAGCCTAGAACTGAGGAAGCGAGTACGCAGACGTGGACCGAATGGAAGGATCCCGGGTCTCGTCTGACGCCTCTTGTGCCTGACGTTCTTTGTGCATCGGTGGAACCCATGAACTCTGATTTTGTGCCAATGTTATTTATGAGTATACGAATTGAATGCTCAATGTTTGTTTAACAAAGCTAATTTTTGGCTGAAAATTTAGGTTATTGTTTTTGTTTAGAAAGAATTCTGCCAAAACTTAGTTCTTGAAAGAGATGGGGCAGAATCAAATGGTATACTTGTTTTGCATTATTTTAATTGTGTTTTGTCGTGCAGATTTGCCTGTGGATCAACCGAAAACGAGTGTTTGGGTGACCTTAGCCAAGGCTGCCGGATCGGATACTATATGTCTGTCTAATTCGGAACCAGAAAAGCCTTTCTCAACCTGTTTGGTTGGTGTGCCAGTGAAAGAGTTTCCTTTGGTCAGAAAAGAATCCAATGGTAAACCAGGTGGAATTGACAATGGAAACAGTCCTTCCTTCAATTGGAACATTTGTTTGAAAAAACTTCTCAGGGCAGCAAATGTTTCAAACAGTTGGGATGTGTTTCTGGAGACGGACCAATATCCACGGCAATTGCCAGAAGGGTATTGGATCATTTGCGGAGACAGAGGCTGTCAAGGCATTCCAGCCCACCTTGAAGGTGGCCCTTGTAGCATTGGTATGCTTACCATAATTGCCCCCACTGCCAAAGCAGTGATGAAAAAGAAACAAAGGAAAACAAGAGCTGTTCCTCATTATGATGAGAACTGTCAGAGTGATTTTATGCCTTGGAATGCCGCCAGAAGGCTTTCAGCAGGTATATTTCTACCCCAATTGGCTTCAGCTGTGGCATTGAGACAATTAGATCGAGTTGGATGTTGGCTGAGCAAACAAGCTAATGCCACATCCTCCACAATCAGTGATATGTTGACCGATGTTGATAGTATTAGACATGCTACTCTTCAAAACAGAGCAGCCATTGATTTTCTCTTACTGGCACAAGGACATGGTTGTGAGGAATTTGAAGGATTGTGTTGTATGAATTTGTCTGATCGTTCTGAATCCATTCATAAAAGCATTCAAAAATTAAAGGATCAGACAGCCCAAATTAAAGAAGATGGAGGTTCCTGGTTGGATGATTTGTTTCAAAATTGGAGTTTTGCACCTTGGCTAAGGCAACTTTGCAAGATAGGTCTTTACATATTAGGTGTTCTAATACTGATATTGATAGTGGCACCTTGTATACTCTGTTGTCTTCGGCGAATGATGAACAAAACAGTCCGAGAAGTTTTTGTCATTCAAGCAGGAGAATTAGGAAGTAGAAGCACAGAGAGTGTACGAAATCTCACGAAAGCAGTAGATGAGGGTATTGACATGAACGAAGGTTTTGAATTAAGGCCTTGGAATCGACCAGAGTTTTTTGAACGATGCCTTGTGACTGTTGCCAAACGTGATTCATATCTCTCTTTCAGGGATTGGGTCTTCACAGCATTAAGTTGCTGTGCCGTAATATAGCAATGCTTTAGTTTAGTGAAAATAGGTCTTCAGCAGATAATAAGCAGAAATTTTGCAATAGAGCTATGAAACGCAAATAGCAAGCGACAAGAAAATGAAAGCTTCTGGGTCAAACAGAGAGGGGGAAATGTTGGAATCCATAAGGTTAGAGGATTTTTAAGAAATGGTTACAAAGAAGTATGTAGGCCTTAGACTGGAGTTTTGTTAGCATTGCAGAAAAGTTTCCCATGCAAGCAGAAAAAGTTTTCCATGCAAGCAGAAAAGTTTCCCAAGCAGTAGACGTGACAAATAACAATAGGCTTCTGTAGAATTGGCTTTAGGATGGCAACAAGGTTATTTAATGTATATCTTTAGAAGGTTAGCATGAATAGAACTCTGTTCTTTGTCTCTTATCAACTAGTCTTTGTTTTAGCTACGATTACCTATGTTTTATAAGATTGGATAGAATGCTTGTCAAGATGTGTTTTCTGTGTCTGATTGGCTGAATTCTAGTCTGAGATGATTTTATGTATTGCTGTATGAGCCCTGTTGAAGGAGACATTTTTTGGTGTGGATCAGTGAGCTGTCATGTCTCCATTTTGTATTTTGAGACTGATGTGCTGGAAATAAAAGCAAAAATCTCTTCACTGGTCTGGTTACCATGTTATCCATATTTGGATATTTTGCCGCGACCTAGTGGGTTCCTTTTTTAAGGCGTGGGCTCCTGACACCATTGGACTTACACCTGTCGCGTCCCCCGCATATTGGTGCCTCGTGTGAGGACGTAGAATAGAAGAAAAACAAAGAAAAATCGTGGAAGTACCAGCTGCGGAGACCCAAGTGTTAACAAGGAGCACACTGTATCATCTCTCCCGCCGAAGCCAAGAAAATTGTAAGTAACTTATCTCGGGAGAGCGCTTGGGTGACGTTGGAAGGCAAAATAGCGAAAAAGAAAATTATTAAAAGAACACAAAAATGGGAACGAATTTATCAAAAGTTGAATGGGATGTTTTTCATCAATTAGAGACAATGTTACAAGAAAAAGGTCACTCTGAAATTTCAAAAACTGAGCTTAAACACTTACTTATCTGGGTTAAAGCGAATACGCAAGATTTAAATCTGCAGTCTGCTTTTACTTTTCATTTTTGGGATCAGATAAACTGGAGAATCTATAAACTAGTCTCTCTCAAAAAAGATGAAAGCTTAAGAGAACTTATGCCGGTTTGTAGAGCGCTGTTGGAGCGCTGTTTTAAACAAACTGATAATAATAAGATCAACTTGGACTCAGAAAACAAAGCTTCTGGTTCTGTCTCATTAAATTCCAGTAAACCGGAGACTGTGTGAGTATCGGAGAATGTTACAAGTGTTGTTGCAAATGCTGAAAGTATTGCTTTGAACTCTGTTGAACAAAATCTTTCTTCTCTCTCTCTGGGGAAAAATGAGACTCTTTTGGACTTTTCTTTGCGTTGTTCTGTTAATGTAAAAATATGTGACTCTTGTAAGGGGGATGGAACAAAGTGTGTAAAAGATGGAAATGAAAAAGTGACTGTACTTCCTAAAATTGTTTGTGCAGGGACACTGAAACCTGAATTGGATTCTGTTGGGCCTGGGGTGGAGGCTGAGGTGGCTGCTTCCACGCGGGAAATTGTGGTTCCGGGGAACTCGTTTTCACTTAAGCAAAAACATGGTTGTTCTGGTGTTTGTCAATCTATAGATACAGAGAAAGAAAAATTGGCTTTAAGGGTGGAGTCCTTTGAAAGGAAGAGATGGAAGAAACTCGCGACTGTGTTGTTGCTGAAATTCAAAAAGCTGGACTTGAAATCTCTGCAACGAAAATTCAACAAGTTTCACCTTAGAAGTACCTGGGATGGAAGATGATGGAAGACGATGGAAGAGGACAATAATACCACAGAAAATTCAGATCCGAACCAGAGTCAACAACCTACAAGAGTTACAACAACTTCTAGGAGAAATCAACTGGGTCAGACCGATGCTGGGAATCACCAATGATGAACTGAGTCCGCTCTTCCATTTGCTGAGAGGAAGTTGCGACATCACTTCGCCAAGAACTTTAACCCCTGAAGCTCGTGCTGCTCTCGACAAAGTCACAGAAGCTCTTCAAAAAAGACAAGCTCATCGCTGCGTTCCTGAAAATCCTTTCTTTCTTGCAATCTTAGGAGAGAAGATGCAGCTTTGTGGTCTCATTTTCCAGTGGGATGCCACAGAACAAGATCCTTTGTTAATAATGGAATGGGTTTTTCCTCCCTACAGGTTTTCAAAGACCATTTGCTCAGTTTTAGAAATGATTGCATACATTATAATTAAGGCTAGAACCAGATTGTTAACTTTGGCAGGTCAAGAATGTTCAGTTATCTATTTGCCATTGAAAAATGATTATTTCAATTGGGCAATGCAAAATTCTGATGATTTACAATATGCATTCTTAGGTTTTCCAGGTGTTTGTTCCATACACTATCCAGCTCACAAACTACTGCAAGCAAAATTGAGTTTCAGAGGAAAACCTAAATTAAGTGAAGAACCTTTACATGCTGTGACTCTCTTCACTGATGGCTCTGGTAAAAGCCACAAGTCCGTTGTGACTTGGTTTAATCAAAAGACTGATGTTTGGGAATCTGATATTCAAACAGTAGAGGGATCCCCTCAAATTGTTGAGCTTGCTGCAGTAGTTTGAGCTTTTCAGCTCTTTCCTCAGCCTTTTAATTTGGTCACAGATTCTGCTTATGTTGCTAATGTAGTCAGGAGAATAGAAGGTTCCATTTTAAAGGATGTTAGTAATGAAACTTTACATCGTTGGCTTTCATGTCTTTTTATAACTTTGCAATATAGAACTAATCCATATTTTGTTTCTCACATTAGGGCGCATTCTTCACTTCCTGGATTTTTAGTGGAAGGAAATGCAAGAGCGGACAAGCTGACAATGGTCATTTCTAACACATTGCCAAATATTTTTGAACAAGCAAAATTGAGTCATGCCTTTTTCCACCAAAATGCACAAGCACTCATGCGAATGTTCCAAATCACTAAAAGTCAAGCTAAAGCTATCATTCATACTTGCCCTGACTGTCAATTGGTACAACCTCCTGTTTCTACAGGAGCAATCAACCCCCGAGGCTTACAAAGCCTACAGTTGTGGCAAACAGGTGTTACTAAATAGCCTTCTTTTGGTAAATTTAAAAATATTCATGTTTCCATAGACACGTTCTCTGGTGCAGTTTTTGCTTCCCTTCACACAGGTGAAACTGGCAGCCATGCCTGTCATCATTTCCTGCAAGCTTTTGCTTCATTGGGTATACCCCAAGAAGTAAAAACTGACAAGGGTCCCGCATACATATCTCAAAAAATGGCCACATTTTTAAATGAATGGGGTGTTCGACACATTTTTGGTATTCCCCACTCTCCCACAAGCCAAGCAATCATTGAAAGAACACATCAAACCTTAAAACGCGTATTAGATCAACAGAGAGGGGGAACGGAAATCACCCCACAGATGAGACTGAGTAAGGCTTTGTATGGTTTTAATTTTCTAAATAGTTCAAGTACAGAACCAGATCCACCAATCTTTAGACACTTTTCAAATAGCACACAGGCAAAACTGAAAGAACATCCTCCTCTTCTAATTAGAAACCCTGACTCTGGACAGATGGAAGGCCCGTTTCAATTAATAACGTGGGGCAAAGGGTATGCTTCTATTTCCACAGGTGCTGGAAGAATTAAGTGGGTTCCTGCCAAAAACGTCAAACCGTATCGCACTTCAGAACCTGTTGTCGAGCCTAGAACTGAGGAAGCGAGTACGCAGACGTGGACCGAATGGAAGGATCCCGGGTCTCGCCTGACGCCTCTTGTGCCTGACGTTCTTTGTGCATCGGTGGAACCCATGAACTCTGATTTTGTGCCAATGTTATTTATGAGTATACGAATTGAATGCTGAATGTTTGTTTAACGAAGCTAATTTTTGGCTGAAAATTTAGGTTATTGTTTTTGTTTAGAAAGAATTCTGCCAAAACTTAGTTCTTGAAAGAGATGGGGCAGAATCAAATGGTATACTTGTTTTGCATGATTTTAATTGTGTTTTGTCGTGCATATTTGCCTGTGGATCAACCGAAAACGAGTGTTTGGGTGACCTTAGCCAAGGCTGCCGGATCGGATACTATATGTCTGTCTAATTCGGAACCAGAAAAGCCTTTCTCAACCTGTTTGGTTGGTGTGCCAGTGAAAGAGTTTCCTTTGGTCAGAAAAGAATCCAATGGTAAACCAGGTGGAATTGACAATGGAAACAGTCCTTCCTTCAATTGGAACATTTGTTCGAAAAAACTTCTCAGGGCAGCAAATGTTTCAAACAGTTGGGATGTGTTTCTGGAGACGGACCAATATCCACGGCAATTGCCAAAAGGGTATTGGATCATTTGCGGAGACAGAGGTTGGCAAGGCATTCCAGCCCACCTTGAAGGTGGCCCTTGTAGCATTGGTATGCTTACCATAATTGCCCCCACTGCCAAAGCAGTGATGAAAAAGAAACAAAGGAAAACAAGAGCTGTTCCTCATTATGATGAGAACTGTCAGAGTGATTTTATGCCTTGGAATGCCGCCAGAAGGCTTTCAGCAGGTATATTTCTACCCAAATTGGCTTCAGCTGTGGCATTGAGACAATTAGATCGAGTTGGATGTTGGCTGAGCAAACAAGCTAATGCCACATCCTCCGCAATCAGTGATATGTTGACCGATGTTGATAGTATTAGACATGCTACTCTTCAAAACAGAGCAGCCATTGATTTTCTCTTACTGGCACAAGGACATGGTTGTGAGGAATTGGAAGGATTGTGTTGTATGAATTTGTCTGATCGTTCCGAATCCATTCACAAAAGCATTCAAAAATTAAAGGATCTGACAGCCCAAATTAAAGAAGATGGAGGTTCCTGGTTGGATGATTTGTTTCAAAATTGGAGTTTTGCACCTTGGCTAAGGCAACTTTGCAAGATAGGTCTTTACATATTAGGTGTTCTAATACTGATATTGATAGTGGCACCTTGTATACTCTGTTGTGTTCGGCGAATGATGAACAAAACAGTCCGAGAAGTTTTTGTCATTCAAGCAGGAGAACTAGGAAGTAGAAGCACAGAGAGTGTACGAAATCTCACGAAAGCAGTAGATGAGGGTATTGACATGAACGAAGGTTTTGAATTAAGGCCTTGGAATCGACCAGAGCTTTTTGAACGATGCCTTGTGACTGTTGCCAAACGTGATTCATATCTCTCTTTCAGGGATTGGGTCTTCACAGCATTAAGTTGCTGTGCCGTAATATAGCAATGCTTCAGTTTAGTGAAAATAGGTCTTCAGCAGATAATAAGCAGAAATTTTGCAATAGAGCTATGAAACGCAAATAGCAAGCGACAAGAAAATGAAAGCTTCTGGGTCAAACAGAGAGGGGGAAATGTTGGAATCCATAAGGTTAGAGGATTTTTAAGAAATGGTTACAAAGAAGTATGTAGGCCTTAGACTGGAGTTTTGTTAGCATTGCAGAAAAGTTTCCCATGCAAGCAGAAAAAGTTTTCCATGCAAGCAGAAAAGTTTCCCAAGCAGTAGACGTGACAAAAAACAATAGGCTTCTGTAGAATTGGCTTTAGGATGGCAACAAGGTTATTTAATGTATATCTTTAGAAGGTTAGCATGAATAGAACTCTGTTCTTTGTCTCTTATCAACTAGTCTTTGTTTTAGCTACGATTACCTATGTTTTATAAGATTGGATAGAATGCTTGTCAAGATGTGTTTTCTGTGTCTGATTGGCTGAATTCTAGTCTGAGATGATTTTATGTATTGCTGTATGAGCCCTGTTGAAGGAGACATTTTTTGGTGTGGATCAGTGAGCTGTCATGTCTCCATTTTGTATTTTGAGACTGATGTGCTGGAAATAAAAGCAAAAATCTCTTCACTGGTCTGGTTACCATGTAATCCATATTTGGATATTTTGCCGCGGCCTAGTGGGTTCCTTTTTTAAGGCGTGGGTTCCTGACACTATTGGACTTATACCTGTCCCGTCCCCCGCATATTGGTGCCTCGTGTGAGGACGTAGAATAGAAGAAAAAGAAAGAAAAATCGTGGAAGTACCAGCTGCGGAGACCCAAGTGTTAACAAGGAGCACACTGTATCATCTCTCCCGCCGAAGCCAAGAAAATTGTAACTTATCTCGGGAGAGCGCTTGGGTGACGTTGGGAGGCAAAATAGAGAAAAAGAAAATTATTAAAAGAACACAAAAATGGGAACGAATTTATCAAAAGTTGAATGGGATGTTTTTCATCAATTAGAGACAATGTTACAAGAAAAAGGTCACTCTGAAATTTCAAAAACTGAGCTTAAAAACTTACTTATCTGGGTTAAAGCGAATACGCAAGATTTAAATCTGCAGTCTGCTTTTACTTTTCATTTTTGGGATCAGATAAACTGGAGAATCTATAAACTAGTCTCTCTCAAAAAAGATGAAAGCTTAAGAGAACTTATGCCGGTTTGTAGAGCGCTGTTGGAGCACTGTTTTAAACAAACTGATAATAATAAGATCAACTTGGACTCAGAAAACAAAGCTTCTGGTTCTGTCTCATTAAATTCCAGTAAACCGGAGACTGTGTGAGTATCGGAGAATGTTACAAGTGTTGTTGCAAATGCTGAAAGTATTGCTTTGAACTCTGTTGAACAAAATCTTTCTTCTCTCTCTCTGGGAAAAAATGAGACTCTTTTGGACTTTTCTTCGCGTTGTTCTGTTAATGTAAAAATATGTGACTCTTGTAAGGGGGATGGAACAAAGTGTGTAAAAGATGGAAATGAAAAAGTGACTGTACTTCCTAAAATTGTTTGTGCAGGGACACTGAAACCTGAATTGGATTCTGTTGGGCCTGGGGTGGAGGCTGAGGTGGCTGCTTCCACTCGGGAAATTGTGGTTCCAGGGAACTCGTTTTCACTTAAGCAAAAACATGGTTGTTCTGGTGTTTGTCAATCTATAGATACAGAGAAAGAAAAATTGGCTTTAAGGGTGGAGTCCTTTGAAAGGAAGAGATGGAAGAAACTCGCGACTGTGTTGTTGCTGAAATTCAAAAAGCTGGACTTGAAATCTCTGCAACGAAAATTCAACAAGTTTCACCTTAGAAGTACCTGGGATGGAAGATGATGGAAGACGATGGAAGAGGACAATAATACCACAGAAAATTCAGATCCGAACCAGAGTCAACAACCTACAAGAGTTACAACAACTTCTAGGAGAAATCAACTGGGTCAGACCGATGCTGGGAATCACCAATGATGAACTGAGTCCGCTCTTCCATTTGCTGAGAGGAAGTTGCGACATCACTTCGCCAAGAACTTTAACCCCTGAAGCTCGTGCTGCTCTCGACAAAGTCACAGAAGCTCTTCAAAAAGGCAAGCTCATCGCTGCGTTCCTGAAAATCCTTTCTTTCTTGCAATCTTAGGAGAGAAGATGCAGCTTTGTGGTCTCATTTTCCAGTGGGATGCCACAGAACAAGATCCTTTGTTAATAATGGAATGGGTTTTTCCTCCCTACAGGTTTTCAAAGACCATTTGCTCAGTTTTAGAAATGATTGCATACATTATAATTAAGGCTAGAACCAGATTGTTAACTTTGGCAGGTCAAGAATGTTCAGTTATCTATTTGCCATTGAAAAATGATTATTTCAATTGGGCAATGCAAAATTCTGATGATTTACAATATGCATTCTTAGGTTTTCCAGGTGTTTGTTCCATACACTATCCAGCTCACAAACTACTGCAAGCAAAATTGAGTTTCAGAGAAAAACCTAAATTAAGTGAAGAACCTTTACATGCTGTGACTCTCTTCACTGATGGCTCTGGTAAAAGCCACAAGTCCGTTGTGACTTGGTTTAATCAAAAGACTGATGTTTGGGAATCTGATATTCAAACAGTAGAGGGATCCCCTCAAATTGTTGAGCTTGCTGCAGTAGTTTGAGCTTTTCAGCTGTTTCCTCAGCCTTTTAATTTGGTCACAGATTCTGCTTATGTTGCTAATGTAGTCAGGAGAATAGAAGGTTCCATTTTAAAGGATGTTAGTAATGAAACTTTACATCGTTGGCTTTCATGTCTTTTTATAACTTTGCAATATAGAACTAATCCATATTTTGTTTCTCACATTAGGGCGCATTCTTCACTTCCTGGATTTTTAGTGGAAGGAAATGCAAGAGCGGACAAGCTGACAATGGTCATTTCTAACACATTGCCAAATATTTTTGAACAAGCAAAATTGAGTCATGCCTTTTTCCACCAAAATGCACAAGCACTCATGCGAATGTTCCAAATCACTAAAAGTCAAGCTAAAGCTATCATTCATACTTGCCCTGACTGTTAATTGGTACAACCTCCTGTTTCTACAGGAGCAATCAACCCCCGAGGCTTACAAAGCCTACAGTTGTGGCAAACAGGTGTTACTAAATAGCCTTCTTTTGGTAAATTTAAAAATATTCATGTTTCCATAGACACGTTCTCTGGTGCAGTTTTTGCTTCCCTTCACACAGGTGAAACTGGCAGCCATGCCTGTCATCATTTCCTGCAAGCTTTTGCTTCATTGGGTATACCCCAAGAAGTAAAAACTGACAATGGTCCCGCATACATATCTCAAAAATTGGCCACATTTTTAAATGAATGGGGTGTTCGACACATTTTTGGTATTCCCCACTCTCCCACAAGCCAAGCAATCATTGAAAGAACACATCAAACCTTAAAACGCGTATTAGATCAACAGAGAGGGGGAACGGAAATCACCCCACAGATGAGACTGAGTAAGGCTTTGTATGGTTTTAATTTTCTAAATAGTTCAAGTACAGAACCAGATCCACCAATCTTTAGACACTTTTCAAATAGCACACAGGCAAAACTGAAAGAACATCCTCCTCTTCTAATTAGAAACCCTGACTCTGGACAGATGGAAGGCCCGTTTCAATTAATAACGTGGGGCAAAGGGTATGCTTCTATTTCCACAGGTGCTGGAAGAATTAAGTGGGTTCCTGCCAAAAACGTCAAACCGTATCGCACTTCAGAACCTGTTGTCGAGCCTAGAACTGAGGAAGCGAGTACGCAGACGTGGACCGAATGGAAGGATCCCGGGTCTCGCCTGACGCCTCTTGTGCCTGACGTTCTTTGTGCATCGGTGGAACCCATGAACTCTGATTTTGTGCCAATGTTATTTATGAGTATACGAATTGAATGCTGAATGTTTGTTTAACAAAGCTAATTTTTGGCTGAAAATTTAGGTTATTGTTTTTGTTTAGAAAGAATTCTGCCAAAACTTAGTTCTTGAAAGAGATGGGGCAGAATCAAATGGTATACTTGTTTTGCATGATTTTAATTGTGTTTTGTCGTGCAGATTTGCCTGTGGATCAACCGAAAACGAGTGTTTGGGTGACCTTAGCCAAGGCTGCCGGATCGGATACTATATGTCTGTCTAATTCGGAACCAGAAAAGCCTTTCTCAACCTGTTTGGTTGGTGTGCCAGTGAAAGAGTTTCCTTTGGTCAGAAAAGAATCCAATGGTAAACCAGGTGGAATTGACAATGGAAACAGTCCTTCCTTCAATTGGAACATTTGTTTGAAAAAACTTCTCAGGGCAGCAAATGTTTCAAACAGTTGGGATGTGTTTCTGGAGACGGACCAATATCCACGGCAATTGCCAGAAGGGTATTGGATCATTTGCGGAGACAGAGGCTGGCAAGGCATTCCAGCCCACCTTGAAGGTGGCCCTTGTAGCATTGGTATGCTTACCATAATTGCCCCCACTGCCAAAGCAGTGATGAAAAAGAAACAAAGGAAAACAAGAGCTGTTCCTCATTATGATGAGAACTGTCAGAGTGATTTTATGCCTTGGAATGCCGCCAGAAGGCTTTCAGCAGGTATATTTCTACCCCAATTGGCTTCAGCTGTGGCATTGAGACAATTAGATCGAGTTGGATGTTGGCTGAGCAAACAAGCTAATGCCACATCCTCCACAATCAGTGATATGTTGACCGATGTTGATAGTATTAGACATGCTACTCTTCAAAACAGAGCAGCCATTGATTTTCTCTTACTGGCACAAGGACATGGTTGTGAGGAATTTGAAGGATTGTGTTGTATGAATTTGTCTGATCGTTCTGAATCCATTCACAAAAGCATTCAAAAATTAAAGGATCTGACAGCCCAAATTAAAGAAGATGGAGGTTCCTGGTTGGATGATTTGTTTCAAAATTGGAGTTTTGCACCTTGGCTAAGGCAACTTTGCAAGATAGGTCTTTACATATTAGGTGTTCTAATACTGATATTGATAGTGGCACCTTGTATACTCTGTTGTGTTCGGCGAATGATGAACAAAACAGTCCGAGAAGTTTTTGTCATTCAAGCAGGAGAATTAGGAAGTAGAAGCACAGAGAGTGTACGAAATCTCACGAAAGCAGTAGATGAGGGTATTGACATGAACGAAGGTTTTGAATTAAGGCCTTGGAATCGACCAGAGTTTTTTGAACGATGCCTTGTGACTGTTGCCAAACGTGATTCATATCTCTCTTTCAGGGATTGGGTCTTCACAGCATTAAGTTGCTGTGCCGTAATATAGCAATGCTTCAGTTTAGTGAAAATAGGTCTTCAGCAGATAATAAGCAGAAATTTTGCAATAGAGCTATGAAACGCAAATAGCAAGCGACAAGAAAATGAAAGCTTCTGGGTCAAACAGAGAGGGGGAAATGTTGGAATCCATAAGGTTAGAGGATTTTTAAGAAATGGTTACAAAGAAGTATGTAGGCCTTAGACTGGAGTTTTGTTAGCATTGCAGAAAAGTTTCCCATGCAAGCAGAAAAGTTTCCCAAGCAGTAGATGTGACAAATAACAATAGGCTTCTGTAGAATTGGCTTTAGGATGGCAACAAGGTTATTTAATGTATATCTTTAGAAGGTTAGCATGAATAGAACTCTGTTCTTTGTCTCTTATCAACTAGTCTTTGTTTTAGCTACGATTACCTATGTTTTATAAGATTGGATAGAATGCTTGTCAAGATGTGTTTTCTGTGTCTGATTGGCTGAATTCTAGTCTGAGATGATTTTATGTATTGCTGTATGAGCCCTGTTGAAGGAGACATTTTTTGGTGTGGATCAGTGAGCTGTCATGTCTCCATTTTGTATTTTGAGACTGATGTGCTGGAAATAAAAGCAAAAATCTCTTCACTGGTCTGGTTACCATGTTATCCATATTTGGATATTTTGCCGCGACCTAGTGGGTTCCTTTTTTAAGGCGTGGGCTCCTGACACCATTGGACTTATACCTGTCCCGTCCCCCGCATATTGGTGCCTCGTGTGAGGACGTAGAATAGAAGAAAAACAAAGAAAAATCGTGGAAGTACCAGCTGTGGAGACCCATGTGTTAACAAGGAGCACACTGTATCATCTCTCCCGCCGAAGCCAAGAAAATTGTAAGTAACTTATCTCGGGAGAGCGCTTGGGTGACGTTGGGAGGCAAAATAGCGAAAAAGAAAATTATTAAAAGAACACAAAAATGGGAACGAATTTATCAAAAGTTGAATGGGATGTTTTTCATCAATTAGAGACAATGTTACAAGAAAAAGGTCACTCTGAAATTTCAAAAACTGAGCTTAAACACTTACTTATCTGGGTTAAAGCGAATACGCAAGATTTAAATCTGCAGTCTGCTTTTACTTTTCATTTTTGGGATCAGATAAACTGGAGAATCTATAAACTAGTCTCTCTCAAAAAAGATGAAAGCTTAAGAGAACTTATGCCGGTTTGTAGAGCGCTGTTGGAGCGCTGTTTTAAACAAACTGATAATAATAAGATCAACTTGGACTCAGAAAACAAAGCTTCTGGTTCTGTCTCATTAAATTCCAGTAAACCGGAGACTGTGTGAGTATCGGAGAATGTTACAAGTGTTGTTGCAAATGCTGAAAGTATTGCTTTGAACTCTGTTGAACAAAATCTTTCTTCTCTCTCTCTGGGGAAAAATGAGACTCTTTTGGACTTTTCTTTGCGTTGTTCTGTTAATGTAAAAATATGTGACTCTTGTAAGGGGGATGGAACAAAGTGTGTAAAAGATGGAAATGAAAAAGTGACTGTACTTCCTAAAATTGTTTGTGCAGGGACACTGAAACCTGAATTGGATTCTGTTGGGCCTGGGGTGGAGGCTGAGGTGGCTGCTTCCACGCGGGAAATTGTGGTTCCGGGGAACTCGTTTTCACTTAAGCAAAAACATGGTTGTTCTGGTGTTTGTCAATCTATAGATACAGAGAAAGAAAAATTGGCTTTAAGGGTGGAGTCCTTTGAAAGGAAGAGATGGAAGAAACTCGCGACTGTGTTGTTGCTGAAATTCAAAAAGCTGGACTTGAAATCTCTGCAACGAAAATTCAACAAGTTTCACCTTAGAAGTACCTGGGATGGAAGATGATGGAAGACGATGGAAGACGACAAGAAGACCACAGAAAATTCAGATCCGAACCAGAGTCAACAACCTACAAGAGTTACAACAACTTCTAGGAGAAATCAACTGGGTCAGACCGATGCTGGGAATCACCAATGATGAACTGAGTCCGCTCTTCCATTTGCTGAGAGGAAGTTGCGACATCACTTCGCCAAGAACTTTAACCCCTGAAGCTCGTGCTGCTCTCGACAAAGTCACAGAAGCTCTTCAAAAAAGACAAGCTCATCGCTGCGTTCCTGAAAATCCTTTCTTTCTTGCAATCTTAGGAGAGAAGATGCAGCTTTGTGGTCTCATTTTCCAGTGGGATGCCACAGAACAAGATCCTTTGTTAATAATGGAATGGGTTTTTCCTCCCTACAGGTTTTCAAAGACCATTTGCTCAGTTTTAGAAATGATTGCATACATTATAATTAAGGCTAGAACCAGATTGTTAACTTTGGCAGGTCAAGAATGTTCAGTTATCTATTTGCCATTGAAAAATGATTATTTCAATTGGGCAATGCAAAATTCTGATGATTTACAATATGCATTCTTAGGTTTTCCAGGTGTTTGTTCCATACACTATCCAGCTCACAAACTACTGCAAGCAAAATTGAGTTTCAGAGGAAAACCTAAATTAAGTGAAGAACCTTTACATGCTGTGACTCTCTTCACTGATGGCTCTGGTAAAAGCCACAAGTCCGTTGTGACTTGGTTTAATCAAAAGACTGATGTTTGGGAATCTGATATTCAAACAGTAGAGGGATCCCCTCAAATTGTTGAGCTTGCTGCAGTAGTTTGAGCTTTTCAGCTCTTTCCTCAGCCTTTTAATTTGGTCACAGATTCTGCTTATGTTGCTAATGTAGTCAGGAGAATAGAAGGTTCCATTTTAAAGGATGTTAGTAATGAAACTTTACATCGTTGGCTTTCATGTCTTTTTATAACTTTGCAATATAGAACTAATCCATATTTTGTTTCTCACATTAGGGCGCATTCTTCACTTCCTGGATTTTTAGTGGAAGGAAATGCAAGAGCGGACAAGCTGGCAATGGTCATTTCTAACACATTGCCAAATATTTTTGAACAAGCAAAATTGAGTCATGCCTTTTTCCACCAAAATGCACAAGCACTCATGCGAATGTTCCAAATCACTAAAAGTCAAGCTAAAGCTATCATTCATACTTGCCCTGACTGTCAATTGGTACAACCTCCTGTTTCTACAGGAGCAATCAACCCCCGAGGCTTACAAAGCCTACAGTTGTGGCAAACAGGTGTTACTAAATAGCCTTCTTTTGGTAAATTTAAAAATATTCATGTTTCCATAGACACGTTCTCTGGTGCAGTTTTTGCTTCCCTTCACACAGGTGAAACTGGCAGCCATGCCTGTCATCATTTCCTGCAAGCTTTTGCTTCATTGGGTATACCCCAAGAAGTAAAAACTGACAATGGTCCCGCATACATATCTCAAAAATTGGCCACATTTTTAAATGAATGGGGTGTTCGACACATTTTTGGTATTCCCCACTCTCCCACAAGCCAAGCAATCATTGAAAGAACACATCAAACCTTAAAACGCATATTAGATCAACAGAGAGGGGGAACGGAAATCACCCCACAGATGAGACTGAGTAAGGCTTTGTATGGTTTTAATTTTCTAAATAGTTCAAGTACAGAACCAGATCCACCAATCTTTAGACACTTTTCAAATAGCACACAGGCAAAACTGAAAGAACATCCTCCTCTTCTAATTAGAAACCCTGACTCTGGACAGATGGAAGGCCCGTTTCAATTAATAACGTGGGGCAAAGGGTATGCTTCTATTTCCACAGGTGCTGGAAGAATTAAGTGGGTTCCTGCCAAAAACGTCAAACCGTATCGCACTTCAGAACCTGTTGTCGAGCCTAGAACTGAGGAAGCGAGTACGCAGACGTGGACCGAATGGAAGGATCCCGGGTCTCGCCTGACGCCTCTTGTGCCTGACGTTCTTTGTGCATCGGTGGAACCCATGAACTCTGATTTTGTGCCAATGTTATTTATGAGTATACGAATTGAATGCTGAATGTTTGTTTAACGAAGCTAATTTTTGGCTGAAAATTTAGGTTATTGTTTTTGTTTAGAAAGAATTCTGCCAAAACTTAGTTCTTGAAAGAGATGGGGCAGAATCAAATGGTATACTTGTTTTGCATGATTTTAATTGTGTTTTGTCGTGCAGATTTGCCTGTGGATCAACCGAAAACGAGTGTTTGGGTGACCTTAGCCAAGGCTGCCGGATCGGATACTATATGTCTGTCTAATTCGGAACCAGAAAAGCCTTTCTCAACCTGTTTGGTTGGTGTGCCAGTGAAAGAGTTTCCTTTGGTCAGAAAAGAATCCAATGGTAAACCAGGTGGAATTGACAATGGAAACAGTCCTTCCTTCAATTGGAACATTTGTTTGAAAAAACTTCTCAGGGCAGCAAATGTTTCAAACAGTTGGGATGTGTTTCTGGAGACGGACCAATATCCACGGCAATTGCCAGAAGGGTATTGGATCATTTGCGGAGACAGAGGCTGGCAAGGCATTCCAGCCCACCTTGAAGGTGGCCCTTGTAGCATTGGTATGCTTACCATAATTGCCCCCACTGCCAAAGCAGTGATGAAAAAGAAACAAAGGAAAACAAGAGCTGTTCCTCATTATGATGAGAACTGTCAGAGTGATTTTATGCCTTGGAATGCCGCCAGAAGGCTTTCAGCAGGTATATTTCTACCCCAATTGGCTTCAGCTGTGGCATTGAGACAATTAGATCGAGTTGGATGTTGGCTGAGCAAACAAGCTAATGCCACATCCTCCGCAATCAGTGATATGTTGACCGATGTTGATAGTATTAGACATGCTACTCTTCAAAACAGAGCAGCCATTGATTTTCTCTTACTGGCACAAGGACATGGTTGTGAGGAATTGGAAGGATTGTGTTGTATGAATTTGTCTGATCGTTCCGAATCCATTCACAAAAGCATTCAAAAATTAAAGGATCTGACAGCCCAAATTAAAGAAGATGGAGGTTCCTGGTTGGATGATTTGTTTCCAAATTGGAGTTTTGCACCTTGGCTAAGGCAACTTTGCAAGATAGGTCTTTACATATTAGGTGTTCTAATACTGATATTGATAGTGGCACCTTGTATACTCTGTTGTGTTCGGCGAATGATGAACAAAACAGTCCGAGAAGTTTTTGTCATTCAAGCAGGAGAATTAGGAAGTAGAAGCACAGAGAGTGTACGAAATCTCACGAAAGCAGTAGATGAGGGTATTGACATGAACGAAGGTTTTGAATTAAGGCCTTGGAATCGACCAGAGTTTTTTGAACGATGCCTTGTGACTGTTGCCAAACGTGATTCATATCTCTCTTTCAGGGATTGGGTCTTCACAGCATTAAGTTGCTGTGCCGTAATATAGCAATGCTTCAGTTTAGTGAAAATAGGTCTTCAGCAGATAATAAGCAGAAATTTTGCAATAGAGCTATGAAACGCAAATAGCAAGCGACAAGAAAATGAAAGCTTCTGGGTCAAACAGAGAGGGGGAAATGTTGGAATCCATAAGGTTAGAGGATTTTTAAGAAATGGTTACAAAGAAGTATGTAGTCCTTAGACTGGAGTTTTGTTAGCATTGCAGAAAAGTTTCCCATGCAAGCAGAAAAGTTTCCCAAGCAGTAGATGTGACAAAAAACAATAGGCTTCTGTAGAATTGGCTTTAGGATGGCAACAAGGTTATTTAATGTATATCTTTAGAAGGTTAGCATGAATAGAACTCTGTGCTTTGTCTCTTATCAACTAGTCTTTGTTTTAGCTACGATTACCTATGTTTTATAAGATTGGATAGAATGCTTGTCAAGATGTGTTTTCTGTGTCTGATTGGCTGAATTCTAGTCTGAGATGATTTTATGTATTGCTGTATGAGCCCTGTTGAAGGAGACATTTTTTGGTGTGGATCAGTGAGCTGTCATGTCTCCATTTTGTATTTTGAGACTGATGTGCTGGAAATAAAAGCAAAAATCTCTTCACTGGTCTGGTTACCATGTTATCCATATTTGGATATTTTGCCGCGACCTAGTGGGTTCCTTTTTTAAGGCGTGGGCTCCTGACACCATTGGACTTACACCTGTCGCGTCCCCCGCATATTGGTGCCTCGTGTGAGGACGTAGAATAGAAGAAAAACAAAGAAAAATCGTGGAAGTACCAGCTGCGGAGACCCAAGTGTTAACAAGGAGCACACTGTATCATCTCTCCCGCCGAAGCCAAGAAAATTGTAAGTAACTTATCTCGGGAGAGCGCTTGGGTGACGTTGGGAGGCAAAATAGAGAAAAAGAAAATTATTAAAAGAACACAAAAATGGGAACGAATTTATCAAAAGTTGAATGGGATGTTTTTCATCAATTAGAGACAATGTTACAAGAAAAAGGTCACTCTGAAATTTAAAAAACTGAGCTTAAACACTTACTTATCTGGGTTAAAGCGAATACGCAAGATTTAAATCTGCAGTCTGCTTTTACTTTTCATTTTTGGGATCAGATAAACTGGAGAATCTATAAACTAGTCTCTCTCAAAAAAGATGAAAGCTTAAGAGAACTTATGCCGGTTTGTAGAGCGCTGTTGGAGCGCTGTTTTAAACAAACTGATAATAATAAGATCAACTTGGACTCAGAAAACAAAGCTTCTGGTTCTGTCTCATTAAATTCCAGTAAACCGGAGACTGTGTGAGTATCGGAGAATGTTACAAGTGTTGTTGCAAATGCTGAAAGTATTGCTTTGAACTCTGTTGAACAAAATCTTTCTTCTCTCTCTCTGGGGAAAAATGAGACTCTTTTGGACTTTTCTTTGCGTTGTTCTGTTAATGTAAAAATATGTGACTCTTGTAAGGGGGATGGAACAAAGTGTGTAAAAGATGGAAATGAAAAAGTGACTGTACTTCCTAAAATTGTTTGTGCAGGGACACTGAAACCTGAATTGGATTCTGTTGGGCCTGGGGTGGAGGCTGAGGTGGCTGCTTCCACGCGGGAAATTGTGGTTCCGGGGAACTCGTTTTCACTTAAGCAAAAACATGGTTGTTCTGGTGTTTGTCAATCTATAGATACAGAGAAAGAAAAATTGGCTTTAAGGGTGGAGTCCTTTGAAAGGAAGAGATGGAAGAAACTCGCGACTGTGTTGTTGCTGAAATTCAAAAAGCTGGACTTGAAATCTCTGCAACGAAAATTCAACAAGTTTCACCTTAGAAGTACCTGGGATGGAAGATGATGGAAGACGATGGAAGACGACAATAATACCACAGAAAATTCAGATCCGAACCAGAGTCAACAACCTACAAGAGTTACAACAACTTCTAGGAGAAATCAACTGGGTCAGACCGATGCTGGGAATCACCAATGATGAACTGAGTCCGCTCTTCCATTTGCTGAGAGGAAGTTGCGACATCACTTCGCCAAGAACTTTAACCCCTGAAGCTCGTGCTGCTCTCGACAAAGTCACAGAAGCTCTTCAAAAAAGACAAGCTCATCGCTGCGTTCCTGAAAATCCTTTCTTTCTTGCAATCTTAGGAGAGAAGATGCAGCTTTGTGGTCTCATTTTCCAGTGGGATGCCACAGAACAAGATCCTTTGTTAATAATGGAATGGGTTTTTCCTCCCTACAGGTTTTCAAAGACCATTTGCTCAGTTTTAGAAATGATTGCATACATTATAATTAAGGCTAGAACCAGATTGTTAACTTTGGCAGGTCAAGAATGTTCAGTTATCTATTTGCCATTGAAAAATGATTATTTCAATTGGGCAATGCAAAATTCTGATGATTTACAATATGCATTCTTAGGTTTTCCAGGTGTTTGTTCCATACACTATCCAGCTCACAAACTACTGCAAGCAAAATTGAGTTTCAGAGGAAAACCTAAATTAAGTGAAGAACCTTTACATGCTGTGACTCTCTTCACTGATGGCTCTGGTAAAAGCCACAAGTCCGTTGTGACTTGGTTTAATCAAAAGACTGATATTTGGGAATCTGATATTCAAACAGTAGAGGGATCCCTTCAAATTGTTGAGCTTGCTGCAGTAGTTTGAGCTTTTCAGCTGTTTCCTCAGCCTTTTAATTTGGTCACAGATTCTGCTTATGTTGCTAATGTAGTCAGGAGAATAGAAGGTTCCATTTTAAAGGATGTTAGTAATGAAACTTTACATCGTTGGCTTTCATGTCTTTTTATAACTTTGCAATATAGAACTGATCCATATTTTGTTTCTCACATTAGGGCGCATTCTTCACTTCCTGGATTTTTAGTGGAAGGAAATGCAAGAGCGGACAAGCTGACAATGGTCATTTCTAACACATTGCCAAATAGTTTTGAACAAGCAAAATTGAGTCATGCCTTTTTCCACCAAAATGCACAAGCACTCATGCGAATGTTCCAAATCACTAAAAGTCAAGCTAAAGCTATCATTCATACTTGCCCTGACTGTCAATTGGTACAACCTCCTGTTTCTACAGGAGCAATCAACCCCTGAGGCTTACAAAGCCTACAGTTGTGGCAAACAGGTGTTACTAAATAGCCTTCTTTTGGTAAATTTAAAAATATTCATGTTTCCATAGACACGTTCTCTGGTGCAGTTTTTGCTTCCCTTCACACAGGTGAAACTGGCAGCCATGCCTGTCATCATTTCCTGCAAGCTTTTGCTTCATTGGGTATACCCCAAGAAGTAAAAACTGACAATGGTCCCGCATACATATCTCAAAAATTGGCCACATTTTTAAATGAATGGGGTGTTCGACACATTTTTGGTATTCCCCACTCTCCCACAAGCCAAGCAATCATTGAAAGAACACATCAAACCTTAAAACGCATATTAGATCAACAGAGAGGGGGAACGGAAATCACCCCACAGATGAGACTGAGTAAGGCTTTGTATGGTTTTAATTTTCTAAATAGTTCAAGTACAGAACCAGATCCACCAATCTTTAGACACTTTTCAAATAGCACACAGGCAAAACTGAAAGAACATCCTCCTCTTCTAATTAGAAACCCTGACTCTGGACAGATGGAAGGCCCGTTTCAATTAATAACGTGGGGCAAAGGGTATGCTTCTATTTCCACAGGTGCTGGAAGAATTAAGTGGGTTCCTGCCAAAAACGTCAAACCGTATCGCACTTCAGAACCTGTTGTCGAGCCTAGAACTGAGGAAGCGAGTACGCAGACGTGGACCGAATGGAAGGATCCAGGGTCTCGTCTGACGCCTCTTGTGCCTGACGTTCTTTGTGCATCGGTGGAACCCATGAACTCTGATTTTGTGCCAATGTTATTTATGAGTATACGAATTGAATGCTGAATGTTTGTTTAACGAAGCTAATTTTTGGCTGAAAATTTAGGTTATTGTTTTTGGTTAGAAAGAATTCTGCCAAAACTTAGTTCTTGAAAGAGATGGGGCAGAATCAAATGGTATACTTGTTTTGCATGATTTTAATTGTTTTTTGTCGTGCAGATTTGCCTGTGGATCAACCGAAAACGAGTGTTTGGGTGACCTTAGCCAAGGCTGCCGGATCGGATACTATATGCCTGTCGAATTCGGAACCAGAAAAGCCTTTCTCAACCTGTTTGGTTGGTGTGCCAGTGAAAGAGTTTCCTTTGGTCAGAAAAGAATCCAATGGTAAACCAGGTGGAATTGACAATGGAAACAGTCCTTCCTTCAATTGGAACATTTGTTCGAAAAAACTTCTCAGGGCAGCAAATGTTTCAAACAGTTGGGATGTGTTTCTGGAGACGGACCAATATCCACGGCAATTGCCAGAAGGGTATTGGATCATTTGCGGAGACAGAGGTTGGCAAGGCATTCCAGCCCACCTTGAAGGTGGCCCTTGTAGCATTGGTATGCTTACCATAATTGCCCCCACTGCCAAAGCAGTGATGAAAAAGAAACAAAGGAAAACAAGAGCTGTTCCTCATTATGATGAGAACTGTCAGAGTGATTTTATGCCTTGGAATGCCGCCAGAAGGCTTTCAGCAGGTATATTTCTACCCCAATTGGCTTCAGCTGTGGCATTGAGACAATTAGATCGAGTTGGATGTTGGCTGAGCAAACAAGCTAATGCCACATCCTCCGCAATCAGTGATATGTTGACCGATGTTGATAGTATTAGACATGCTACTCTTCAAAACAGAGCAGCCATTGATTTTCTCTTACTGGCACAAGGACATGGTTGTGAGGAATTGGAAGGATTGTGTTGTATGAATTTGTCTGATCATTCCGAATCCATTCACAAAAGCATTCAAAAATTAAAGGATCTGACAGCCCAAATTAAAGAAGATGGAGGTTCCTGGTTGGATGATTTGTTTCAAAATTGGAGTTTTGCACCTTGGCTAAGGCAACTTTGCAAGATAGGTCTTTACATATTAGGTGTTCTAATACTGATATTGATAGTGGCACCTTGTATACTCTGTTGTCTTCAGCGAATGATGAACAAAAGAGTCCGAGAGGTTTTTGTCATTCAAGCAGGAGAATTAGGAAGTAGAAGCACAGAGAGTGTACGAAATCTCACGAAAGCAGTAGATGAGGGTATTGACATGAACGAAGGTTTTGAATTAAGGCCTTGGAATCGACCAGAGTTTTTTGAACGATGCCTTGTGACTGTTGCCAAACGTGATTCATATCTCTCTTTCAGGGATTGGGTCTTCACAGCATTAAGTTGCTGTGCCGTAATATAGCAATGCTTCAGTTTAGTGAAAATAGGTCTTCAGCAGATAATAAGCAGAAATTTTGCAATAGAGCTATGAAACGCAAATAGCAAGCGACAAGAAAATGAAAGCTTCTGGGTCAAACAGAGAGGGGGAAATGTTGGAATCCATAAGGTTAGAGGATTTTTAACAAATGGTTACAAAGAAGTATGTAGTCCTTAGACTGGAGTTTTGTTAGCATTGCAGAAAAGTTTCCCATGCAAGCAGAAAAAGTTTTCCATGCAAGCAGAAAAGTTTCCCAAGCAGTAGACGTGACAAATAACAATAGGCTTCTGTAGAATTGGCTTTAGGATGGCAACAAGGTTATTTAATGTATATCTTTAGAAGGTTAGCATGAATAGAACTCTGTTCTTTGTCTCTTATCAACTAGTCTTTGTTTTAGCTACGATTACCTATGTTTTATAAGATTGGATAGAATGCTTGTCAAGATGTGTTTTCTGTGTCTGATTGGCTGAATTCTAGTCTGAGATGATTTTATGTATTGCTGTATGAGCCCTGTTGAAGGAGACATTTTTTGGTGTGGATCAGTGAGCTGTCATGTCTCCATTTTGTATTTTGAGACTGATGTGCTGGAAATAAAAGCAAAAATCTCTTCACTGGTCTGGTTACAATGTTATCCATATTTGAATATTTTGCCGCGGCCTAGTGGGTTCCTTTTTTAAGGCGTGGGTTCCTGACACTATTGGACTTATACCTGTCCCGTCCCCCGCATATTGGTGCCTCGTGTGAGGACGTAGAATAGAAGAAAAACAAAGAAAAATCGTGGAAGTACCAACTGCGGAGACCCAAGTGTTAACAAGGAGCACACTGTATCATCTCTCCCGCCGAAGCCAAGAAAATTGTAAGTAACTTATCTCGGGAGAGCGCTTGGGTGACGTTGGGAGGCAAAATAGAGAAAAAGAAAATTATTAAAAGAACACAAAAATGGGAACGAATTTATCAAAAGTTGAATGGGATGTTTTTCATCAATTAGAGACAATGTTACAAGAAAAAGGTCACTCTGAAATTTCAAAAACTGAGCTTAAAAACTTACTTATCTGGGTTAAAGCGAATACGCAAGATTTAAATCTGCAGTCTGCTTTTACTTTTCATTTTTGGGATCAGATAAACTGGAGAATCTATAAACTAGTCTCTCTCAAAAAAGATGAAAGCTTAAGAGAACTTATGCCGGTTTGTAGAGCGCTGTTGGAGCACTGTTTTAAACAAACTGATAATAATAAGATCAACTTGGACTCAGAAAACAAAGCTTCTGGTTCTGTCTCATTAAATTCCAGTAAACCGGAGACTGTGTGAGTATCGGAGAATGTTACAAGTGTTGTTGCAAATGCTGAAAGTATTGCTTTGAACTCTGTTGAACAAAATCTTTCTCCTCTCTCTCTGGGAAAAAATGAGACTCTTTTGGACTTTTCTTCGCGTTGTTCTGTTAATGTAAAAATATGTGACTCTTGTAAGGGGGATGGAACAAAGTGTGTAAAAGATGGAAATGAAAAAGTGACTGTACTTCCTAAAATTGTTTGTGCAGGGACACTGAAACCTGAATTGGATTCTGTTGGGCCTGGGGTGGAGGCTGAGGTGGCTTCTTCCACTCGGGAAATTGTGGTTCCGGGGAACTCTTTTTCAGTTAAGCAAAAACATGGTTGTTCTGGTGTTTGTCAATCTATAGATACAGAGAAAGAAAAATTGGCTTTAAGGGTGGAGTCCTTTGAAAGGAAGAGATGGAAGAAACTCGCGACTGTGTTGTTGCTGAAATTCAAAAAGCTGGACTTGAAATCTCTGCAACGAAAATTCAACAAGTTTCACCTTAGAAGTACCTGGGATAGAAGATGATGGAAGACGATGGAAGACGACAATAATACCACAGAAAATTCAGATCCGAACCAGAGTCAACAACCTACAAGAGTTACAACAACTTCTAGGAGAAATCAACTGGGTCAGACCGATGCTGGGAATCACCAATGATGAACTGAGTCCGCTCTTCCATTTGCTGAGAGGAAGTTGCGACATCACTTCGCCAAGAACTTTAACCCCTGAAGCTCGTGCTGCTCTCGACAAAGTCACAGAAGCTCTTCAAAAAAGACAAGCTCATCGCTGCGTTCCTGAAAATCCTTTCTTTCTTGCAATCTTAGGAGAGAAGATGCAGCTTTGTGGTCTCATTTTCCAGTGGGATGCCACAGAACAAGATCCTTTGTTAATAATGGAATGGGTTTTTCCTCCCTACAGGTTTTCAAAGACCATTTGCTCAGTTTTAGAAATGATTGCATACATTATAATTAAGGCTAGAACCAGATTGTTAACTTTGGCAGGTCAAGAATGTTCAGTTATCTATTTGCCATTGAAAAATGATTATTTCAATTGGGCAATGCAAAATTCTGATGATTTACAATATGCATTCTTAGGTTTTCCAGGTGTTTGTTCCATACACTATCCAGCTCACAAACTACTGCAAGCAAAATTGAGTTTCAGAGAAAAACCTAAATTAAGTGAAGAACCTTTACATGCTGTGACTCTCTTCACTGATGGCTCTGGTAAAAGCCACAAGTCCGTTGTGACTTGGTTTAATCAAAAGACTGATGTTTGGGAATTTGATATTCAAACAGTAGAGGGATCCCCTCAAATTGTTGAGCTTGCTGCAGTAGTTTGAGCTTTTCAGCTGTTTCCTCAGCCTTTTAATTTGGTCACAGATTCTGCTTATGTTGCTAATGTAGTCAGGAGAATAGAAGGTTCCATTTTAAAGGATGTTAGTAATGAAACTTTACATCGTTGGCTTTCATGTCTTTTTATAACTTTGCAATATAGAACTAATCCATATTTTGTTTCTCACATTAGGGCGCATTCTTCACTTCCTGGATTTTTAGTGGAAGGAAATGCAAGAGCGGACAAGCTGACAATGGTCATTTCTAACACATTGCCAAATAGTTTTGAACAAGCAAAATTGAGTCATGCCTTTTTCCACCAAAATGCACAAGCACTCATGCGAATGTTCCAAATCACTAAAAGTCAAGCTAAAGCTATCATTCATACTTGCCCTGACTGTCAATTGGTACAACCTCCTGTTTCTACAGGAGCAATCAACCCCCGAGGCTTACAAAGCCTACAGTTGTGGCAAACAGGTGTTACTAAATAGCCTTCTTTTGGTAAATTTAAAAATATTCATGTTTCCATAGACACGTTCTCTGGTGCAGTTTTTGCTTCCCTTCACACAGGTGAAACTGGCAGCCATGCCTGTCATCATTTCCTGCAAGCTTTTGCTTCATTGGGTATACCCCAAGAAGTAAAAACTGACAATGGTCCCGCATACATATCTCAAAAATTGGCCACATTTTTAAATGAATGGGGTGTTCGACACATTTTTGGTATTCCCCACTCTCCCACAAGCCAAGCAATCATTGAAAGAACACATCAAACCTTAAAACGCATATTAGATCAACAGAGAGGGGGAACGGAAATCACCCCACAGATGAGACTGAGTAAGGCTTTGTATGGTTTTAATTTTCTAAATAGTTCAAGTACAGAACCAGATCCACCAATCTTTAGACACTTTTCAAATAGCACACAGGCAAAACTGAAAGAACATCCTCCTCTTCTAATTAGAAACCCTGACTCTGGACAGATGGAAGGCCCGTTTCAATTAATAACGTGGGGCAAAGGGTATGCTTCTATTTCCACAGGTGCTGGAAGAATTAAGTGGGTTCCTGCCAAAAACGTCAAACCGTATCGCACTTCAGAACCTGTTGTCGAGCCTAGAACTGAGGAAGCGAGTACGCAGACGTGGACCGAATGGAAGGATCCCGGGTCTCGCCTGACGCCTCTTGTGCCTGACGTTCTTTGTGCATCGGTGGAACCCATGAACTCTGATTTTGTGCCAATGTTATTTATGAGTATACGAATTGAATGCTGAATGTTTGTTTAACGAAGCTAATTTTTGGCTGAAAATTTAGGTTATTGTTTTTGTTTAGAAAGAATTCTGCCAAAACTTAGTTCTTGAAAGAGATGGGGCAGAATCAAATGGTATACTTGTTTTGCTTGATTTTAATTGTTTTTTGTCGTGCAGATTTGCCTGTGGATCAACCGAAAACGAATGTTTGGGTGACCTTAGCCAAGGCTGCCGGATCGGATACTATATGTCTGTCTAATTCGGAACCAGAAAAGCCTTTCTCAACCTGTTTGGTTGGTGTGCCAGTGAAAGAGTTTCCTTTGGTCAGAAAAGAATCCAATGGTAAACGAGGTGGAATTGACAATGGAAACAGTCCTTCCTTCAATTGGAACATTTGTTCGAAAAAACTTCTCAGGGCAGCAAATGTTTCAAACAGTTGGGATGTGTTTCTGGAGACGGACCAATATCCACGGCAATTGCCAAAAGGGTATTGGATCATTTGCGGAGACAGAGGTTGGCAAGGCATTCCAGCCCACCTTGAAGGTGGTCCTTGTAGCATTGGTATGCTTACCATAATTGCCCCCACTGCCAAAGCAGTGATGAAAAAGAAACAAAGGAAAACAAGAGCTGTTCCTCATTATGATGAGAACTGTCAGAGTGATTTTATGCCTTGGAATGCCGCCAGAAGGCTTTCAGCAGGTATATTTCTACCCCAATTGGCTTCAGCTGTGGCATTGAGACAATTAGATCGAGTTGGATGTTGGCTGAGCAAACAAGCTAATGCCACATCCTCCGCAATCAGTGATATGTTGACCGATGTTGATAGTATTAGACATGCTACTCTTCAAAACAGAGCAGCCATTGATTTTCTCTTACTGGCACAAGGACATGGTTGTGAGGAATTTGAAGGATTGTGTTGTATGAATTTGTCTGATCGTTCTGAATCCATTCACAAAAGCATTCAAAAATTAAAGGATCTGACAGACCAAATTAAAGAAGATGGAGGTTCCTGGTTGGATGATTTGTTTCAAAATTGGAGTTTTGCACCTTGGCTAAGGCAACTTTGCAAGATAGGTCTTTACATATTAGGTGTTCTAATGCTGATATTGATAGTGGCACCTTGTATACTCTGTTGTCTTCGGCGAATGATGAACAAAACAGCCCGAGAAGTTTTTGTCATTCAAGCAGGAGAATTAGGAAGTAGAAGCACAGAGAGTGTACGAAATCTCACGAAAGCAGTAGATGAGGGTATTGACATGAACGAAGGTTTTGAATTAAGGCCTTGGAATCGACCAGAGTTTTTTGAACGATGCCTTGTGACTGTTGCCAAACGTGATTCATATCTCTCTTTCAGGGATTGGGTCTTCACAGCATTAAGTTGCTGTGCCGTAAAATAGCAATGCTTCAGTTTAGTGAAAATAGGTCTTCAGCAGATAATAAGCAGAAATTTTGCAATAGAGCTATGAAACGCAAATAGCAAGCGACAAGAAAATGAAAGCTTCTGGGTCAAACAGAGAGGGGGAAATGTTGGAATCCATAAGGTTAGAGGATTTTTAAGAAATGATTACAAAGAAGTATGTAGGCCTTAGACTGGAGTTTTGTTAGCATTGCAGAAAAGTTTCCCATGCAAGCAGAAAAAGTTTTCCATGCAAGCAGATAAGTAAGTTTTAAGCTCAGGTTTTGAAATTTCAGTGTGACCTTTTTCTTGTAACATTGTCTCTAATTGATGAAAAACATCCCATTCAACTTTTGATAAATTCGTTCCCATTTTTGTGTTCTTTTAATAATTTTCTTTTTCGCTATTTTGCCTCCCAACGTCACCCAAGCGCTCTCCCGAGATAAGTTACTTACAATTTTCTTGGCTTCGGCGGGAGAGATGATACAGTGTGCTCCTTGTTAACACTTGGGTCTCCGCAGCTGGTACTTCCACGATTTTTCTTTGTTTTTCTTCTATTCTACGTCCTCACACGAAGCACCAATATGCGGGGGACGGGACAGGTATAAGTCCAATAGTGTCAGGAACCCACGCCTTAAAAAAGGAACCCACTAGGCCGCGGCAAAATATCCAAATATGGATAACATGGTAACCAGACCAGTGAAGAGATTTTTGCTTTTATTTCCAGCACATCAGTCTCAAAATACAAAATGGAGACATGACAGCTCACTGATCCACACCAAAAAATGTCTCCTTCAACAGGGCTCATACAGCAATACATAAAATCATCTCAGACTAGAATTCAGCCAATCAGACACAGAAAACACATCTTGACAAGCATTCTATCCAATCTTATAAAACATAGATAATCGTAGCTAAAACAAAGACTAGTTGATAAGAGACAAAGAACAGAGTTCTATTCATGCTAACCTTCTAAAGATATACATTAAATAACCTTGTTGCCATCCTAAAGCCAATTCTACAGAAGCCTATTGTTATTTGTCACGTCTACTGCTTGGGAAACTTTTCTGCTTGCATGGAAAACTTTTTCTGCTTGCATGGGAAACTTTTCTGCAATGCTAACAAAACTCCAGTCTAAGGCCTACATACTTCTTTGTAACCATTTCTTAAAAATCCTCTAACCTTATGGATTCCAACATTTCCCCCTCTCTGTTTGACCCAGAAGCTTTCATTTTCTTGTCGCTTGCTATTTGCGTTTCATAGCTCGATTGCAAAATTTCTGCTTATTATCTGCTGAAGACCTATTTTCACTAAACTGAAGCATTGCTATATTACGGCACAGCAACTTAATGCTGTGAAGACCCAATCCCTGAAAGAGAGATATGAATCACGTTTGGCAACAGTCACAAGGCATCGTTCAAAAAACTCTGGTCGATTCCAAGGCCTTAATTCAAAACCTTCGTTCATGTCAATACCCTCATCTACTGCTTTCGTGAGATTTCGTACACTCTCTGTGCTTCTACTTCCTAATTCTCCTGCTTGAATGACAAAAACTTCTCGGGCTGTTTTGTTCATCATTCGCCGAACACAACAGAGTATACAAGGTGCCACTATCAATATCAGTATTAGAACACCTAATATGTAAAGACCTATCTTGCAAAGTTGCCTTAGCCAAGGTGCAAAACTCCAATTTTGAAACAAATCATCCAACCAGGAACCTCCATCTTCTTTAATTTGGGCTGTCAGATCCTTTAATTTTTGAATGCTTTTGTGAATGGATTCAGAACGATCAGACAAATTCATACAACACAATCCTTCAAATTCCTCACAACCATGTCCTTGTGCCAGTAAGAGAAAATCAATGGCTGCTCTGTTTTGAAGAGTAGCATGTCTAATACTATCAACATCGGTCAACATATCACTGATTGCGGAGGATGTGGCATTAGCTTGTTTGCTCAGCCAACATCCAACTCGATCTAATTGTCTCAATGCCACAGCTGAAGCCAATTGGGGTAGAAATATACCTGCTGAAAGCCTTCTGGCGGCATTCCAAGGCATAAAATCACTCTGACAGTTCTCATCATAATGAGGAACAGCTCTTGTTTTCCTTTGTTTCTTTTTCATCACTGCTTTGGCAGTGGGGGCAATTATGGTAAGCATACCAATGCTACAAGGGCCACCTTCAAGGTGGGCTGGAATGCCTTGCCAACCTCTGTCTCCGCAAATGATCCAATACCCTTTTGGCAATTGCCGTGGATATTGGTCCGTCTCCAGAAACACATCCCAACTGTTTGAAACATTTGCTGCCCTGAGAAGTTTTTTCGAACAAATGTTCCAATTGAAGGAAGGACTGTTTCCATTGTCAATTCCACCTGGTTTACCATTGGATTCTTTTCTGACCAAAGGAAACTCTTTCACTGGCACACCAACCAAACAGGTTGAGAAAGGCTTTTCTGGTTCCGAATTCGACAGGCATATAGTATCCGATCCGGCAGCCTTGGCTAAGGTCACCCAAACATTCGTTTTCGGTTGATCCACAGGCAAATCTGCACGACAAAAAACAATTAACATCAAGCAAAACAAGTATACCATTTGATTCTGCCCCATCTCTTTCAAGAACTAAGTTTTGGCAGAATTCTTTCTAAACAAAAACAATAACCTAAATTTTCAGCCAAAAACTAGCTTTGTAAAACAAACATTCAGCATTCAATTCGTATACTCATAAATAACATTGGCACAAAATCAGAGTTCATGGGTTCCACCGATGCACAAAGAACGTCAGGCACAAGAGGCGTCAGGCGAGACCCGGGATCCTTCCATTCGGTCCACGTCTGCGTACTCGCTTCCTCAGTTCTAGGCTCGACAACAGGTTCTGAAGTGCGATACGGTTTGACGTTTTTGGCAGGAACCCACTTAATTCTTCCAGCACCTGTGGAAATAGAAGCATACCCTTTGCCCCACGTTATTAATTGAAACGGGCCTTCCATCTGTCCAGAGTCAGGGTTTCTAATTAGAAGAGGAGGATGTTCTTTCAGTTTTGCCTGTGTGCTATTTGAAAAGTGTCTAAAGATTGGTGGATCTGGTTCTGTACTTGAACTATTTAGAAAATTAAAACCATACAAAGCCTTACTCAGTCTCATCTGTGGGGTGATTTCCGTTCCCCCTCTCTGTTGATCTAATATGCGTTTTAAGGTTTGATGTGTTCTTTCAATGATTGCTTGGCTTGTGGGAGAGTGGGGAATACCAAAAATGTGTCGAACACCCCATTCATTTAAAAATGTGGCCAATTTTTGAGATATGTATGCGGGACCATTGTCAGTTTTTACTTCTTGGGGTATACCCAATGAAGCAAAAGCTTGCAGGAAATGATGACAGGCATGGCTGCCAGTTTCACCTGTGTGAAGGGAAGCAAAAACTGCACCAGAGAACGTGTCTATGGAAACATGAATATTTTTAAATTTACCAAAAGAAGGCTATTTAGTAACACCTGTTTGCCACAACTGTAGGCTTTGTAAGCCTCGGGGGTTGATTGCTCCTGTAGAAACAGGAGGTTGTACCAATTGACAGTCAGGGCAAGTATGAATGATAGCTTTAGCTTGACTTTTAGTGATTTGGAACATTCGCATGAGTGCTTGTGCATTTTGGTGGAAAAAGGCATGACTCAATTTTGCTTGTTCAAAAATATTTGGCAATGTGTTAGAAATGACCATTGTCAGCTTGTCCGCTCTTGCATTTCCTTCCACTAAAAATCCAGGAAGTGAAGAATGCGCCCTAATGTGAGAAACAAAATATGGATTAGTTCTATATTGCAAAGTTATAAAAAGACATGAAAGCCAACGATGTAAAGTTTCATTACTAACATCCTTTAAAATGGAACCTTCTATTCTCCTGACTACATTAGCAACATAAGCAGAATCTGTGACCAAATTAAAAGGCTGAGGAAACAGCTGAAAAGCTCAAACTACTGCAGCAAGCTCAACAATTTGAGGGGATCCCTCTACTGTTTGAATATCAGATTCCCAAACATCAGTCTTTTGATTAAACCAAGTCACAACGGACTTGTGGCTTTTACCAGAGCCATCAGTGAAGAGAGTCACAGCATGTAAAGGTTCTTCACTTAATTTAGGTTTTTCTCTGAAACTCAATTTTGCTTGCAGTAGTTTGTGAGCTGGATAGTGTATGGAACAAACACCTGGAAAACCTAAGAATGCATATTGTAAATCATCAGAATTTTGCATTGCCCAATTGAAATAATCATTTTTCAATGGCAAATAGATAACTGAACATTCTTGACCTGCCAAAGTTAACAATCTGGTTCTAGCCCTAATTATAATGTATGCAATCATTTCTAAAACTGAGCAAATGGTCTTTGAAAACCTGTAGGGAGGAAAAACCCATTCCATTATTAACAAAGGATCTTGTTCTGTGGCATCCCACTGGAAAATGAGACCACAAAGCTGCATCTTCTCTCCTAAGATTGCAAGAAAGAAAGGATTTTCAGGAACGCAGCGATGAGCTTGTCTTTTTTGAAGAGCTTCTGTGACTTTGTCGAGAGCAGCACGAGCTTCAGGGGTTAAAGTTCTTGGCGAAGTGATGTCGCAACTTCCTCTCAGCAAATGGAAGAGCGGACTCAGTTCATCATTGGTGATTCCCAGCATCGGTCTGACCCAGTTGATTTCTCCTAGAAGTTGTTGTAACTCTTGTAGGTTGTTGACTCTGGTTCGGATCTGAATTTTCTGTGGTATTATTGTCGTCTTCCATCGTCTTCCATCATCTTCCATCCCAGGTACTTCTAAGGTGAAACTTGTTGAATTTTCGTTGCAGAGATTTCAAGTCCAGCTTTTTGAATTTCAGCAACAACACAGTCGCGAGTTTCTTCCATCTCTTCCTTTCAAAGGACTCCACCCTTAAAGCCAATTTTTCTTTCTCTGTATCTATAGATTGACAAACACCAGAACAACCATGTTTTTGCTTAACTGAAAAAGAGTTCCCCGGAACCACAATTTCCCGAGTGGAAGAAGCCACCTCAGCCTCCACCCCAGGCCCAACAGAATCCAATTCAGGTTTCAGTGTCCCTGCACAAACAATTTTAGGAAGTACAGTCACTTTTTCATTTCCATCTTTTACACACTTTGTTCCATCCCCCTTACAAGAGTCACATATTTTTACATTAACAGAACAACGCGAAGAAAAGTCCAAAAGAGTCTCATTTTTTCCCAGAGAGAGAGGAGAAAGATTTTGTTCAACAGAGTTCAAAGCAATACTTTCAGCATTTGCAACAACACTTGTAACATTCTCCGATACTCACACAGTCTCCGGTTTACTGGAATTTAATGAGACAGAACCAGAAGCTTTGTTTTCTGAGTCCAAGTTGATCTTATTATTATCAGTTTGTTTAAAACAGTGCTCCAACAGCGCTCTACAAACCGGCATAAGTTCTCTTAAGCTTTCATCTTTTTTGAGAGAGACTAGTTTATAGATTCTCCAGTTTATCTGATCCCAAAAATGAAAAGTAAAAGCAGACTGCAGATTTAAATCTTGCGTATTCGCTTTAACCCAGATAAGTAAGTGTTTAAGCTCAGTTTTTGAAATTTCAGAGTGACCTTTTTCTTGTAACATTGTCTCTAATTGATGAAAAACATCCCACTCAACTTTTGATAAATTCGTTCCCATTTTTGTGTTCTTTTAATAATTTTCTTTTTCGCTATTTTGCCTCCCAACGTCACCCAAGCGCTCTCATGAGATAAGTTACAATTTTCTTGGCTTCGGCGGGAGAGATGATACAGTGTGCTCCTTGTTAACACTTGGGTCTCCGCAGCTGGTACTTCCACGATTTTTCTTTCTTTTTCTTCTATTCTACGTCCTCACACGAGGCACCAATATGCGGGGGACGGGACAGGTATAAGTCCAATAGTGTCAGGAACCCACGCCTTAAAAAAGGAACCCACTAGGCCGCGGCAAAATATCCAAATATGGATAACATGGTAACCAGACCAGTGAAGAGATTTTTGCTTTTATTTCCAGCACATCAGTCTCAAAATACAAAATGGAGACATGACAGCTCACTGAACCACACCAAAAAATGTCTCCTTCAAGAGGGCTCATACAGCAATACATAAAATCATCTCAGACTAGAATTCAGCCAATCAGACACAGAAAACACATCTTGACAAGCATTCTATCCAATCTTATAAAACATAGGTAATCGTAGCTAAAACAAAGACTAGTTGATAAGAGACAAAGAACAGAGTTCTATTCATGCTAACCTTCTAAAGATATACATTAAATAACCTTGTTGCCATCCTAAAGCCAATTCTACAGAAGCCTATTGTTATTTGTCACGTCTACTGCTTGGGAAACTTTTCTGCTTGCATGGAAAACTTTTTCTGCTTGCATGGGAAACTTTTCTGCAATGCTAACAAAACTCCAGTCTAAGGCCTACATACTTCTTTGTAACCATTTCTTAAAAATCCTCTAACCTTATGGATTCCAACATTTCCCCCTCTCTGTTTGACCCAGAAGCTTTCATTTTCTTGTCGCTTGCTATTTGCGTTTCATAGCTCGATTGCAAAATTTCTGCTTATTATCTGCTGAAGACCTATTTTCACTAAACTGAAGCATTGCTATATTACGGCACAGCAACTTAATGCTGTGAAGACCCAATCCCTGAAAGAGAGATATGAATCACGTTTGGCAACAGTCACAAGGCATCGTTCAAAAAACTCTGGTCGATTCCAAGGCCTTAATTCAAAACCTTCGTTCATGTCAATACCCTCATCTACTGCTTTCGTGAGATTTCGTACACTCTCTGTGCTTCTACTTCCTAATTCTCCTGCTTGAATGACAAAAACTTCTCGGGCTGTTTTGTTCATCATTCGCCGAACACAACAGAGTATACAAGGTGCCACTATCAATATCAGTATTAGAACACCTAATATGTAAAGACCTATCTTGCAAAGTTGCCTTAGCCAAGGTGCAAAACTCCAATTTTGAAACAAATCATCCAACCAGGAACCTCCATCTTCTTTAATTTGGGCTGTCAGATCCTTTAATTTTTGAATGCTTTTGTGAATGGATTCAGAACGATCAGACAAATTCATACAACACAATCCTTCAAATTCCTCACAACCATGTCCTTGTGCCAGTAAGAGAAAATCAATGGCTGCTCTGTTTTGAAGAGTAGCATGTCTAATACTATCAACATCGGTCAACATATCACTGATTGCGGAGGATGTGGCATTAGCTTGTTTGCTCAGCCAACATCCAACTCGATCTAATTGTCTCAATGCCACAGCTGAAGCCAATTGGGGTAGAAATATACCTGCTGAAAGCCTTCTGGCGGCATTCCAAGGCATAAAATCACTCTGACAGTTCTCATCATAATGAGGAACAGCTCTTGTTTTCCTTTGTTTCTTTTTCATCACTGCTTTGGCAGTGGGGGCAATTATGGTAAGCATACCAATGCTACAAGGGCCACCTTCAAGGTGGGCTGGAATGCCTTGCCAACCTCTGTCTCCGCAAATGATCCAATACCCTTTTGGCAATTGCCGTGGATATTGGTCCGTCTCCAGAAACACATCCCAACTGTTTGAAACATTTGCTGCCCTGAGAAGTTTGTTGGACCAAATGTTCCAATTGAAGGAAGGACTGTTTCCATTGTCAATTCCACCTGGTTTACCATTGGATTCTTTTCTGACCAAAGGAAACTCTTTCACTGGCACACCAACCAAACAGGTTGAGAAAGGCTTTTCTGGTTCCGAATTAGACAGGCATATAGTATCCGATCCGGCAGCCTTGGCTAAGGTCACCCAAACATTCGTTTTCGGTTGATCCACAGGCAAATCTGCACGACAAAAAACAATTAACATCAAGCAAAACAAGTATACCATTTGATTCTGCCCCATCTCTTTCAAGAACTAAGTTTTGGCAGAATTCTTTCTAAACAAAAACAATAACCTAAATTTTCAGCCAAAAACTAGCTTTGTAAAACAAACATTCAGCATTCAATTCGTATACTCATAAATAACATTGGCACAAAATCAGAGTTCATGGGTTCCACCGATGCACAAAGAACGTCAGGCACAAGAGGCGTCAGGCGAGACCCGGGATCCTTCCATTCGGTCCACGTCTGCGTACTCGCTTCCTCAGTTCTAGGCTCGACAACAGGTTCTGAAGTGCGATACGGTTTGACGTTTTTGGCAGGAACCCACTTAATTCTTCCAGCACCTGTGGAAATAGAAGCATACCCTTTGCCCCACGTTATTAATTGAAACGGGCCTTCCATCTGTCCAGAGTCAGGGTTTCTAATTAGAAGAGGAGGATGTTCTTTCAGTTTTGCCTGTGTGCTATTTGAAAAGTGTCTAAAGATTGGTGGATCTGGTTCTGTACTTGAACTATTTAGAAAATTAAAACCATACAAAGCCTTACTCAGTCTCATCTGTGGGGTGATTTCCGTTCCCCCTCTCTGTTGATCTAATATGCGTTTTAAGGTTTGATGTGTTCTTTCAATGATTGCTTGGCTTGTGGGAGAGTGGGGAATACCAAAAATGTGTCGAACACCCCATTCATTTAAAAATGTGGCCAATTTTTGAGATATGTATGCGGGACCATTGTCAGTTTTTACTTCTTGGGGTATACCCAATGAAGCAAAAGCTTGCAGGAAATGATGACAGGCATGGCTGCCAGTTTCACCTGTGTGAAGGGAAGCAAAAACTGCACCAGAGAACGTGTCTATGGAAACATGAATATTTTTAAATTTACCAAAAGAAGGCTATTTAGTAACACCTGTTTGCCACAACTGTAGGCTTTGTAAGCCTCGGGGGTTGATTGCTCCTGTAGAAACAGGAGGTTGTACCAATTGACAGTCAGGGCAAGTATGAATGATAGCTTTAGCTTGACTTTTAGTGATTTGGAACATTCGCATGAGTGCTTGTGCATTTTGGTGGAAAAAGGCATGACTCAATTTTGCTTGTTCAAAAATATTTGGCAATGTGTTAGAAATGACCATTGTCAGCTTGTCCGCTCTTGCATTTCCTTCCACTAAAAATCCAGGAAGTGAAGAATGCGCCCTAATGTGAGAAACAAAATATGGATTAGTTCTATATTGCAAAGTTATAAAAAGACATGAAAGCCAACGATGTAAAGTTTCATTACTAACATCCTTTAAAATGGAACCTTCTATTCTCCTGACTACATTAGCAACATAAGCAGAATCTGTGACCAAATTAAAAGGCTGAGGAAACAGCTGAAAAGCTCAAACTACTGCAGCAAGCTCAACAATTTGAGGGGATCCCTCTACTGTTTGAATATCAGATTCCCAAACATCAGTCTTTTGATTAAACCAAGTCACAACGGACTTGTGGCTTTTACCAGAGCCATCAGTGAAGAGAGTCACAGCATGTAAAGGTTCTTCACTTAATTTAGGTTTTTCTCTGAAACTCAATTTTGCTTGCAGTAGTTTGTGAGCTGGATAGTGTATGGAACAAACACCTGGAAAACCTAAGAATGCATATTGTAAATCATCAGAATTTTGCATTGCCCAATTGAAATAATCATTTTTCAATGGCAAATAGATAACTGAACATTCTTGACCTGCCAAAGTTAACAATCTGGTTCTAGCCTTAATTATAATGTATGCAATCATTTCTAAAACTGAGCAAATGGTCTTTGAAAACCTGTAGGGAGGAAAAACCCATTCCATTATTAACAAAGGATCTTGTTCTGTGGCATCCCACTGGAAAATGAGACCACAAAGCTGCATCTTCTCTCCTAAGATTGCAAGAAAGAAAGGATTTTCAGGAACGCAGCGATGAGCTTGTCTTTTTTGAAGAGCTTCTGTGACTTTGTCGAGAGCAGCACGAGCTTCAGGGGTTAAAGTTCTTGGCGAAGTGATGTCGCAACTTCCTCTCAGCAAATGGAAGAGCGGACTCAGTTCATCATTGGTGATTCCCAGCATCGGTCTGACCCAGTTGATTTCTCCTAGAAGTTGTTGTAACTCTTGTAGGTTGTTGACTCTGGTTCGGATCTGAATTTTCTGTGGTATTATTGTCCTCTTCCATCGTCTTCCATCATCTTCCATCCCAGGTACTTCTAAGGTGAAACTTGTTGAATTTTCGTTGCAGAGATTTCAAGTCCAGCTTTTTGAATTTCAGCAACAACACAGTCGCGAGTTTCTTCCATCTCTTCCTTTCAAAGGACTCCACCCTTAAAGCCAATTTTTCTTTCTCTGTATCTATAGATTGACAAACACCAGAACAACCCTGTTTTTGCTTAACTGAAAAAGAGTTCCCCGGAACACAATTTCCCGAGTGGAAGCAGCCACCTCAGCCTCCACCCCAGGCCCAACAGAATCCAATTCAGGTTTCAGTGTCCCTGCACAAACAATTTTAGGAAGTACAGTCACTTTTTCATTTCCATCTTTTACACACTTTGTTCCATCCCCCTTACAAGAGTCACATATTTTTACATTAACAGAACAACGCAAAGAAAAGTCCAAAAGAGTCTCATTTTTTCCCAGAGAGAGAAGAAAGATTTTGTTCAACAGAGTTCAAAGCAATACTTTCAGCATTTGCAACAACACTTGTAACATTCTCCGATACTCACACAGTCTCCGGTTTACTGGAATTTAATGAGACAGAACCAGAAGCTTTGTTTTCTGAGTCCAAGTTGATCTTATTATTATCCGTTTGTTTAAAACAGTGCTCCAACAGCGCTCTACAAACCGGCATAAGTTCTCTTAAGCTTTCATCTTTTTTGAGAGAGACTAGATTATAGATTCTCCAGTTTATCTGATCCCAAAAATGAAAAGTAAAAGCAGACTGCAGATTTAAATCTTGCGTATTCGCTTTAACCCAGATAAGTAAGTTTTTAAGCTCAGTTTTTGAAATTTCAGAGTGACCTTTTTCTTGTAACATTGTCTCTAATTGATGAAAAACATCCCATTCAACTTTTGATAAATTCGTTCCCATTTTTGTGTTCGTTTAATAATTTTCTTTTTCTCTATTTTGCCTCCCAACGTCACCCAAGCGCTCTCCCGAGATAAGTTACTTACAATTTTCTTGGCTTCGGCGGGAGAGATGATACAGTGTGCTCCTTGTTAACACTTGGGTCTCCGCAGCTGGTACTTCCACGATTTTTCTTTGTTTTTCTTCTATTCTACGTCCTCACACGAGGCACCAATATGCGGGGGACGGGACAGGTATAAGTCCAATAGTGTCAGGAACCCACGCCTTAAAAAAGGAACCCACTAGGCCGCGGCAAAATATCCAAATATGGATAACATGGTAACCAGACCAGTGAAGAGATTTTTGCTTTTATTTCCAGCACATCAGTCTCAAAATACAAAATGGAGACATGACAGCTCACTGATCCACACCAAAAAATGTCTCCTTCAACAGGGCTCATACAGCAATACATAAAATCATCTCAGACTAGAATTCAGCCAATCAGACACAGAAAACACATCTTGACAAGCATTCTATCCAATCTTATAAAACATAGGTAATCGTAGCTAAAACAAAGACTAGTTGATAAGAGACAAAGAACAGAGTTCTATTCATGCTAACCTTCTAAAGATATACATTAAATAACCTTGTTGCCATCCTAAAGCCTATTCTACAGAAGCCTATTGTTATTTGTCACGTCTACTGCTTGGGAAACTTTTCTGCTTGCATGGAAAACTTTTTCTGCTTGCATGGGAAACTTTTCTGCAATGCTAACAAAACTCCAGTCTAAGGCCTACATACTTCTTTGTAACCATTTCTTAAAAATCCTCTAACCTTATGGATTCCAACATTTCCCCCTCTCTGTTTTACCCAGAAGCTTTCATTTTCTTGTCGCTTGCTATTTGCGTTTCATAGCTCTATTGCAAACTTTCTGCTTATTATCTGCTGAAGACCTATTTTCACTAAACTGAAGCATTGCTATATTACGGCACAGCAACTTAATGCTGTGAAGACCCAATCCCTGAAAGAGAGATATGAATCACGTTTGGCAACAGTCACAAGGCATCGTTCAAAAAACTCTGGTCGATTCCAAGGCCTTAATTCAAAACCTTCGTTCATGTCAATACCCTCATCTACTGCTTTCGTGAGATTTCGTACACTCTCTGAGCTTCTACTTCCTAGTTCTCCTGCTTTAATGACAAAAACTTCTCGGACTGTTTTGTTCATCATTCACCGAAGACAACAGAGTATACAAGGTGCCACTATCAATATCAGTATTAGAACACCTAATATGTAAAGACCTATCTTGCAAAGTTGCCTTAGCCAAGGTGCAAAACTCCAATTTTGAAACAAATCATCCAACCAGGAACCTCCATCTTCTTTAATTTGGGCTGTCAGATCCTTTAATTTTTGAATGCTTTTGTGAATGGATTCGGAATGATCAGACAAATTCATACAACACAATCCTTCAAATTCCTCACAACCATGTCCTTGTGCCAGTAAGAGAAAATCAATGGCTGCTCTGTTTTGAAGAGTAGCATGTCTAATACTATCAACATCGGTCCACATATCACTGATTGTGGAGGATGTGGCATTAGCTTGTTTGCTCAGCCAACATCCAACTCGATCTAATTGTCTCAATGCCACAGCTGAAGCCAATTGGGGTAGAAATATACCTGCTGAAAGCCTTCTGGCGGCATTCCAAGGCATAAAATCACTCTGACAGTTCTCATCATAGTGAGGAACAGCTCTTGTTTTCCTTTGTTTCTTTTTCATCACTGCTTTGGCAGTGGGGGCAATTATGGTAAGCATACCAATGCTACAAGGGCCACCTTCAAGGTGGGCTGGAATGCCTTGCCAACCTCTGTCTCCGCAAATGATCCAATACCCTTTTGGCAATTGCCGTGGATATTGGTCCGTCTCCAGAAACACATCCCAACTGTTTGAAACATTTGCTGCCCTGAGAAGTTTTTTCGAACAAATGTTCCAATTGAAGGAAGGACTGTTTCCATTGTCAATTCCACCTGGTTTACCATTGGATTCTTTTCTGACCAAAGGAAACTCTTTCACTGGCACACCAACCAAACAGGTTGAGAAAGGCTTTTCTGGTTCCGAATTCGACAGGCATATAGTATCCGATCCGGCAGCCTTGGCTAAGGTCACCCAAACATTCGTTTTCGGTTGATCCACAGGCAAATCTGCACGACAAAAAACAATTAAAATCAAGCAAAACAAGTATACCATTTGATTCTGCCCCATCTCTTTCAAGAACTAAGTTTTGGCAGAATTCTTTCTAAACAAAAACAATAACCTAAATTTTCAGCCAAAAACTAGCTTTGTAAAACAAACATTCAGCATTCAATTCGTATACTCATAAATAACATTGGCACAAAATCAGAGTTCATGGGTTCCACCGATGCACAAAGAACGTCAGGCACAAGAGGCGTCAGGCGAGACCCGGGATCCTTCCATTCGGTCCACGTCTGCGTACTCGCTTCCTCAGTTCTAGGCTCGACAACAGGTTCTGAAGTGCGATACGGTTTGACGTTTTTGGCAGGAACCCACTTAATTCTTCCAGCACCTGTGGAAATAGAAGCATACCCTTTGCCCCACGTTATTAATTGAAACGGGCCTTCCATCTGTCCAGAGTCAGGGTTTCTAATTAGAAGAGGAGGATGTTCTTTCAGTTTTGCCTGTGTGCTATTTGAAAAGTGTCTAAAGATTGGTGGATCTGGTTCTGTACTTGAACTATTTAGAAAATTAAAACCATACAAAGCCTTACTCAGTCTCATCTGTGGGGTGATTTCCGTTCCCCCTCTCTGTTGATCTAATATGCGTTTTAAGGTTTGATGTGTTCTTTCAATGATTGCTTGGCTTGTGGGAGAGTGGGGAATACCAAAAATGTGTCGAACACCCCATTCATTTAAAAATGTGGCCAATTTTTGAGATATGTATGCGGGACCATTGTCAGTTTTTACTTCTTGGGGTATACCCAATGAAGCAAAAGCTTGCAGGAAATGATGACAGGCATGGCTGCCAGTTTCACCTGTGTGAAGGGAAGCAAAAACTGCACCAGAGAACGTGTCTATGGAAACATGAATATTTTTAAATTTACCAAAAGAAGGCTATTTAGTAACACCTGTTTGCCACAACTGTAGGCTTTGTAAGCCTCGGGGGTTGATTGCTCCTGTAGAAACAGGAGGTTGTACCAATTGACAGTCAGGGCAAGTATGAATGATAGCTTTAGCTTGACTTTTAGTGATTTGGAACATTCGCATGAGTGCTTGTGCATTTTGGTGGAAAAAGGCATGACTCAATTTTGCTTGTTCAAAACTATTTGGCAATGTGTTAGAAATGACCATTGTCAGCTTGTCCGCTCTTGCATTTCCTTCCACTAAAAATCCAGGAAGTGAAGAATGCGCCCTAATGTGAGAAACAAAATATGGATTAGTTCTATATTGCAAAGTTATAAAAAGACATGAAAGCCAACGATGTAAAGTTTCATTACTAACATCCTTTAAAATGGAACCTTCTATTCTCCTGACTACATTAGCAACATAAGCAGAATCTGTGACCAAATTAAAAGGCTGAGGAAACAGCTGAAAAGCTCAAACTACTGCAGCAAGCTCAACAATTTGAGGGGATCCCTCTACTGTTTGAATATCAGATTCCCAAACATCAGTCTTTTGATTAAACCAAGTCACAACGGACTTGTGGCTTTTACCAGAGCCATCAGTGAAGAGAGTCACAGCATGTAAAGGTTCTTCACTTAATTTAGGTTTTTCTCTGAAACTCAGTTTTGCTTGCAGTAGTTTGTGAGCTGGATAGTGTATGGAACAAACACCTGGAAAACCTAAGAATGCATATTGTAAATCATCAGAATTTTGCATTGCCCAATTGAAATAATCATTTTTCAATGGCAAATAGATAACTGAACATTCTTGACCTGCCAAAGTTAACAATCTGGTTCTAGCCTTAATTATAATGTATGCAATCATTTCTAAAACTGAGCAAATGGTCTTTGAAAACCTGTAGGGAGGAAAAACCCATTCCATTATTAACAAAGGATCTTGTTCTGTGGCATCCCACTGGAAAATGAGACCACAAAGCTGCATCTTCTCTCCTAAGATTGCAAGAAAGAAAGGATTTTCAGGAACGCAGCGATGAGCTTGTCTTTTTTGAAGAGCTTCTGTGACTTTGTCGAGAGCAGCACGAGCTTCAGGGGTTAAAGTTCTTGGCGAAGTGATGTCGCAACTTCCTCTCAGCAAATGGAAGAGCGGACTCAGTTCATCATTGGTGATTCCCAGCATCGGTCTGACCCAGTTGATTTCTCCTAGAAGTTGTTGTAACTCTTGTAGGTTGTTGACTCTGGTTCGGATCTGAATTTTCTGTGGTATTATTGTCGTCTTCCATCGTCTTCCATCATCTTCCATCCCAGGTACTTCTAAGGTGAAACTTGTTGAATTTTCGTTGCAGAGATTTCAAGTCCAGCTTTTTGAATTTCAGCAACAACACAGTCGCGAGTTTCTTCCATCTCTTCCTTTCAAAGGACTCCACCCTTAAAGCCAATTTTTCTTTCTCTGTATCTATAGATTGACAAACACCAGAACAACCCTGTTTTTGCTTAACTGAAAAAGAGTTCCCCGGAACACAATTTCCCGAGTGGAAGCAGCCACCTCAGCCTCCACCCCAGGCCCAACAGAATCCAATTCAGGTTTCAGTGTCCCTGCACAAACAATTTTAGGAAGTACAGTCACTTTTTCATTTCCATCTTTTACACACTTTGTTCCATCCCCCTTACAAGAGTCACATATTTTTACATTAACAGAACAACGCGAAGAAAAGTCCAAAAGAGTCTCATTTTTTCCCAGAGAGAGAAGAAAGATTTTGTTCAACAGAGTTCAAAGCAATACTTTCAGCATTTGCAACAACACTTGTAACATTCTCCGATACTCACACAGTCTCCGGTTTACTGGAATTTAATGAGACAGAACCAGAAGCTTTGTTTTCTGAGTCCAAGTTGATCTTATTATTATCCGTTTGTTTAAAACAGTGCTCCAACAGCGCTCTACAAACCGGCATAAGTTCTCTTAAGCTTTCATCTTTTTTGAGAGAGACTAGATTATAGATTCTCCAGTTTATCTGATCCCAAAAATGAAAAGTAAATGCAGACTGCAGATTTAAATCTTGCGTATTCGCTTTAACCCAGATAAGTAAGTTTTTAAGCTCAGTTTTTGAAATTTCAGAGTGACCTTTTTCTTGTAACATTGTCTCTAATTGATGAAAAACATCCCATTCAACTTTTGATAAATTCGTTCCCATTTTTGTGTTCGTTTAATAATTTTCTTTTTCTCTATTTTGCCTCCCAACGTCACCCAAGCGCTCTCCCGAGATAAGTTACTTACAATTTTCTTGGCTTCGGCGGGAGAGATGATACAGTGTGCTCCTTGTTAACACTTGGGTCTCCGCAGCTGGTACTTCCAAGATTTTTCTTTGTTTTTCTTCTATTCTACGTCCTCACACGAGGCACCAATATGCGGGGGACGGGACAGGTATAAGTCCAATAGTGTCAGGAACCCACGCCTTAAAAAAGGAACCCACTAGGCCGCGGCAAAATATCCAAATATGGATAACATGGTAACCAGACCAGTGAAGAGATTTTTGCTTTTATTTCCAGCACATCAGTCTCAAAATACAAAATGGAGACATGACAGCTCACTGATCCACACCAAAAAATGTCTCCTTCAACAGGGCTCATACAGCAATACATAAAATCATCTCAGACTAGAATTCAGCCAATCAGACACAGAAAACACATCTTGACAAGCATTCTATCCAATCTTATAAAACATAGGTAATCGTAGCTAAAACAAAGACTAGTTGATAAGAGACAAAGAACAGAGTTCTATTCATGCTAACCTTCTAAAGATATACATTAAATAACCTTGTTGCCATCCTAAAGCCTATTCTACAGAAGCCTATTGTTATTTGTCACGTCTACTGCTTGGGAAACTTTTCTGCTTGCATGGAAAACTTTTTCTGCTTGCATGGGAAACTTTTCTGCAATGCTAACAAAACTCCAGTCTAAGGCCTACATACTTCTTTGTAACCATTTCTTAAAAATCCTCTAACCTTATGGATTCCAACATTTCCCCCTCTCTGTTTGACCCAGAAGCTTTCATTTTCTTGTCGCTTGCTATTTGCGTTTCATAGCTGTATTGCAAAATTTCTGCTTATTATCTGCTGAAGACCTATTTTCACTAAACTGAAGCATTGCTATATTACGGCACAGCAACTTAATGCTGTGAAGACCCAATCCCTGAAAGAGAGATATGAATCACGTTTGGCAACAGTCACAAGGCATCGTTCAAAAAACTCTGGTCGATTCCAAGGCCTTAATTCAAAACCTTCGTTCATGTCAATACCCTCATCTACTGCTTTCGTGAGATTTCGTACACTCTCTGTGCTTCTACTTCCTAGTTCTCCTGCTTGAATGACAAAAATTTCTCGGACTGTTTTGTTCATCATTCGCCGAACACAACAGAGTATACAAGGTGCCACTATCAATATCAGTATTAGAACACCTAATATGTAAAGACCTATCTTGCAAAGTTGCCTTAGCCAAGGTGCAAAACTCCAATTTTGAAACAAATCATCCAACCAGGAACCTCCATCTTCTTTAATTTGGGCTGTCAGATCCTTTAATTTTTGAATGCTTTTGTGAATGGATTCGGAATGATCAGACAAATTCATACAACACAATCCTTCAAATTCCTCACAACCATGTCCTTGTGCCAGTAAGAGAAAATCAATGGCTGCTCTGTTTTGAAGAGTAGCATGTCTAATACTATCAACATCGGTCAACATATCACTGATTGCGGAGGATGTGGCATTAGCTTGTTTGCTCAGCCAACATCCAACTCGATCTAATTGTCTCAATGCCACAGCTGAAGCCAATTTGGGTAGAAATATACCTGCTGAAAGCCTTCTGGCGGCATTCCAAGGCATAAAATCACTCTGACAGTTCTCATCATAATGAGGAACAGCTCTTGTTTTCCTTTGTTTCTTTTTCATCACTGCTTTGGCAGTGGGGGCAATTATGGTAAGCATACCAATGCTACAAGGGCCACCTTCAAGGTGGGCTGGAATGCCTTGCCAACCTCTGTCTCCGCAAATGATCCAATACCCTTTTGGCAATTGCCGTGGATATTGGTCCGTCTCCAGAAACACATCCCAACTGTTTGAAACATTTGCTGCCCTGAGAAGTTTGTTGGAACAAATGTTCCAATTGAAAGAAGGACTGTTTCCATTGTCAATTCCACCTGGTTTACCATTGGATTCTTTTCTGACCAAAGGAAACTCTTTCACTGGCACACCAACCAAACAGGTTGAGAAAGGCTTTTCTGGTTCCGAATTAGACAGGCATATAGTATCCGATCCGGCAGCCTTGGCTAAGGTCACCCAAACATTCGTTTTCGGTTGATCCACAGGCAAATCTGCACGACAAAAAACAATTAAAATCAAGCAAAACAAGTATACCATTTGATTCTGCCCCATCTCTTTCAAGAACTAAGTTTTGGCAGAATTCTTTCTAAACAAAAACAATAACCTAAATTTTCAGCCAAAAACTAGCTTTGTAAAACAAACATTCAGCATTCAATTCGTATACTCATAAATAACATTGGCACAAAATCAGAGTTCATGGGTTCCACCGATGCACAAAGAACGTCAGGCACAAGAGGCGTCAGGCGAGACCCGGGATCCTTCCATTCGGTCCACGTCTGCGTACTCGCTTCCTCAGTTCTAGGCTCGACAACAGGTTCTGAAGTGCGATACGGTTTGACGTTTTTGGCAGGAACCCACTTAATTCTTCCAGCACCTGTGGAAATAGAAGCATACCCTTTGCCCCACGTTATTAATTGAAACGGGCCTTCCATCTGTCCAGAGTCAGGGTTTCTAATTAGAAGAGGAGGATGTTCTTTCAGTTTTGCCTGTGTGCTATTTGAAAAGTGTCTAAAGATTGGTGGATCTGGTTCTGTACTTGAACTATTTAGAAAATTAAAACCATACAAAGCCTTACTCAGTCTCATCTGTGGGGTGATTTCCGTTCCCCCTCTCTGTTGATCTAATATGCGTTTTAAGGTTTGATGTGTTCTTTCAATGATTGCTTGGCTTGTGGGAGAGTGGGGAATACCAAAAATGTGTCGAACACCCCATTCATTTAAAAATGTGGCCAATTTTTGAGATATGTATGCGGGACCATTGTCAGTTTTTACTTCTTGGGGTATACCCAATGAAGCAAAAGCTTGCAGGAAATGATGACAGGCATGGCTGCCAGTTTCACCTGTGTGAAGGGAAGCAAAAACTGCACCAGAGAACGTGTCTATGGAAACATGAATATTTTTAAATTTACCAAAAGAAGGCTATTTAGTAACACCTGTTTGCCACAACTGTAGGCTTTGTAAGCCTCGGGGGTTGATTGCTCCTGTAGAAACAGGAGGTTGTACCAATTAACAGTCAGGGCATATATGAATGATAGCTTTAGCTTGACTTTTAGTGATTTGGAACATTCGCATGAGTGCTTGTGCATTTTGGTGGAAAAAGGCATGACTCAATTTTGCTTGTTCAAAAATATTTGACAATGTGTTAGAAATGACCATTGTCAGCTTGTCCGCTCTTGCATTTCCTTCCACTAAAAATCCAGGAAGTGAAGAATGCGCCCTAATGTGAGAAACAAAATATGGATTAGTTCTATATTGCAAAGTTATAAAAAGACATGAAAGCCAACGATGTAAAGTTTCATTACTAACATCCTTTAAAATGGAACCTTCTATTCTCCTGACTACATTAGCAACATAAGCAGAATCTGTGACCAAATTAAAAGGCTGAGGAAACAGCTGAAAAGCTCAAACTACTGCAGCAAGCTCAACAATTTGAGGGGATCCCTCTACTGTTTGAATATCAGATTCCCAAACATCAGTCTTTTGATTAAACCAAGTCACAACGGACTTGTGGCTTTTACCAGAGCCATCAGTGAAGAGAGTCACAGCATGTAAAGGTTCTTCACTTAATTTAGGTTTTTCTCTGAAACTCAGTTTTGCTTGCAGTAGTTTGTGAGCTGGATAGTGTATGGAACAAACACCTGGAAAACCTAAGAATGCATATTGTAAATCATCAGAATTTTGCATTGCCCAATTGAAATAATCATTTTTCAATGGCAAATAGATAACTGAACATTCTTGACCTGCCAAAGTTAACAATATGGTTCTAGCCTTAATTATAATGTATGCAATCATTTCTAAAACTGAGCAAATGGTCTTTGAAAACCTGTAGGGAGGAAAAACCCATTCCATTATTAACAAAGGATCTTGTTCTGTGGCATCCCACTGGAAAATGAGACCACAAAGCTGCATCTTCTCTCCTAAGATTGCAAGAAAGAAAGGATTTTCAGGAACGCAGCGATGAGCTTGTCTTTTTTGAAGAGCTTCTGTGACTTTGTCGAGAGCAGCACGAGCTTCAGGGGTTAAAGTTCTTGGCGAAGTGATGTCGCAACTTCCTCTCAGCAAATGGAAGAGCGGACTCAGTTCATCATTGGTGATTCCCAGCATCGGTCTGACCCAGTTGATTTCTCCTAGAAGTTGTTGTAACTCTTGTAGGTTGTTGACTCTGGTTCGGATCTGAATTTTCTGTGGTATTATTGTCGTCTTCCATCGTCTTCCATCATCTTCCATCCCAGGTACTTCTAAGGTGAAACTTGTTGAATTTTCGTTGCAGAGATTTCAAGTCCAGCTTTTTGAATTTCAGCAACAACACAGTCGCGAGTTTCTTCCATCTCTTCCTTTCAAAGGACTCCACCCTTAAAGCCAATTTTTCTTTCTCTGTATCTATAGATTGACAAACACCAGAACAACCCTGTTTTTGCTTAACTGAAAAAGAGTTCCCCGGAACACAATTTCCCGAGTGGAAGCAGCCACCTCAGCCTCCACCCCAGGCCCAACAGAATCCAATTCAGGTTTCAGTGTCCCTGCACAAACAATTTTAGGAAGTACAGTCACTTTTTCATTTCCATCTTTTACACACTTTGTTCCATCCCCCTTACAAGAGTCACATATTTTTACATTAACAGAACAACGCGAAGAAAAGTCCAAAAGAGTCTCATTTTTTCCCAGAGAGAGAAGAAAGATTTTGTTCAACAGAGTTCAAAGCAATACTTTCAGCATTTGCAACAACACTTGTAACATTCTCCGATACTCACACAGTCTCCGGTTTACTGGAATTTAATGAGACAGAACCAGAAGCTTTGTTTTCTGAGTCCAAGTTGATCTTATTATTATCCGTTTGTTTAAAACAGTGCTCCAACAGCGCTCTACAAACCGGCATAAGTTCTCTTAAGCTTTCATCTTTTTTGAGAGAGACTAGATTATAGATTCTCCAGTTTATCTGATCCCAAAAATGAAAAGTAAATGCAGACTGCAGATTTAAATCTTGCGTATTCGCTTTAACCCAGATAAGTAAGTTTTTAAGCTCAGTTTTTGAAATTTCAGAGTGACCTTTTTCTTGTAACATTGTCTCTAATTGATGAAAAACATCCCATTCAACTTTTGATAAATTCGTTCCCATTTTTGTGTTCGTTTAATAATTTTCTTTTTCTCTATTTTGCCTCCCAACGTCACCCAAGCGCTCTCCCGAGATAAGTTACTTACAATTTTCTTGGCTTCGGCGGGAGAGATGATACAGTGTGCTCCTTGTTAACACTTGGGTCTCCGCAGCTGGTACTTCCAAGATTTTTCTTTGTTTTTCTTCTATTCTACGTCCTCACACGAGGCACCAATATGCGGGGGACGGGACAGGTATAAGTCCAATAGTGTCAGGAACCCACGCCTTAAAAAAGGAACCCACTAGGCCGCGGCAAAATATCCAAATATGGATAACATGGTAACCAGACCAGTGAAGAGATTTTTGCTTTTATTTCCAGCACATCAGTCTCAAAATACAAAATGGAGACATGACAGCTCACTGATCCACACCAAAAAATGTCTCCTTCAACAGGGCTCATACAGCAATACATAAAATCATCTCAGACTAGAATTCAGCCAATCAGACACAGAAAACACATCTTGACAAGCATTCTATCCAATCTTATAAAACATAGGTAATCGTAGCTAAAACAAAGACTAGTTGATAAGAGACAAAGAACAGAGTTCTATTCATGCTAACCTTCTAAAGATATACATTAAATAACCTTGTTGCCATCCTAAAGCCTATTCTACAGAAGCCTATTGTTATTTGTCACGTCTACTGCTTGGGAAACTTTTCTGCTTGCATGGAAAACTTTTTCTGCTTGCATGGGAAACTTTTCTGCAATGCTAACAAAACTCCAGTCTAAGGCCTACATACTTCTTTGTAACCATTTCTTAAAAATCCTCTAACCTTATGGATTCCAACATTTCCCCCTCTCTGTTTGACCCAGAAGCTTTCATTTTCTTGTCGCTTGCTATTTGCGTTTCATAGCTCTATTGCAAAATTTCTGCTTATTATCTGCTGAAGACCTATTTTCACTAAACTGAAGCATTGCTATATTACGGCACAGCAACTTAATGCTGTGAAGACCCAATCCCTGAAAGAGAGATATGAATCACGTTTGGCAACAGTCACAAGGCATCGTTCAAAAAACTCTGGTCGATTCCAAGGCCTTAATTCAAAACCTTCGTTCATGTCAATACCCTCATCTACTGCTTTCGTGAGATTTCGTACACTCTCTGTGCTTCTACTTCCTAGTTCTCCTGCTTGAATGACAAAAATTTCTCGGACTGTTTTGTTCATCATTCGCCGAACACAACAGAGTATACAAGGTGCCACTATCAATATCAGTATTAGAACACCTAATATGTAAAGACCTATCTTGCAAAGTTGCCTTAGCCAAGGTGCAAAACTCCAATTTTGAAACAAATCATCCAACCAGGAACCTCCATCTTCTTTAATTTGGGCTGTCAGATCCTTTAATTTTTGAATGCTTTTGTGAATGGATTCGGAATGATCAGACAAATTCATACAACACAATCCTTCAAATTCCTCACAACCATGTCCTTGTGCCAGTAAGAGAAAATCAATGGCTGCTCTGTTTTGAAGAGTAGCATGTCTAATACTATCAACATCGGTCAACATATCACTGATTGCGGAGGATGTGGCATTAGCTTGTTTGCTCAGCCAACATCCAACTCGATCTAATTGTCTCAATGCCACAGCTGAAGCCAATTTGGGTAGAAATATACCTGCTGAAAGCCTTCTGGCGGCATTCCAAGGCATAAAATCACTCTGACAGTTCTCATCATAATGAGGAACAGCTCTTGTTTTCCTTTGTTTCTTTTTCATCACTGCTTTGGCAGTGGGGGCAATTATGGTAAGCATACCAATGCTACAAGGGCCACCTTCAAGGTGGGCTGGAATGCCTTGCCAACCTCTGTCTCCGCAAATGATCCAATACCCTTTTGGCAATTGCCGTGGATATTGGTCCGTCTCCAGAAACACATCCCAACTGTTTGAAACATTTGCTGCCCTGAGAAGTTTGTTGGAACAAATGTTCCAATTGAAAGAAGGACTGTTTCCATTGTCAATTCCACCTGGTTTACCATTGGATTCTTTTCTGACCAAAGGAAACTCTTTCACTGGCACACCAACCAAACAGGTTGAGAAAGGCTTTTCTGGTTCCGAATTAGACAGGCATATAGTATCCGATCCGGCAGCCTTGGCTAAGGTCACCCAAACATTCGTTTTCGGTTGATCCACAGGCAAATCTGCACGACAAAAAACAATTAACATCAAGCAAAACAAGTATACCATTTGATTCTGCCCCATCTCTTTCAAGAACTAAGTTTTGGCAGAATTCTTTCTAAACAAAAACAATAACCTAAATTTTCAGCCAAAAACTAGCTTTGTAAAACAAACATTCAGCATTCAATTCGTATACTCATAAATAACATTGGCACAAAATCAGAGTTCATGGGTTCCACCGATGCACAAAGAACGTCAGGCACAAGAGGCGTCAGGCGAGACCCGGGATCCTTCCATTCGGTCCACGTCTGCGTACTCGCTTCCTCAGTTCTAGGCTCGACAACAGGTTCTGAAGTGCGATACGGTTTGACGTTTTTGGCAGGAACCCACTTAATTCTTCCAGCACCTGTGGAAATAGAAGCATACCCTTTGCCCCACGTTATTAATTGAAACGGGCCTTCCATCTGTCCAGAGTCAGGGTTTCTAATTAGAAGAGGAGGATGTTCTTTCAGTTTTGCCTGTGTGCTATTTGAAAAGTGTCTAAAGATTGGTGGATCTGGTTCTGTACTTGAACTATTTAGAAAATTAAAACCATACAAAGCCTTACTCAGTCTCATCTGTGGGGTGATTTCCGTTCCCCCTCTCTGTTGATCTAATATGCGTTTTAAGGTTTGATGTGTTCTTTCAATGATTGCTTGGCTTGTGGGAGAGTGGGGAATACCAAAAATGTGTCGAACACCCCATTCATTTAAAAATGTGGCCAATTTTTGAGATATGTATGCGGGACCATTGTCAGTTTTTACTTCTTGGGGTATACCCAATGAAGCAAAAGCTTGCAGGAAATGATGACAGGCATGGCTGCCAGTTTCACCTGTGTGAAGGGAAGCAAAAACTGCACCAGAGAACGTGTCTATGGAAACATGAATATTTTTAAATTTACCAAAAGAAGGCTATTTAGTAACACCTGTTTGCCACAACTGTAGGCTTTGTAAGCCTCGGGGGTTGATTGCTCCTGTAGAAACAGGAGGTTGTACCAATTGACAGTCAGGGCAAGTATGAATGATAGCTTTAGCTTGACTTTTAGTGATTTGGAACATTCGCATGAGTGCTTGTGCATTTTGGTGGAAAAAGGCATGACTCAATTTTGCTTGTTCAAAAATATTTGACAATGTGTTAGAAATGACCATTGTCAGCTTGTCCGCTCTTGCATTTCCTTCCACTAAAAATCCAGGAAGTGAAGAATGCGCCCTAATGTGAGAAACAAAATATGGATTAGTTCTATATTGCAAAGTTATAAAAAGACATGAAAGCCAACGATGTAAAGTTTCATTACTAACATCCTTTAAAATGGAACCTTCTATTCTCCTGACTACATTAGCAACATAAGCAGAATCTGTGACCAAATTAAAAGGCTGAGGAAACAGCTGAAAAGCTCAAACTACTGCAGCAAGCTCAACAATTTGAGGGGATCCCTCTACTGTTTGAATATCAGATTCCCAAACATCAGTCTTTTGATTAAACCAAGTCACAACGGACTTGTGGCTTTTACCAGAGCCATCAGTGAAGAGAGTCACAGCATGTAAAGGTTCTTCACTTAATTTAGGTTTTTCTCTGAAACTCAGTTTTGCTTGCAGTAGTTTGTGAGCTGGATAGTGTATGGAACAAACACCTGGAAAACCTAAGAATGCATATTGTAAATCATCAGAATTTTGCATTGCCCAATTGAAATAATCATTTTTCAATGGCAAATAGATAACTGAACATTCTTGACCTGCCAAAGTTAACAATATGGTTCTAGCCTTAATTATAATGTATGCAATCATTTCTAAAACTGAGCAAATGGTCTTTGAAAACCTGTAGGGAGGAAAAACCCATTCCATTATTAACAAAGGATCTTGTTCTGTGGCATCCCACTGGAAAATGAGACCACAAAGCTGCATCTTCTCTCCTAAGATTGCAAGAAAGAAAGGATTTTCAGGAACGCAGCGATGAGCTTGTCTTTTTTGAAGAGCTTCTGTGACTTTGTCGAGAGCAGCACGAGCTTCAGGGGTTAAAGTTCTTGGCGAAGTGATGTCGCAACTTCCTCTCAGCAAATGGAAGAGCGGACTCAGTTCATCATTGGTGATTCCCAGCATCGGTCTGACCCAGTTGATTTCTCCTAGAAGTTGTTGTAACTCTTGTAGGTTGTTGACTCTGGTTCGGATCTGAATTTTCTGTGGTATTATTGTCGTCTTCCATCGTCTTCCATCATCTTCCATCCCAGGTACTTCTAAGGTGAAACTTGTTGAATTTTCGTTGCAGAGATTTCAAGTCCAGCTTTTTGAATTTCAGCAACAACACAGTCGCGAGTTTCTTCCATCTCTTCCTTTCAAAGGACTCCACCCTTAAAGCCAATTTTTCTTTCTCTGTATCTATAGATTGACAAACACCAGAACAACCCTGTTTTTGCTTAACTGAAAAAGAGTTCCCCGGAACACAATTTCCCGAGTGGAAGCAGCCACCTCAGCCTCCACCCCAGGCCCAACAGAATTCAATTCAGGTTTCAGTGTCCCTGCACAAACAATTTTAGGAAGTACAGTCACTTTTTCATTTCCATCTTTTACACACTTTGTTCCATCCCCCTTACAAGAGTCACATATTTTTACATTAACAGAACAACGCAAAGAAAAGTCCAAAAGAGTCTCATTTTTTCCCAGAGAGAGAAGAAAGATTTTGTTCAACAGAGTTCAAAGCAATACTTTCAGCATTTGCAACAACACTTGTAACATTCTCCGATACTCACACAGTCTCCGGTTTACTGGAATTTAATGAGACAGAACCAGAAGCTTTGTTTTCTGAGTCCAAGTTGATCTTATTATTATCCGTTTGTTTAAAACAGTGCTCCAACAGCGCTCTACAAACCGGCATAAGTTCTCTTAAGCTTTCATCTTTTTTGAGAGAGACTAGATTATAGATTCTCCAGTTTATCTGATCCCAAAAATGAAAAGTAAAAGCAGACTGCAGATTTAAATCTTGCGTATTCGCTTTAACCCAGATAAGTAAGGTTTTAAGCTCAGTTTTTGAAATTTCAGAGTGACCTTTTTCTTGTAACATTGTCTCTAATTGATGAAAAACATCCCATTCAACTTTTGATAAATTCGTTCCCATTTTTGTGTTCGTTTAATAATTTTCTTTTTCTCTATTTTGCCTCCCAACGTCACCCAAGCGCTCTCCCGAGATAAGTTACTTACAATTTTCTTGGCTTCGGCGGGAGAGATGATACAGTGTGCTCCTTGTTAACACTTGGGTCTCCGCAGCTGGTACTTCCACGATTTTTCTTTGTTTTTCTTCTATTCTACGTCCTCACACGAGGCACCAATATGCGGGGGACGGGACAGGTATAAGTCCAATAGTGTCAGGAACCCACGCCTTAAAAAAGGAACCCACTAGGCCGCGGCAAAATATCCAAATATGGATAACATGGTAACCAGACCAGTGAAGAGATTTTTGCTTTTATTTCCAGCACATCAGTCTCAAAATACAAAATGGAGACATGACAGCTCACTGATCCACACCAAAAAATGTCTCCTTCAACAGGGCTCATACAGAAATACATAAAATCATCTCAGACTAGAATTCAGCCAATCAGACACAGAAAACACATCTTGACAAGCATTCTATCCAATCTTATAAAACATAGGTAATCGTAGCTAAAACAAAGACTAGTTGATAAGAGACAAAGAACAGAGTTCTATTCATGCTAACCTTCTAAAGATATACATTAAATAACCTTGTTGCCATCCTAAAGCCTATTCTACAGAAGCCTATTGTTATTTGTCACGTCTACTGCTTGGGAAACTTTTCTGCTTGCATGGAAAACTTTTTCTGCTTGCATGGGAAACTTTTCTGCAATGCTAACAAAACTCCAGTCTAAGGCCTACATACTTCTTTGTAACCATTTCTTAAAAATCCTCTAACCTTATGGATTCCAACATTTCCCCCTCTCTGTTTGACCCAGAAGCTTTCATTTTCTTGTCGCTTGCTATTTGCGTTTCATAGCTCTATTGCAAACTTTCTGCTTATTATCTGCTGAAGACCTATTTTCACTAAACTGAAGCATTGCTATATTACGGCACAGCAACTTAATGCTGTGAAGACCCAATCCCTGAAAGAGAGATATGAATCACGTTTGGCAACAGTCACAAGGCATCGTTCAAAAAACTCTGGTCGATTCCAAGGCCTTAATTCAAAACCTTCGTTCATGTCAATACCCTCATCTACTGCTTTCGTGAGATTTCGTACACTCTCTGTGCTTCTACTTCCTAGTTCTCCTGCTTTAATGACAAAAACTTCTCGGACTGTTTTGTTCATCATTCGCCGAACACAACAGAGTATACAAGGTGCCACTATCAATATCAGTATTAGAACACCTAATATGTAAAGACCTATCTTGCAAAGTTGCCTTAGCCAAGGTGCAAAACTCCAATTTTGAAACAAATCATCCAACCAGGAACCTCCATCTTCTTTAATTTGGGCTGTCAGATCCTTTAATTTTTGAATGCTTTTGTGAATGGATTCAGAATGATCAGACAAATTCATACAACACAATCCTTCAAATTCCTCACAACCATGTCCTTGTGCCAGTAAGAGAAAATCAATGGCTGCTCTGTTTTGAAGAGTAGCATGTCTAATACTATCAACATCGGTCAACATATCACTGATTGCGGAGGATGTGGCATTAGCTTGTTTGCTCAGCCAACATCCAACTCGATCTAATTGTCTCAATGCCACAGCTGAAGCCAATTGGGGTAGAAATATACCTGCTGAAAGCCTTCTGGCGGCATTCCAAGGCATAAAATCACTCTGACAGTTCTCATCATAATGAGGAACAGCTCTTGTTTTCCTTTGTTTCTTTTTCATCACTGCTTTGGCAGTGGGGGCAATTATGGTAAGCATACCAATGCTACAAGGGCCACCTTCAAGGTGGGCTGGAATGCCTTGCCAACCTCTGTCTCCGCAAATGATCCAATACCCTTTTGGCAATTGCCGTGGATATTGGTCCGTCTCCAGAAACACATCCCAACTGTTTGAAACATTTGCTGCCCTGAGAAGTTTGTTGGAACAAATGTTCCAATTGAAGGAAGGACTGTTTCCATTGTCAATTCCACCTGGTTTACCATTGGATTCTTTTCTGACCAAAGGAAACTCTTTCACTGGCACACCAACCAAACAGGTTGAGAAAGGCTTTTCTGGTTCCGAATTAGACAGGCATATAGTATCCGATCCGGCAGCCTTGGCTAAGGTCACCCAAACATTCGTTTTCGGTTGATCCACAGGCAAATCTGCACGACAAAAAACAATTAAAATCAAGCAAAACAAGTATACCATTTGATTCTGCCCCATCTCTTTCAAGAACTAAGTTTTGGCAGAATTCTTTCTAAACAAAAACAATAACCTAAATTTTCAGCCAAAAACTAGCTTTGTAAAACAAACATTCAGCATTCAATTCGTATACTCATAAATAACATTGGCACAAAATCAGAGTTCATGGGTTCCACCGATGCACAAAGAACGTCAGGCACAAGAGGCGTCAGGCGAGACCCGGGATCCTTCCATTCGGTCCACGTCTGCGTACTCGCTTCCTCAGTTCTAGGCTCGACAACAGGTTCTGAAGTGCGATACGGTTTGACGTTTTTGGCAGGAACCCACTTAATTCTTCCAGCACCTGTGGAAATAGAAGCATACCCTTTGCCCCACGTTATTAATTGAAACGGGCCTTCCATCTGTCCAGAGTCAGGGTTTCTAATTAGAAGAGGAGGATGTTCTTTCAGTTTTGCCTGTGTGCTATTTGAAAAGTGTCTAAAGATTGGTGGATCTGGTTCTGTACTTGAACTATTTAGAAAATTAAAACCATACAAAGCCTTACTCAGTCTCATCTGTGGGGTGATTTCCGTTCCCCCTCTCTGTTGATCTAATATGCGTTTTAAGGTTTGATGTGTTCTTTCAATGATTGCTTGGCTTGTGGGAGAGTGGGGAATACCAAAAATGTGTCGAACACCCCATTCATTTAAAAATGTGGCCAATTTTTGAGATATGTATGCGGGACCATTGTCAGTTTTTACTTCTTGGGGTATACCCAATGAAGCAAAAGCTTGCAGGAAATGATGACAGGCATGGCTGCCAGTTTCACCTGTGTGAAGGGAAGCAAAAACTGCACCAGAGAACGTGTCTATGGAAACATGAATATTTTTAAATTTACCAAAAGAAGGCTATTTAGTAACACCTGTTTGCCACAACTGTAGGCTTTGTAAGCCTCGGGGGTTGATTGCTCCTGTAGAAACAGGAGGTTGTACCAATTGACAGTCAGGGCAAGTATGAATGATAGCTTTAGCTTGACTTTTAGTGATTTGGAACATTCGCATGAGTGCTTGTGCATTTTGGTGGAAAAAGGCATGACTCAATTTTGCTTGTTCAAAAATATTTGACAATGTGTTAGAAATGACCATTGTCAGCTTGTCCGCTCTTGCATTTCCTTCCACTAAAAATCCAGGAAGTGAAGAATGCGCCCTAATGTGAGAAACAAAATATGGATTAGTTCTATATTGCAAAGTTATAAAAAGACATGAAAGCCAACGATGTAAAGTTTCATTACTAACATCCTTTAAAATGGAACCTTCTATTCTCCTGACTACATTAGCAACATAAGCAGAATCTGTGACCAAATTAAAAGGCTGAGGAAACAGCTGAAAAGCTCAAACTACTGCAGCAAGCTCAACAATTTGAGGGGATCCCTCTACTGTTTGAATATCAGATTCCCAAACATCAGTCTTTTGATTAAACCAAGTCACAACGGACTTGTGGCTTTTACCAGAGCCATCAGTGAAGAGAGTCACAGCATGTAAAGGTTCTTCACTTAATTTAGGTTTTTCTCTGAAACTCAGTTTTGCTTGCAGTAGTTTGTGAGCTGGATAGTGTATGGAACAAACACCTGGAAAACCTAAGAATGCATATTGTAAATCATCAGAATTTTGCATTGCCCAATTGAAATAATCATTTTTCAATGGCAAATAGATAACTGAACATTCTTGACCTGCCAAAGTTAACAATCTGGTTCTAGCCTTAATTATAATGTATGCAATCATTTCTAAAACTGAGCAAATGGTCTTTGAAAACCTGTAGGGAGGAAAAACCCATTCCATTATTAACAAAGGATCTTGTTCTGTGGCATCCCACTGGAAAATGAGACCACAAAGCTGCATCTTCTCTCCTAAGATTGCAAGAAAGAAAGGATTTTCAGGAACGCAGCGATGAGCTTGTCTTTTTTGAAGAGCTTCTGTGACTTTGTCGAGAGCAGCACGAGCTTCAGGGGTTAAAGTTCTTGGCGAAGTGATGTCGCAACTTCCTCTCAGCAAATGGAAGAGCGGACTCAGTTCATCATTGGTGATTCCCAGCATCGGTCTGACCCAGTTGATTTCTCCTAGAAGTTGTTGTAACTCTTGTAGGTTGTTGACTCTGGTTCGGATCTGAATTTTCTGTGGTATTATTGTCGTCTTCCATCGTCTTCCATCATCTTCCATCCCAGGTACTTCTAAGGTGAAACTTGTTGAATTTTCGTTGCAGAGATTTCAAGTCCAGCTTTTTGAATTTCAGCAACAACACAGTCGCGAGTTTCTTCCATCTCTTCCTTTCAAAGGACTCCACCCTTAAAGCCAATTTTTCTTTCTCTGTATCTATAGATTGACAAACACCAGAACAACCCTGTTTTTGCTTAACTGAAAAAGAGTTCCCCGGAACACAATTTCCCGAGTGGAAGCAGCCACCTCAGCCTCCACCCCAGGCCCAACAGAATCCAATTCAGGTTTCAGTGTCCCTGCACAAACAATTTTAGGAAGTACAGTCACTTTTTCATTTCCATCTTTTACACACTTTGTTCCATCCCCCTTACAAGAGTCACATATTTTTACATTAACAGAACAACGCAAAGAAAAGTCCAAAAGAGTCTCATTTTTTCCCAGAGAGAGAAGAAAGATTTTGTTCAACAGAGTTCAAAGCAATACTTTCAGCATTTGCAACAACACTTGTAACATTCTCCGATACTCACACAGTCTCCGGTTTACTGGAATTTAATGAGACAGAACCAGAAGCTTTGTTTTCTGAGTCCAAGTTGATCTTATTATTATCCGTTTGTTTAAAACAGTGCTCCAACAGCGCTCTACAAACCGGCATAAGTTCTCTTAAGCTTTCATCTTTTTTGAGAGAGACTAGATTATAGATTCTCCAGTTTATCTGATCCCAAAAATGAAAAGTAAAAGCAGACTGCAGATTTAAATCTTGCGTATTCGCTTTAACCCAGATAAGTAAGTTTTTAAGCTCAGTTTTTGAAATTTCAGAGTGACCTTTTTCTTGTAACATTGTCTCTAATTGATGAAAAACATCCCATTCAACTTTTGATAAATTCGTTCCCATTTTTGTGTTCGTTTAATAATTTTCTTTTTCTCTATTTTGCCTCCCAACGTCACCCAAGCGCTCTCCCGAGATAAGTTACTTACAATTTTCTTGGCTTCGGTGGGAGAGATGATACAGTGTGCTCCTTGTTAACACTTGGGTCTCCGCAGCTGGTACTTCCAAGATTTTTCTTTGTTTTTCTTCTATTCTACGTCCTCACACGAGGCACCAATATGCGGGGGACGGGACAGGTATAAGTCCAATAGTGTCAGGAACCCACGCCTTAAAAAAGGAACCCACTAGGCCGCGGCAAAATATCCAAATATGGATAACATGGTAACCAGACCAGTGAAGAGATTTTTGCTTTTATTTCCAGCACATCAGTCTCAAAATACAAAATGGAGACATGACAGCTCACTGATCCACACCAAAAAATGTCTCCTTCAACAGGGCTCATACAGAAATACATAAAATCATCTCAGACTAGAATTCAGCCAATCAGACACAGAAAACACATCTTGACAAGCATTCTATCCAATCTTATAAAACATAGGTAATCGTAGCTAAAACAAAGACTAGTTGATAAGAGACAAAGAACAGAGTTCTATTCATGCTAACCTTCTAAAGATATACATTAAATAACCTTGTTGCCATCCTAAAGCCTATTCTACAGAAGCCTATTGTTATTTGTCACGTCTACTGCTTGGGAAACTTTTCTGCTTGCATGGAAAACTTTTTCTGCTTGCATGGGAAACTTTTCTGCAATGCTAACAAAACTCCAGTCTAAGGCCTACATACTTCTTTGTAACCATTTCTTAAAAATCCTCTAACCTTATGGATTCCAACATTTCCCCCTCTCTGTTTGACCCAGAAGCTTTCATTTTCTTGTCGCTTGCTATTTGCGTTTCATAGCTCTATTGCAAACTTTCTGCTTATTATCTGCTGAAGACCTATTTTCACTAAACTGAAGCATTGCTATATTACGGCACAGCAACTTAATGCTGTGAAGACCCAATCCCTGAAAGAGAGATATGAATCACGTTTGGCAACAGTCACAAGGCATCGTTCAAAAAACTCTGGTCGATTCCAAGGCCTTAATTCAAAACCTTCGTTCATGTCAATACCCTCATCTACTGCTTTCGTGAGATTTCGTACACTCTCTGTGCTTCTACTTCCTAGTTCTCCTGCTTTAATGACAAAAACTTCTCGGACTGTTTTGTTCATCATTCGCCGAACACAACAGAGTATACAAGGTGCCACTATCAATATCAGTATTAGAACACCTAATATGTAAAGACCTATCTTGCAAAGTTGCCTTAGCCAAGGTGCAAAACTCCAATTTTGAAACAAATCATCCAACCAGGAACCTCCATCTTCTTTAATTTGGGCTGTCAGATCCTTTAATTTTTGAATGCTTTTGTGAATGGATTCAGAATGATCAGACAAATTCATACAACACAATCCTTCAAATTCCTCACAACCATGTCCTTGTGCCAGTAAGAGAAAATCAATGGCTGCTCTGTTTTGAAGAGTAGCATGTCTAATACTATCAACATCGGTCAACATATCACTGATTGCGGAGGATGTGGCATTAGCTTGTTTGCTCAGCCAACATCCAACTCGATCTAATTGTCTCAATGCCACAGCTGAAGCCAATTGGGGTAGAAATATACCTGCTGAAAGCCTTCTGGCGGCATTCCAAGGCATAAAATCACTCTGACAGTTCTCATCATAATGAGGAACAGCTCTTGTTTTCCTTTGTTTCTTTTTCATCACTGCTTTGGCAGTGGGGGCAATTATGGTAAGCATACCAATGCTACAAGGGCCACCTTCAAGGTGGGCTGGAATGCCTTGCCAACCTCTGTCTCCGCAAATGATCCAATACCCTTCTGGCAATTGCCGTGGATATTGGTCCGTCTCCAGAAACACATCCCAACTGTTTGAAACATTTGCTGCCCTGAGAAGTTTGTTGGAACAAATGTTCCAATTGAAGGAAGGACTGTTTCCATTGTCAATTCCACCTGGTTTACCATTGGATTCTTTTCTGACCAAAGGAAACTCTTTCACTGGCACACCAACCAAACAGGTTGAGAAAGGCTTTTCTGGTTCCGAATTAGACAGGCATATAGTATCCGATCCGGCAGCCTTGGCTAAGGTCACCCAAACATTCGTTTTCGGTTGATCCACAGGCAAATCTGCACGACAAAAAACAATTAACATCAAGCAAAACAAGTATACCATTTGATTCTGCCCCATCTCTTTCAAGAACTAAGTTTTGGCAGAATTCTTTCTAAACAAAAACAATAACCTAAATTTTCAGCCAAAAACTAGCTTTGTAAAACAAACATTCAGCATTCAATTCGTATACTCATAAATAACATTGGCACAAAATCAGAGTTCATGGGTTCCACCGATGCACAAAGAACGTCAGGCACAAGAGGCATCAGGCGAGACCCGGGATCCTTCGATTCGGTCCACGTCTGCGTACTCGCTTCCTCAGTTCTAGGCTCGACAACAGGTTCTGAAGTGCGATACGGTTTGACGTTTTTGGCAGGAACCCACTTAATTCTTCCAGCACCTGTGGAAATAGAAGCATACCCTTTGCCCCACGTTATTAATTGAAACGGGCCTTCCATCTGTCCAGAGTCAGGGTTTCTAATTAGAAGAGGAGGATGTTCTTTCAGTTTTGCCTGTGTGCTATTTGAAAAGTGTCTAAAGATTGGTGGATCTGGTTCTGTACTTGAACTATTTAGAAAATTAAAACCATACAAAGCCTTACTCAGTCTCATCTGTGGGGTGATTTCCGTTCCCCCTCTCTGTTGATCTAATATGCGTTTTAAGGTTTGATGTGTTCTTTCAATGATTGCTTGGCTTGTGGGAGAGTGGGGAATACCAAAAATGTGTCGAACACCCCATTCATTTAAAAATGTGGCCAATTTTTGAGATATGTATGCGGGACCATTGTCAGTTTTTACTTCTTGGGGTATACCCAATGAAGCAAAAGCTTGCAGGAAATGATGACAGGCATGGCTGCCAGTTTCACCTGTGTGAAGGGAAGCAAAAACTGCACCAGAGAACGTGTCTATGGAAACATGAATATTTTTAAATTTACCAAAAGAAGGCTATTTAGTAACACCTGTTTGCCACAACTGTAGGCTTTGTAAGCCTCGGGGGTTGATTGCTCCTGTAGAAACAGGAGGTTGTACCAATTGACAGTCAGGGCAAGTATGAATGATAGCTTTAGCTTGACTTTTAGTGATTTGGAACATTCGCATGAGTGCTTGTGCATTTTGGTGGAAAAAGGCATGACTCAATTTTGCTTGTTCAAAAATATTTGGCAATGTGTTAGAAATGACCATTGTCAGCTTGTCCGCTCTTGCATTTCCTTCCACTAAAAATCCAGGAAGTGAAGAATGCGCCCTAATGTGAGAAACAAAATATGGATTAGTTCTATATTGCAAAGTTATAAAAAGACATGAAAGCCAACGATGTAAAGTTTCATTACTAACATCCTTTAAAATGGAACCTTCTATTCTCCTGACTACATTAGCAACATAAGCAGAATCTGTGACCAAATTAAAAGGCTGAGGAAACAGCTGAAAAGCTCAAACTACTGCAGCAAGCTCAACAATTTGAGGGGATCCCTCTACTGTTTGAATATCAGATTCCCAAACATCAGTCTTTTGATTAAACCAAGTCACAACGGACTTGTGGCTTTTACCAGAGCCATCAGTGAAGAGAGTCACAGCATGTAAAGGTTCTTCACATAATTTAGGTTTTTCTCTGAAACTCAATTTTGCTTGCAGTAGTTTGTGAGCTGGATAGTGTATGGAACAAACACCTGGAAAACCTAAGAATGCATATTGTAAATCATCAGAATTTTGCATTGCCCAATTGAAATAATCATTTTTCAATGGCAAATAGATAACTGAACATTCTTGACCTGCCAAAGTTAACAATCTGGTTCTAGCCTTAATTATAATGTATGCAATCATTTCTAAAACTGAGCAAATGGTCTTTGAAAACCTGTAGGGAGGAAAAACCCATTCCATTATTAACAAAGGATCTTGTTCTGTGGCATCCCACTGGAAAATGAGACCAAAAAGCTGCATCTTCTCTCCTAAGATTGCAAGAAAGAAAGGATTTTCAGGAACGCAGCGATGAGCTTGTCTTTTTTGAAGAGCTTCTGTGACTTTGTCGAGAGCAGCACGAGCTTCAGGGGTTAAAGTTCTTGGCGAAGTGATGTCGCAACTTCCTCTCAGCAAATGGAAGAGCGGACTCAGTTCATCATTGGTGATTCCCAGCATCGGTCTGACCCAGTTGATTTCTCCTAGAAGTTGTTGTAACTCTTGTAGGTTGTTGACTCTGGTTCGGATCTGAATTTTCTGTGGTATTATTGTCGTCTTCCATCGTCTTCCATCATCTTCCATCCCAGGTACTTCTAAGGTGAAACTTGTTGAATTTTCGTTGCAGAGATTTCAAGTCCAGCTTTTTGAATTTCAGCAACAACACAGTCGCGAGTTTCTTCCATCTCTTCCTTTCAAAGGACTCCACCCTTAAAGCCAATTTTTCTTTCTCTGTATCTATAGATTGACAAACACCAGAACAACCCTGTTTTTGCTTAACTGAAAAAGAGTTCCCCGGAACACAATTTCCCGAGTGGAAGCAGCCACCTCAGCCTCCACCCCAGGCCCAACAGAATCCAATTCAGGTTTCAGTGTCCCTGCACAAACAATTTTAGGAAGTACAGTCACTTTTTCATCTCCATCTTTTACACACTTTGTTCCATCCCCCTTACAAGAGTCACATATTTTTACATTAACAGAACAATGCAAAGAAAAGTCCAAAAGAGTCTCATTTTTTCCCAGAGAGAGAAGAAAGATTTTGTTCAACAGAGTTCAAAGCAATACTTTCAGCATTTGCAACAACACTTGTAACATTCTCCGATACTCACACAGTCTCCGGTTTACTGGAATTTAATGAGACAGAACCAGAAGCTTTGTTTTCTGAGTCCAAGTTGATCTTATTATTATCCGTTTGTTTAAAACAGTGCTCCAACAGCGCTCTACAAACCGGCATAAGTTCTCTTAAGCTTTCATCTTTTTTGAGAGAGACTAGATTATAGATTCTCCAGTTTATCTGATCCCAAAAATGAAAAGTAAAAGCAGACTGCAGATTTAAATCTTGCGTATTCGCTTTAACCCAGATAAGTAAGTTTTTAAGCTCAGTTTTTGAAATTTCAGAGTAACCTTTTTCTTGTAACATTGTCTCTAATTGATGAAAAACATCCCATTCAACTTTTGATAAATTCGTTCCCATTTTTGTGTTCGTTTAATAATTTTCTTTTTCTCTATTTTGCCTCCCAACGTCACCCAAGCGCTCTCCCGAGATAAGTTACTTACAATTTTCTTGGCTTCGGCGGGAGAGATGATACAGTGTGCTCCTTGTTAACACTTGGGTCTCCGCAGCTGGTACTTCCAAGATTTTTCTTTGTTTTTCTTCTATTCTACGTCCTCACACGAGGCACCAATATGCGGGGGACGGGACAGGTATAAGTCCAATAGTGTCAGGAACCCACGCCTTAAAAAAGGAACCCACTAGGCCGCGGCAAAATATCCAAATATGGATAACATGGTAACCAGACCAGTGAAGAGATTTTTGCTTTTATTTCCAGCACATCAGTCTCAAAATACAAAATGGAGACATGACAGCTCACTGATCCACACCAAAAAATGTCTCCTTCAACAGGGCTCATACAGCAATACATAAAATCATCTCAGACTAGAATTCAGCCAATCAGACACAGAAAACACATCTTGACAAGCATTCTATCCAATCTTATAAAACATAGGTAATCGTAGCTAAAACAAAGACTAGTTGATAAGAGACAAAGAACAGAGTTCTATTCATGCTAACCTTCTAAAGATATACATTAAATAACCTTGTTGCCATCCTAAAGCCAATTCTACAGAAGCCTATTGTTATTTGTCACGTCTACTGCTTGGGAAACTTTTCTGCTTGCATGGAAAACTTTTTCTGCTTGCATGGGAAACTTTTCTGCAATGCTAACAAAACTCCAGTCTAAGGCCTACATACTTCTTTGTAACCATTTCTTAAAAATCCTCTAACCTTATGGATTCCAACATTTCCCCCTCTCTGTTTGACCCAGAAGCTTTCATTTTCTTGTCGCTTGCTATTTGCGTTTCATAGCTCTATTGCAAACTTTCTGCTTATTATCTGCTGAAGACCTATTTTCACTAAACTGAAGCATTGCTATATTACGGCACAGCAACTTAATGCTGTGAAGACCCAATCCCTGAAAGAGAGATATGAATCACGTTTGGCAACAGTCACAAGGCATCGTTCAAAAAACTCTGGTCGATTCCAAGGCCTTAATTCAAAACCTTCGTTCATGTCAATACCCTCATCTACTGCTTTCGTGAGATTTCGTACACTCTCTGTGCTTCTACTTCCTAGTTCTCCTGCTTTAATGACAAAAACTTCTCGGACTGTTTTGTTCATCATTCGCCGAACACAACAGAGTATACAAGGTGCCACTATCAATATCAGTATTAGAACACCTAATATGTAAAGACCTATCTTGCAAAGTTGCCTTAGCCAAGGTGCAAAACTCCAATTTTGAAACAAATCATCCAACCAGGAACCTCCATCTTCTTTAATTTGGGCTGTCAGATCCTTTAATTTTTGAATGCTTTTGTGAATGGATTCAGAATGATCAGACAAATTCATACAACACAATCCTTCAAATTCCTCACAACCATGTCCTTGTGCCAGTAAGAGAAAATCAATGGCTGCTCTGTTTTGAAGAGTAGCATGTCTAATACTATCAACATCGGTCAACATATCACTGATTGCGGAGGATGTGGCATTAGCTTGTTTGCTCAGCCAACATCCAACTCGATCTAATTGTCTCAATGCCACAGCTGAAGCCAATTGGGGTAGAAATATACCTGCTGAAAGCCTTCTGGCGGCATTCCAAGGCATAAAATCACTCTGACAGTTCTCATCATAATGAGGAACAGCTCTTGTTTTCCTTTGTTTCTTTTTCATCACTGCTTTGGCAGTGGGGGCAATTATGGTAAGCATACCAATGCTACAAGGGCCACCTTCAAGGTGGGCTGGAATGCCTTGCCAACCTCTGTCTCCGCAAATGATCCAATACCCTTCTGGCAATTGCCGTGGATATTGGTCCGTCTCCAGAAACACATCCCAACTGTTTGAAACATTTGCTGCCCTGAGAAGTTTGTTGGAACAAATGTTCCAATTGAAGGAAGGACTGTTTCCATTGTCAATTCCACCTGGTTTACCATTGGATTCTTTTCTGACCAAAGGAAACTCTTTCACTGGCACACCAACCAAACAGGTTGAGAAAGGCTTTTCTGGTTCCGAATTAGACAGGCATATAGTATCCGATCCGGCAGCCTTGGCTAAGGTCACCCAAACATTCGTTTTCGGTTGATCCACAGGCAAATCTGCACGACAAAAAACAATTAACATCAAGCAAAACAAGTATACCATTTGATTCTGCCCCATCTCTTTCAAGAACTAAGTTTTGGCAGAATTCTTTCTAAACAAAAACAATAACCTAAATTTTCAGCCAAAAACTAGCTTTGTAAAACAAACATTCAGCATTCAATTCGTATACTCATAAATAACATTGGCACAAAATCAGAGTTCATGGGTTCCACCGATGCACAAAGAACGTCAGGCACAAGAGGCATCAGGCGAGACCCGGGATCCTTCGATTCGGTCCACGTCTGCGTACTCGCTTCCTCAGTTCTAGGCTCGACAACAGGTTCTGAAGTGCGATACGGTTTGACGTTTTTGGCAGGAACCCACTTAATTCTTCCAGCACCTGTGGAAATAGAAGCATACCCTTTGCCCCACGTTATTAATTGAAACGGGCCTTCCATCTGTCCAGAGTCAGGGTTTCTAATTAGAAGAGGAGGATGTTCTTTCAGTTTTGCCTGTGTGCTATTTGAAAAGTGTCTAAAGATTGGTGGATCTGGTTCTGTACTTGAACTATTTAGAAAATTAAAACCATACAAAGCCTTACTCAGTCTCATCTGTGGGGTGATTTCCGTTCCCCCTCTCTGTTGATCTAATATGCGTTTTAAGGTTTGATGTGTTCTTTCAATGATTGCTTGGCTTGTGGGAGAGTGGGGAATACCAAAAATGTGTCGAACACCCCATTCATTTAAAAATGTGGCCAATTTTTGAGATATGTATGCGGGACCATTGTCAGTTTTTACTTCTTGGGGTATACCCAATGAAGCAAAAGCTTGCAGGAAATGATGACAGGCATGGCTGCCAGTTTCACCTGTGTGAAGGGAAGCAAAAACTGCACCAGAGAACGTGTCTATGGAAACATGAATATTTTTAAATTTACCAAAAGAAGGCTATTTAGTAACACCTGTTTGCCACAACTGTAGGCTTTGTAAGCCTCGGGGGTTGATTGCTCCTGTAGAAACAGGAGGTTGTACCAATTGACAGTCAGGGCAAGTATGAATGATAGCTTTAGCTTGACTTTTAGTGATTTGGAACATTCGCATGAGTGCTTGTGCATTTTGGTGGAAAAAGGCATGACTCAATTTTGCTTGTTCAAAAATATTTGGCAATGTGTTAGAAATGACCATTGTCAGCTTGTCCGCTCTTGCATTTCCTTCCACTAAAAATCCAGGAAGTGAAGAATGCGCCCTAATGTGAGAAACAAAATATGGATTAGTTCTATATTGCAAAGTTATAAAAAGACATGAAAGCCAACGATGTAAAGTTTCATTACTAACATCCTTTAAAATGGAACCTTCTATTCTCCTGACTACATTAGCAACATAAGCAGAATCTGTGACCAAATTAAAAGGCTGAGGAAACAGCTGAAAAGCTCAAACTACTGCAGCAAGCTCAACAATTTGAGGGGATCCCTCTACTGTTTGAATATCAGATTCCCAAACATCAGTCTTTTGATTAAACCAAGTCACAACGGACTTGTGGCTTTTACCAGAGCCATCAGTGAAGAGAGTCACAGCATGTAAAGGTTCTTCACATAATTTAGGTTTTTCTCTGAAACTCAATTTTGCTTGCAGTAGTTTGTGAGCTGGATAGTGTATGGAACAAACACCTGGAAAACCTAAGAATGCATATTGTAAATCATCAGAATTTTGCATTGCCCAATTGAAATAATCATTTTTCAATGGCAAATAGATAACTGAACATTCTTGACCTGCCAAAGTTAACAATCTGGTTCTAGCCTTAATTATAATGTATGCAATCATTTCTAAAACTGAGCAAATGGTCTTTGAAAACCTGTAGGGAGGAAAAACCCATTCCATTATTAACAAAGGATCTTGTTCTGTGGCATCCCACTGGAAAATGAGACCAAAAAGCTGCATCTTCTCTCCTAAGATTGCAAGAAAGAAAGGATTTTCAGGAACGCAGCGATGAGCTTGTCTTTTTTGAAGAGCTTCTGTGACTTTGTCGAGAGCAGCACGAGCTTCAGGGGTTAAAGTTCTTGGCGAAGTGATGTCGCAACTTCCTCTCAGCAAATGGAAGAGCGGACTCAGTTCATCATTGGTGATTCCCAGCATCGGTCTGACCCAGTTGATTTCTCCTAGAAGTTGTTGTAACTCTTGTAGGTTGTTGACTCTGGTTCGGATCTGAATTTTCTGTGGTATTATTGTCGTCTTCCATCGTCTTCCATCATCTTCCATCCCAGGTACTTCTAAGGTGAAACTTGTTGAATTTTCGTTGCAGAGATTTCAAGTCCAGCTTTTTGAATTTCAGCAACAACACAGTCGCGAGTTTCTTCCATCTCTTCCTTTCAAAGGACTCCACCCTTAAAGCCAATTTTTCTTTCTCTGTATCTATAGATTGACAAACACCAGAACAACCCTGTTTTTGCTTAACTGAAAAAGAGTTCCCCGGAACACAATTTCCCGAGTGGAAGCAGCCACCTCAGCCTCCACCCCAGGCCCAACAGAATCCAATTCAGGTTTCAGTGTCCCTGCACAAACAATTTTAGGAAGTACAGTCACTTTTTCATCTCCATCTTTTACACACTTTGTTCCATCCCCCTTACAAGAGTCACATATTTTTACATTAACAGAACAATGCAAAGAAAAGTCCAAAAGAGTCTCATTTTTTCCCAGAGAGAGAAGAAAGATTTTGTTCAACAGAGTTCAAAGCAATACTTTCAGCATTTGCAACAACACTTGTAACATTCTCCGATACTCACACAGTCTCCGGTTTACTGGAATTTAATGAGACAGAACCAGAAGCTTTGTTTTCTGAGTCCAAGTTGATCTTATTATTATCCGTTTGTTTAAAACAGTGCTCCAACAGCGCTCTACAAACCGGCATAAGTTCTCTTAAGCTTTCATCTTTTTTGAGAGAGACTAGATTATAGATTCTCCAGTTTATCTGATCCCAAAAATGAAAAGTAAAAGCAGACTGCAGATTTAAATCTTGCGTATTCGCTTTAACCCAGATAAGTAAGTTTTTAAGCTCAGTTTTTGAAATTTCAGAGTAACCTTTTTCTTGTAACATTGTCTCTAATTGATGAAAAACATCCCATTCAACTTTTGATAAATTCGTTCCCATTTTTGTGTTCGTTTAATAATTTTCTTTTTCTCTATTTTGCCTCCCAACGTCACCCAAGCGCTCTCCCGAGATAAGTTACTTACAATTTTCTTGGCTTCGGCGGGAGAGATGATACAGTGTGCTCCTTGTTAACACTTGGGTCTCCGCAGCTGGTACTTCCAAGATTTTTCTTTGTTTTTCTTCTATTCTACGTCCTCACACGAGGCACCAATATGCGGGGGACGGGACAGGTATAAGTCCAATAGTGTCAGGAACCCACGCCTTAAAAAAGGAACCCACTAGGCCGCGGCAAAATATCCAAATATGGATAACATGGTAACCAGACCAGTGAAGAGATTTTTGCTTTTATTTCCAGCACATCAGTCTCAAAATACAAAATGGAGACATGACAGCTCACTGATCCACACCAAAAAATGTCTCCTTCAACAGGGCTCATACAGCAATACATAAAATCATCTCAGACTAGAATTCAGCCAATCAGACACAGAAAACACATCTTGACAAGCATTCTATCCAATCTTATAAAACATAGGTAATCGTAGCTAAAACAAAGACTAGTTGATAAGAGACAAAGAACAGAGTTCTATTCATGCTAACCTTCTAAAGATATACATTAAATAACCTTGTTGCCATCCTAAAGCCAATTCTACAGAAGCCTATTGTTATTTGTCACGTCTACTGCTTGGGAAACTTTTCTGCTTGCATGGAAAACTTTTTCTGCTTGCATGGGAAACTTTTCTGCAATGCTAACAAAACTCCAGTCTAAGGCCTACATACTTCTTTGTAACCATTTCTTAAAAATCCTCTAACCTTATGGATTCCAACATTTCCCCCTCTCTGTTTGACCCAGAAGCTTTCATTTTCTTGTCGCTTGCTATTTGCGTTTCATAGCTCTATTGCAAACTTTCTGCTTATTATCTGCTGAAGACCTATTTTCACTAAACTGAAGCATTGCTATATTACGGCACAGCAACTTAATGCTGTGAAGACCCAATCCCTGAAAGAGAGATATGAATCACGTTTGGCAACAGTCACAAGGCATCGTTCAAAAAACTCTGGTCGATTCCAAGGCCTTAATTCAAAACCTTCGTTCATGTCAATACCCTCATCTACTGCTTTCGTGAGATTTCGTACACTCTCTGTGCTTCTACTTCCTAGTTCTCCTGCTTGAATGACAAAAACTTCTCGGACTGTTTTGTTCATCATTCGCCGAACACAACAGAGTATACAAGGTGCCACTATCAATATCAGTATTAGAACACCTAATATGTAAAGACCTATCTTGCAAAGTTGCCTTAGCCAAGGTGCAAAACTCCAATTTTGAAACAAATCATCCAACCAGGAACCTCCATCTTCTTTAATTTGGGCTGTCAGATCCTTTAATTTTTGAATGCTTTTGTGAATGGATTCGGAATGATCAGACAAATTCATACAACACAATCCTTCCAATTCCTCACAACCATGTCCTTGTGCCAGTAAGAGAAAATCAATGGCTGCTCTGTTTTGAAGAGTAGCATGTCTAATACTATCAACATCGGTCAACATATCACTGATTGCGGAGGATGTGGCATTAGCTTGTTTGCTCAGCCAACATCCAACTCGATCTAATTGTCTCAATGCCACAGCTGAAGCCAATTGGGGTAGAAATATACCTGCTGAAAGCCTTCTGGCGGCATTCCAAGGCATAAAATCACTCTGACAGTTCTCATCATAATGAGGAACAGCTCTTGTTTTCCTTTGTTTCTTTTTCATCACTGCTTTGGCAGTGGGGGCAATTATGGTAAGCATACCAATGCTACAAGGGCCACCTTCAAGGTGGGCTGGAATGCCTTGCCAACCTCTGTCTCCGCAAATGATCCAATACCCTTTTGGCAATTGCCGTGGATATTGGTCCGTCTCCAGAAACACATCCCAACTGTTTGAAACATTTGCTGCCCTGAGAAGTTTGTTGGAACAAATGTTCCAATTGAAGGAAGGACTGTTTCCATTGTCAATTCCACCTGGTTTACCATTGGATTCTTTTCTGACCAAAGGAAACTCTTTCACTGGCACACCAACCAAACAGGTTGAGAAAGGCTTTTCTGGTTCCGAATTAGACAGGCATATAGTATCCGATCCGGCAGCCTTGGCTAAGGTCACCCAAACATTCGTTTTCGGTTGATCCACAGGCAAATCTGCACGACCAAAAACAATTAACATCAAGCAAAACAAGTATACCATTTGATTCTGCCCCATCTCTTTCAAGAACTAAGTTTTGGCAGAATTCTTTCTAAACAAAAACAATAACCTAAATTTTCAGCCAAAAACTAGCTTTGTAAAACAAACATTCAGCATTCAATTCGTATACTCATAAATAACATTGGCACAAAATCAGAGTTCATGGGTTCCACCGATGCACAAAGAACGTCAGGCACAAGAGGCGTCAGGCGAGACCCAGGATCCTTCCATTCGGTCCACGTCTGCGTACTCGCTTCCTCAGTTCTAGGCTCGACAACAGGTTCTGAAGTGCGATACGGTTTGACGTTTTTGGCAGGAACCCACTTAATTCTTCCAGCACCTGTGGAAATAGAAGCATACCCTTTGCCCCACGTTATTAATTGAAACGGGCCTTCCATCTGTCCAGAGTCAGGGTTTCTAATTAGAAGAGGAGGATGTTTTTTCAGTTTTGCCTGTGTGCTATTTGAAAAGTGTCTAAAGATTGGTGGATCTGGTTCTGTACTTGAACTATTTAGACAATTAAAACCATACAAAGCCTTACTCAGTCTCATCTGTGGGGTGATTTCCGTTCCCCCTCTCTGTTGATCTAATATGCGTTTTAAGGTTTGATGTGTTCTTTCAATGATTGCTTGGCTTGTGGGAGAGTGGGGAATACCAAAAATGTGTCGAACACCCCATTCATTTAAAAATGTGGCCAATTTTTGAGATATGTATGCGGGACCATTGTCAGTTTTTACTTCTTGGGGTATACCCAATGAAGCAAAAGCTTGCAGGAAATGATGACAGGCATGGCTGCCAGTTTCACCTGTGTGAAGGGAAGCAAAAACTGCACCAGAGAACGTGTCTATGGAAACATGAATATTTTTAAATTTACCAAAAGAAGGCTATTTAGTAACACCTGTTTGCCACAACTGTAGGCTTTGTAAGCCTCGGGGGTTGATTGCTCCTGTAGAAACAGGAGGTTGTACCAATTGACAGTCAGGACAAGTATGAATGATAGCTTTAGCTTGACTTTTAGTGATTTGGAACATTCGCATGAGTGCTTGTGCATTTTGGTGGAAAAAGGCATGACTCAATTTTGCTTGTTCAAAAATATTTGGCAATGTGTTAGAAATGACCATTGTCAGCTTGTCCGCTCTTGCATTTCCTTCCACTAAAAATCCAGGAAGTGAAGAATGCGCCCTAATGTGAGAAACAAAATATGGATTAGTTCTATATTGCAAAGTTATAAAAAGACATGAAAGCCAACGATGTAAAGTTTCATTACTAACATCCTTTAAAATGGAACCTTCTATTCTCCTGACTACATTAGCAACATAAGCAGAATCTGTGACCAAATTAAAAGGCTGAGGAAACAGCTGAAAAGCTCAAACTACTGCAGCAAGCTCAACAATTTGAGGGGATCCCTCTACTGTTTGAATATCAGATTCCCAAACATCAGTCTTTTGATTAAACCAAGTCACAACGGACTTGTGGCTTTTACCAGAGCCGTCAGTGAAGAGAGTCACAGCATGTAAAGGTTCTTCACTTAATTTAGGTTTTTCTCTGAAACTCAGTTTTGCTTGCAGTAGTTTGTGAGCTGGATAGTGTATGGAACAAACACCTGGAAAACCTAAGAATGCATATTGTAAATCATCAGAATTTTGCATTGCCCAATTGAAATAATCATTTTTCAATGGCAAATAGATAACTGAACATTCTTGACCTGCCAAAGTTAACAATCTGGTTCTAGCCTTAATTATAATGTATGCAATCATTTCTAAAACTGAGCAAATGGTCTTTGAAAACCTGTAGGGAGGAAAAACCCATTCCATTATTAACAAAGGATCTTGTTCTGTGGCATCCCACTGGAAAATGAGACCACAAAGCTGCATCTTCTCTCCTAAGATTGCAAGAAAGAAAGGATTTTCAGGAACGCAGCGATGAGCTTGTCTTTTTTGAAGAGCTTCTGTGACTTTGTCGAGAGCAGCACGAGCTTCAGGGGTTAAAGTTCTTGGCGAAGTGATGTCGCAACTTCCTCTCAGCAAATGGAAGAGCGGACTCAGTTCATCATTGGTGATTCCCAGCATCGGTCTGACCCAGTTGATTTCTCCTAGAAGTTGTTGTAACTCTTGTAGGTTGTTGACTCTGGTTCGGATCTGAATTTTCTGTGGTATTATTGTCGTCTTCCATCGTCTTCCATCATCTTCCATCCCAGGTACTTCTAAGGTGAAACTTGTTGAATTTTCGTTGCAGAGATTTCAAGTCCAGCTTTTTGAATTTCAGCAACAACACAGTCGCGAGTTTCTTCCATCTCTTCCTTTCAAAGGACTCCACCCTTAAAGCCAATTTTTCTTTCTCTGTATCTATAGATTGACAAACACCAGAACAACCCTGTTTTTGCTTAACTGAAAAAGAGTTCCCCGGAACACAATTTCCCGAGTGGAAGCAGCCACCTCAGCCTCCACCCCAGGCCCAACAGAATCCAATTCAGGTTTCAGTGTCCCTGCACAAACAATTTTAGGAAGTACAGTCACTTTTTCATTTCCATCTTTTACACACTTTGTTCCATCCCCCTTACAAGAGTCACATATTTTTACATTAACAGAACAACGCAAAGAAAAGTCCAAAAGAGTCTCATTTTTTCCCAGAGAGAGAAGAAAGATTTTGTTCAACAGAGTTCAAAGCAATACTTTCAGCATTTGCAACAACACTTGTAACATTCTCCGATACTCACACAGTCTCCGGTTTACTGGAATTTAATGAGACAGAACCAGAAGCTTTGTTTTCTGAGTCCAAGTTGATCTTATTATTATCCGTTTGTTTAAAACAGTGCTCCAACAGCGCTCTACAAACCGGCATAAGTTCTCTTAAGCTTTCATCTTTTTTGAGAGAGACTAGATTATAGATTCTCCAGTTTATCTGATCCCAAAAATGAAAAGTAAAAGCAGACTGCAGATTTAAATCTTGCGTATTCGCTTTAACCCAGATAAGTAAGTTTTTAAGCTCAGTTTTTGAAATTTCAGAGTGACCTTTTTCTTGTAACATTGTCTCTAATTGATGAAAAACATCCCATTCAACTTTTGATAAATTCGTTCCCATTTTTGTGTTCGTTTAATAATTTTCTTTTTCTCTATTTTGCCTCCCAACGTCACCCAAGCGCTCTCCCGAGATAAGTTACTTACAATTTTCTTGGCTTCGGCGGGAGAGATGATACAGTGTGCTCCTTGTTAACACTTGGGTCTCCGCAGCTGGTACTTCCAAGATTTTTCTTTGTTTTTCTTCTATTCTACGTCCTCACACGAGGCACCAATATGCGGGGGACGGGACAGGTATAAGTCCAATAGTGTCAGGAACCCACGCCTTAAAAAAGGAACCCACTAGGCCGCGGCAAAATATCCAAATATGGATAACATGGTAACCAGACCAGTGAAGAGATTTTTGCATTTATTTCCAGCACATCAGTCTCAAAATACAAAATGGAGACATGACAGCTCACTGATCCACACCAAAAAATGTCTCCTTCAACAGGGCTCATACAGCAATACATAAAATCATCTCAGACTAGAATTCAGCCAATCAGACACAGAAAACACATCTTGACAAGCATTCTATCCAATCTTATAAAACATAGGTAATCGTAGCTAAAACAAAGACTAGTTGATAAGAGACAAAGAACAGAGTTCTATTCATGCTAACCTTCTAAAGATATACATTAAATAACCTTGTTGCCATCCTAAAGCCAATTCTACAGAAGCCTATTGTTATTTGTCACGTCTACTGCTTGGGAAACTTTTCTGCTTGCATGGAAAACTTTTTCTGCTTGCATGGGAAACTTTTCTGCAATGCTAACAAAACTCCAGTCTAAGGCCTACATACTTCTTTGTAACCATTTCTTAAAAATCCTCTAACCTTATGGATTCCAACATTTCCCCCTCTCTGTTTGACCCAGAAGCTTTCATTTTCTTGTCGCTTGCTATTTGCGTTTCATAGCTCTATTGCAAACTTTCTGCTTATTATCTGCTGAAGACCTATTTTCACTAAACTGAAGCATTGCTATATTACGGCACAGCAACTTAATGCTGTGAAGACCCAATCCCTGAAAGAGAGATATGAATCACGTTTGGCAACAGTCACAAGGCATCGTTCAAAAAACTCTGGTCGATTCCAAGGCCTTAATTCAAAACCTTCGTTCATGTCAATACCCTCATCTACTGCTTTCGTGAGATTTCGTACACTCTCTGTGCTTCTACTTCCTAGTTCTCCTGCTTGAATGACAAAAACTTCTCGGACTGTTTTGTTCATCATTCGCCGAACACAACAGAGTATACAAGGTGCCACTATCAATATCAGTATTAGAACACCTAATATGTAAAGACCTATCTTGCAAAGTTGCCTTAGCCAAGGTGCAAAACTCCAATTTTGAAACAAATCATCCAACCAGGAACCTCCATCTTCTTTAATTTGGGCTGTCAGATCCTTTAATTTTTGAATGCTTTTGTGAATGGATTCGGAATGATCAGACAAATTCATACAACACAATCCTTCCAATTCCTCACAACCATGTCCTTGTGCCAGTAAGAGAAAATCAATGGCTGCTCTGTTTTGAAGAGTAGCATGTCTAATACTATCAACATCGGTCAACATATCACTGATTGCGGAGGATGTGGCATTAGCTTGTTTGCTCAGCCAACATCCAACTCGATCTAATTGTCTCAATGCCACAGCTGAAGCCAATTGGGGTAGAAATATACCTGCTGAAAGCCTTCTGGCGGCATTCCAAGGCATAAAATCACTCTGACAGTTCTCATCATAATGAGGAACAGCTCTTGTTTTCCTTTGTTTCTTTTTCATCACTGCTTTGGCAGTGGGGGCAATTATGGTAAGCATACCAATGCTACAAGGGCCACCTTCAAGGTGGGCTGGAATGCCTTGCCAACCTCTGTCTCCGCAAATGATCCAATACCCTTTTGGCAATTGCCGTGGATATTGGTCCGTCTCCAGAAACACATCCCAACTGTTTGAAACATTTGCTGCCCTGAGAAGTTTGTTGGAACAAATGTTCCAATTGAAGGAAGGACTGTTTCCATTGTCAATTCCACCTGGTTTACCATTGGATTCTTTTCTGACCAAAGGAAACTCTTTCACTGGCACACCAACCAAACAGGTTGAGAAAGGCTTTTCTGGTTCCGAATTAGACAGGCATATAGTATCCGATCCGGCAGCCTTGGCTAAGGTCACCCAAACATTCGTTTTCGGTTGATCCACAGGCAAATCTGCACGACCAAAAACAATTAACATCAAGCAAAACAAGTATACCATTTGATTCTGCCCCATCTCTTTCAAGAACTAAGTTTTGGCAGAATTCTTTCTAAACAAAAACAATAACCTAAATTTTCAGCCAAAAACTAGCTTTGTAAAACAAACATTCAGCATTCAATTCGTATACTCATAAATAACATTGGCACAAAATCAGAGTTCATGGGTTCCACCGATGCACAAAGAACGTCAGGCACAAGAGGCGTCAGGCGAGACCCGGGATCCTTCCATTCGGTCCACGTCTGCGTACTCGCTTCCTCAGTTCTAGGCTCGACAACAGGTTCTGAAGTGCGATACGGTTTGACGTTTTTGGCAGGAACCCACTTAATTCTTCCAGCACCTGTGGAAATAGAAGCATACCCTTTGCCCCACGTTATTAATTGAAACGGGCCTTCCATCTGTCCAGAGTCAGGGTTTCTAATTAGAAGAGGAGGATGTTCTTTCAGTTTTGCCTGTGTGCTATTTGAAAAGTGTCTAAAGATTGGTGGATCTGGTTCTGTACTTGAACTATTTAGACAATTAAAACCATACAAAGCCTTACTCAGTCTCATCTGTGGGGTGATTTCCGTTCCCCCTCTCTGTTGATCTAATATGCGTTTTAAGGTTTGATGTGTTCTTTCAATGATTGCTTGGCTTGTGGGAGAGTGGGGAATACCAAAAATGTGTCGAACACCCCATTCATTTAAAAATGTGGCCAATTTTTGAGATATGTATGCGGGACCATTGTCAGTTTTTACTTCTTGGGGTATACCCAATGAAGCAAAAGCTTGCAGGAAATGATGACAGGCATGGCTGCCAGTTTCACCTGTGTGAAGGGAAGCAAAAACTGCACCAGAGAACGTGTCTATGGAAACATGAATATTTTTAAATTTACCAAAAGAAGGCTATTTAGTAACACCTGTTTGCCACAACTGTAGGCTTTGTAAGCCTCGGGGGTTGATTGCTCCTGTAGAAACAGGAGGTTGTACCAATTGACAGTCAGGGCAAGTATGAATGATAGCTTTAGCTTGACTTTTAGTGATTTGGAACATTCGCATGAGTGCTTGTGCATTTTGGTGGAAAAAGGCATGACTCAATTTTGCTTGTTCAAAAATATTTGGCAATGTGTTAGAAATGACCATTGCCAGCTTGTCCGCTCTTGCATTTCCTTCCACTAAAAATCCAGGAAGTGAAGAATGCGCCCTAATGTGAGAAACAAAATATGGATTAGTTCTATATTGCAAAGTTATAAAAAGACATGAAAGCCAACGATGTAAAGTTTCATTACTAACATCCTTTAAAATGGAACCTTCTATTCTCCTGACTACATTAGCAACATAAGCAGAATCTGTGACCAAATTAAAAGGCTGAGGAAACAGCTGAAAAGCTCAAACTACTGCAGCAAGCTCAACAATTTGAGGGGATCCCTCTACTGTTTGAATATCAGATTCCCAAACATCAGTCTTTTGATTAAACCAAGTCACAACGGACTTGTGGCTTTTACCAGAGCCATCAGTGAAGAGAGTCACAGCATGTAAAGGTTCTTCACTTAATTTAGGTTTTTCTCTGAAACTCAGTTTTGCTTGCAGTAGTTTGTGAGCTGGATAGTGTATGGAACAAACACCTGGAAAACCTAAGAATGCATATTGTAAATCATCAGAATTTTGCATTGCCCAATTGAAATAATCATTTTTCAATGGCAAATAGATAACTGAACATTCTTGACCTGCCAAAGTTAACAATCTGGTTCTAGCCTTAATTATAATGTATGCAATCATTTCTAAAACTGAGCAAATGGTCTTTGAAAACCTGTAGGGAGGAAAAACCCATTCCATTATTAACAAAGGATCTTGTTCTGTGGCATCCCACTGGAAAATGAGACCACAAAGCTGCATCTTCTCTCCTAAGATTGCAAGAAAGAAAGGATTTTCAGGAACGCAGCGATGAGCTTGTCTTTTTTGAAGAGCTTCTGTGACTTTGTCGAGAGCAGCACGAGCTTCAGGGGTTAAAGTTCTTGGCGAAGTGATGTCGCAACTTCCTCTCAGCAAATGGAAGAGCGGACTCAGTTCATCATTGGTGATTCCCAGCATCGGTCTGACCCAGTTGATTTCTCCTAGAAGTTGTTGTAACTCTTGTAGGTTGTTGACTCTGGTTCGGATCTGAATTTTCTGTGGTATTATTGTCGTCTTCCATCGTCTTCCATCATCTTCCATCCCAGGTACTTCTAAGGTGAAACTTGTTGAATTTTCGTTGCAGAGATTTCAAGTCCAGCTTTTTGAATTTCAGCAACAACACAGTCGCGAGTTTCTTCCATCTCTTCCTTTCAAAGGACTCCACCCTTAAAGCCAATTTTTCTTTCTCTGTATCTATAGATTGACAAACACCAGAACAACCCTGTTTTTGCTTAACTGAAAAAGAGTTCCCCGGAACACAATTTCCCGAGTGGAAGCAGCCACCTCAGCCTCCACCCCAGGCCCAACAGAATCCAATTCAGGTTTCAGTGTCCCTGCACAAACAATTTTAGGAAGTACAGTCACTTTTTCATTTCCATCTTTTACACACTTTGTTCCATCCCCCTTACAAGAGTCACATATTTTTACATTAACAGAACAACGCAAAGAAAAGTCCAAAAGAGTCTCATTTTTTCCCAGAGAGAGAAGAAAGATTTTGTTCAACAGAGTTCAAAGCAATACTTTCAGCATTTGCAACAACACTTGTAACATTCTCCGATACTCACACAGTCTCCGGTTTACTGGAATTTAATGAGACAGAACCAGAAGCTTTGTTTTCTGAGTCCAAGTTGATCTTATTATTATCCGTTTGTTTAAAACAGTGCTCCAACAGCGCTCTACAAACCGGCATAAGTTCTCTTAAGCTTTCATCTTTTTTGAGAGAGACTAGATTATAGATTCTCCAGTTTATCTGATCCCAAAAATGAAAAGTAAAAGCAGACTGCAGATTTAAATCTTGCGTATTCGCTTTAACCCAGATAAGTAAGTTTTTAAGCTCAGTTTTTGAAATTTCAGAGTGACCTTTTTCTTGTAACATTGTCTCTAATTGATGAAAAACATCCCATTCAACTTTTGATAAATTCGTTCCCATTTTTGTGTTCTTTTAATAATTTTCTTTTTCGCTATTTTGCCTCCCAACGTCACCCAAGCGCTCTCCCGAGATAAGTTACTTACAATTTTCTTGGCTTCGGCGGGAGAGATGATACAGTGTGCTCCTTGTTAACACTTGGGTCTCCGCAGCTGGTACTTCCACGATTTTTCTTTGTTTTTCTTCTATTCTACGTCCTCACACGAGGCACCAATATGCGGGGGACGGGACAGGTATAAGTCCAATAGTGTCAGGAACCCACGCCTTAAAAAAGGAACCCACTAGGCCGCGGCAAAATATCCAAATATGGATAACATGGTAACCAGACCAGTGAAGAGATTTTTGCTTTTATTTCCAGCACATCAGTCTCAAAATACAAAATGGAGACATGACAGCTCACTGATCCACACCAAAAAATGTCTCCTTCAACAGGGCTCATACAGCAATACATAAAATCATCTCAGACTAGAATTCAGCCAATCAGACACAGAAAACACATCTTGACAAGCATTCTATCCAATCTTATAAAACATAGGTAATCGTAGCTAAAACAAAGACTAGTTGATAAGAGACAAAGAACAGAGTTCTATTCATGCTAACCTTCTAAAGATATACATTAAATAACCTTGTTGCCATCCTAAAGCCAATTCTACAGAAGCCTATTGTTATTTGTCACGTCTACTGCTTGGGAAACTTTTCTGCTTGCATGGAAAACTTTTTCTGCTTGCATGGGAAACTTTTCTGCAATGCTAACAAAACTCCAGTCTAAGGCCTACATACTTCTTTGTAACCATTTCTTAAAAATCCTCTAACCTTATGGATTCCAACATTTCCCCCTCTCTGTTTGACCCAGAAGCTTTCATTTTCTTGTCGCTTGCTATTTGCGTTTCATAGCTCTATTGCAAAATTTCTGCTTATTATCTGCTGAAGACCTATTTTCACTAAACTGAAGCATTGCTATATTACAGCACAGCAACTTAATGCTGTGAAGACCCAATCCCTGAAAGAGAGATATGAATCACGTTTGGCAACAGTCACAAGGCATCGTTCAAAAAACTCTGGTCGATTCCAAGGCCTTAATTCAAAACCTTCGTTCATGTCAATACCCTCATCTACTGCTTTCGTGAGATTTCGTACACTCTCTGTGCTTCTACTTCCTAGTTCTCCTGCTTGAATGACAAAAATTTCTCGGACTGTTTTGTTCATCATTCGCCGAACACAACAGAGTATACAAGGTGCCACTATCAATATCAGTATTAGAACACCTAATATGTAAAGACCTATCTTGCAAAGTTGCCTTAGCCAAGGTGCAAAACTCCAATTTTGAAACAAATCATCCAACCAGGAACCTCCATCTTCTTTAATTTGGGCTGTCAGATCCTTTAATTTTTGAATGCTTTTGTGAATGGATTCGGAATGATCAGACAAATTCATACAACACAATCCTTCAAATTCCTCACAACCATGTCCTTGTGCCAGTAAGAGAAAATCAATGGCTGCTCTGTTTTGAAGAGTAGCATGTCTAATACTATCAACATCGGTCAACATATCACTGATTGCGGAGGATGTGGCATAAGCTTGTTTGCTCAGCCAACATCCAACTCGATCTAATTGTCTCAATGCCACAGCTGAAGCCAATTGGGGTAGAAATATACCTGCTGAAAGCCTTCTGGCGGCATTCCAAGGCATAAAATCACTCTGACAGTTCTCATCATAATGAGGAACAGCTCTTGTTTTCCTTTGTTTCTTTTTCATCACTGCTTTGGCAGTGGGGGCAATTATGGTAAGCATACCAATGCTACAAGGGCCACCTTCAAGGTGGGCTGGAATGCCTTGCCAACCTCTGTCTCCGCAAATGATCCAATACCCTTTTGGCAATTGCCGTGGATATTGGTCCGTCTCCAGAAACACATCCCAACTGTTTGAAACATTTGCTGCCCTGAGAAGTTTGTTGGAACAAATGTTCCAATTGAAGGAAGGACTGTTTCCATTGTCAATTCCACCTGGTTTACCATTGGATTCTTTTCTGACCAAAGGAAACTCTTTCACTGGCACACCAACCAAACAGGTTGAGAAAGGCTTTTCTGGTTCCGAATTAGACAGGCATATAGTATCCGATCCGGCAGCCTTGGCTAAGGTCACCCAAACATTCGTTTTCGGTTGATCCACAGGCAAATCTGCACGACCAAAAACAATTAAAATCAAGCAAAACAAGTATACCATTTGATTCTGCCCCATCTCTTTCAAGAACTAAGTTTTGGCAGAATTCTTTCTAAACAAAAACAATAACCTAAATTTTCAGCCAAAAATTAGCTTTGTTAAACAAACATTCAGCATTCAATTCGTATACTCATAAATAACATTGGCACAAAATCAGAGTTCATGGGTTCCACCGATGCACAAAGAACGTCAGGCACAAGAGGCGTCAGGCGAGACCCGGGATCCTTCCATTCGGTCCACGTCTGCGTACTCGCTTCCTCAGTTCTAGGCTCGACAACAGGTTCTGAAGTGCGATACGGTTTGACGTTTTTGGCAGGAACCCACTTAATTCTTCCAGCACCTGTGGAAATAGAAGCATACCCTTTGCCCCACGTTATTAATTGAAACGGGCCTTCCATCTGTCCAGAGTCAGGGTTTCTAATTAGAAGAGGAGGATGTTCTTTCAGTTTTGCCTGTGTGCTATTTGAAAAGTGTCTAAAGATTGGTGGATCTGGTTCTGTACTTGAACTATTTAGAAAATTAAAACCATACAAAGCCTTACTCAGTCTCATCTGTGGGGTGATTTCCGTTCCCCCTCTCTGTTGATCTAATATGCGTTTTAAGGTTTGATGTGTTCTTTCAATGATTGCTTGGCTTGTGGGAGAGTGGGGAATACCAAAAATGTGTCGAACACCCCATTCATTTAAAAATGTGGCCAATTTTTGAGATATGTATGCGGGACCATTGTCAGTTTTTACTTCTTGGGGTATACCCAATGAAGCAAAAGCTTGCAGGAAATGATGACAGGCATGGCTGCCAGTTTCACCTGTGTGAAGGGAAGCAAAAACTGCACCAGAGAACGTGTCTATGGAAACATGAATATTTTTAAATTTACCAAAAGAAGGCTATTTAGTAACACCTGTTTGCCACAACTGTAGGCTTTGTAAGCCTCGGGGGTTGATTGCTCCTGTAGAAACAGGAGGTTGTACCAATTGACAGTCAGGGCAAGTATGAATGATAGCTTTAGCTTGACTTTTAGTGATTTGGAACATTCGCATGAGTGCTTGTGCATTTTGGTGGAAAAAGGCATGACTCAATTTTGCTTGTTCAAAAATATTTGGCAATGTGTTAGAAATGACCATTGCCAGCTTGTCCGCTCTTGCATTTCCTTCCACTAAAAATCCAGGAAGTGAAGAATGCGCCCTAATGTGAGAAACAAAATATGGATTAGTTCTATATTGCAAAGTTATAAAAAGACATGAAAGCCAACGATGTAAAGTTTCATTACTAACATCCTTTAAAATGGAACCTTCTATTCTCCTGACTACATTAGCAACATAAGCAGAATCTGTGACCAAATTAAAAGGCTGAGGAAACAGCTGAAAAGCTCAAACTACTGCAGCAAGCTCAACAATTTGAGGGGATCCCTCTACTGTTTGAATATCAGATTCCCAAACATCAGTCTTTTGATTAAACCAAGTCACAACGGACTTGTGGCTTTTACCAGAGCCATCAGTGAAGAGAGTCACAGCATGTAAAGGTTCTTCACTTAATTTAGGTTTTTCTCTGAAACTCAGTTTTGCTTGCAGTAGTTTGTGAGCTGGATAGTGTATGGAACAAACACCTGGAAAACCTAAGAATGCATATTGTAAATCATCAGAATTTTGCATTGCCCAATTGAAATAATCATTTTTCAATGGCAAATAGATAACTGAACATTCTTGACCTGCCAAAGTTAACAATCTGGTTCTAGCCTTAATTATAATGTATGCAATCATTTCTAAAACTGAGCAAATGGTCTTTGAAAACCTGTAGGGAGGAAAAACCCATTCCATTATTAACAAAGGATCTTGTTCTGTGGCATCCCACTGGAAAATGAGACCACAAAGCTGCATCTTCTCTCCTAAGATTGCAAGAAAGAAAGGATTTTCAGGAACGCAGCGATGAGCTTGTCTTTTTTGAAGAGCTTCTGTGACTTTGTCGAGAGCAGCACGAGCTTCAGGGGTTAAAGTTCTTGGCGAAGTGATGTCGCAACTTCCTCTCAGCAAATGGAAGAGCGGACTCAGTTCATCATTGGTGATTCCCAGCATCGGTCTGACCCAGTTGATTTCTCCTAGAAGTTGTTGTAACTCTTGTAGGTTGTTGACTCTGGTTCGGATCTGAATTTTCTGTGGTATTATTGTCGTCTTCCATCGTCTTCCATCATCTTCCATCCCAGGTACTTCTAAGGTGAAACTTGTTGAATTTTCGTTGCAGAGATTTCAAGTCCAGCTTTTTGAATTTCAGCAACAACACAGTCGCGAGTTTCTTCCATCTCTTCCTTTCAAAGGACTCCACCCTTAAAGCCAATTTTTCTTTCTCTGTATCTATAGATTGACAAACACCAGAACAACCCTGTTTTTGCTTAACTGAAAAAGAGTTCCCCGGAACACAATTTCCCGAGTGGAAGCAGCCACCTCAGCCTCCACCCCAGGCCCAACAGAATCCAATTCAGGTTTCAGTGTCCTTGCACAAACAATTTTAGGAAGTACAGTCACTTTTTCATTTCCATCTTTTACACACTTTGTTCCATCCCCCTTACAAGAGTCACATATTTTTACATTAACAGAACAACGCAAAGAAAAGTCCAAAAGAGTCTCATTTTTTCCCAGAGAGAGAAGAAAGATTTTGTTCAACAGAGTTCAAAGCAATACTTTCAGCATTTGCAACAACACTTGTAACATTCTCCGATACTCACACAGTCTCCGGTTTACTGGAATTTAATGAGACAGAACCAGAAGCTTTGTTTTCTGAGTCCAAGTTGATCTTATTATTATCCGTTTGTTTAAAACAGTGCTCCAACAGCGCTCTACAAACCGGCATAAGTTCTCTTAAGCTTTCATCTTTTTTGAGAGAGACTAGATTATAGATTCTCCAGTTTATCTGATCCCAAAAATGAAAAGTAAAAGCAGACTGCAGATTTAAATCTTGCGTATTCGCTTTAACCCAGATAAGTAAGTTTTTAAGCTCAGTTTTTGAAATTTCAGAGTGACCTTTTTCTTGTAACATTGTCTCTAATTGATGAAAAACATCCCATTCAACTTTTGATAAATTCGTTCCCATTTTTGTGTTCTTTTAATAATTTTCTTTTTCGCTATTTTGCCTCCCAACGTCACCCAAGCGCTCTCCCGAGATAAGTTACTTACAATTTTCTTGGCTTCGGCGGGAGAGATGATACAGTGTGCTCCTTGTTAACACTTGGGTCTCCGCAGCTGGTACTTCCAAGATTTTTCTTTGTTTTTCTTCTATTCTACGTCCTCACACGAGGCACCAATATGCGGGGGACGGGACAGGTATAAGTCCAATAGTGTCAGGAACCCACGCCTTAAAAAAGGAACCCACTAGGCCGCGGCAAAATATCCAAATATGGATAACATGGTAACCAGACCAGTGAAGAGATTTTTGCTTTTATTTCCAGCACATCAGTCTCAAAATACAAAATGGAGACATGACAGCTCACTGATCCACACCAAAAAATGTCTCCTTCAACAGGGCTCATACAGCAATACATAAAATCATCTCAGACTAGAATTCAGCCAATCAGACACAGAAAACACATCTTGACAAGCATTCTATCCAATCTTATAAAACATAGGTAATCGTAGCTAAAACAAAGACTAGTTGATAAGAGACAAAGAACAGAGTTCTATTCATGCTAACCTTCTAAAGATATACATTAAATAACCTTGTTGCCATCCTAAAGCCAATTCTACAGAAGCCTATTGTTATTTGTCACGTCTACTGCTTGGGAAACTTTTCTGCTTGCATGGAAAACTTTTTCTGCTTGCATGGGAAACTTTTCTGCAATGCTAACAAAACTCCAGTCTAAGGCCTACATACTTCTTTGTAACCATTTCTTAAAAATCCTCTAACCTTATGGATTCCAACATTTCCCCCTCTCTGTTTGACCCAGAAGCTTTCATTTTCTTGTCGCTTGCTATTTGCGTTTCATAGCTCGATTGCAAAATTTCTGCTTATTATCTGCTGAAGACCTATTTTCACTAAACTGAAGCATTGCTATATTACAGCACAGCAACTTAATGCTGTGAAGACCCAATCCCTGAAAGAGAGATATGAATCACGTTTGGCAACAGTCACAAGGCATCGTTCAAAAAACTCTGGTCGATTCCAAGGCCTTAATTCAAAACCTTCGTTCATGTCAATACCCTCATCTACTGCTTTCGTGAGATTTCGTACACTCTCTGTGCTTCTACTTCCTAGTTCTCCTGCTTGAATGACAAAAATTTCTCGGACTGTTTTGTTCATCATTCGCCGAACACAACAGAGTATACAAGGTGCCACTATCAATATCAGTATTAGAACACCTAATATGTAAAGACCTATCTTGCAAAGTTGCCTTAGCCAAGGTGCAAAACTCCAATTTTGAAACAAATCATCCAACCAGGAACCTCCATCTTCTTTAATTTGGGCTGTCAGATCCTTTAATTTTTGAATGCTTTTGTGAATGGATTCGGAATGATCAGACAAATTCATACAACACAATCCTTCAAATTCCTCACAACCATGTCCTTGTGCCAGTAAGAGAAAATCAATGGCTGCTCTGTTTTGAAGAGTAGCATGTCTAATACTATCAACATCGGTCAACATATCACTGATTGCGGAGGATGTGGCATAAGCTTGTTTGCTCAGCCAACATCCAACTCGATCTAATTGTCTCAATGCCACAGCTGAAGCCAATTGGGGTAGAAATATACCTGCTGAAAGCCTTCTGGCGGCATTCCAAGGCATAAAATCACTCTGACAGTTCTCATCATAATGAGGAACAGCTCTTGTTTTCCTTTGTTTCTTTTTCATCACTGCTTTGGCAGTGGGGGCAATTATGGTAAGCATACCAATGCTACAAGGGCCACCTTCAAGGTGGGCTGGAATGCCTTGCCAACCTCTGTCTCCGCAAATGATCCAATACCCTTTTGGCAATTGCCGTGGATATTGGTCCGTCTCCAGAAACACATCCCAACTGTTTGAAACATTTGCTGCCCTGAGAAGTTTGTTGGAACAAATGTTCCAATTGAAGGAAGGACTGTTTCCATTGTCAATTCCACCTGGTTTACCATTGGATTCTTTTCTGACCAAAGGAAACTCTTTCACTGGCACACCAACCAAACAGGTTGAGAAAGGCTTTTCTGGTTCCGAATTAGACAGGCATATAGTATCCGATCCGGCAGCCTTGGCTAAGGTCACCCAAACATTCGTTTTCGGTTGATCCACAGGCAAATCTGCACGACCAAAAACAATTAAAATCAAGCAAAACAAGTATACCATTTGATTCTGCCCCATCTCTTTCAAGAACTAAGTTTTGGCAGAATTCTTTCTAAACAAAAACAATAACCTAAATTTTCAGCCAAAAATTAGCTTTGTTAAACAAACATTCAGCATTCAATTCGTATACTCATAAATAACATTGGCACAAAATCAGAGTTCATGGGTTCCACCGATGCACAAAGAACGTCAGGCACAAGAGGCGTCAGGCGAGACCCGGGATCCTTCCATTCGGTCCACGTCTGCGTACTCGCTTCCTCAGTTCTAGGCTCGACAACAGGTTCTGAAGTGCGATACGGTTTGACGTTTTTGGCAGGAACCCACTTAATTCTTCCAGCACCTGTGGAAATAGAAGCATACCCTTTGCCCCACGTTATTAATTGAAACGGGCCTTCCATCTGTCCAGAGTCAGGGTTTCTAATTAGAAGAGGAGGATGTTCTTTCAGTTTTGCCTGTGTGCTATTTGAAAAGTGTCTAAAGATTGGTGGATCTGGTTCTGTACTTGAACTATTTAGAAAATTAAAACCATACAAAGCCTTACTCAGTCTCATCTGTGGGGTGATTTCCGTTCCCCCTCTCTGTTGATCTAATATGCGTTTTAAGGTTTGATGTGTTCTTTCAATGATTGCTTGGCTTGTGGGAGAGTGGGGAATACCAAAAATGTGTCGAACACCCCATTCATTTAAAAATGTGGCCAATTTTTGAGATATGTATGCGGGACCATTGTCAGTTTTTACTTCTTGGGGTATACCCAATGAAGCAAAAGCTTGCAGGAAATGATGACAGGCATGGCTGCCAGTTTCACCTGTGTGAAGGGAAGCAAAAACTGCACCAGAGAACGTGTCTATGGAAACATGAATATTTTTAAATTTACCAAAAGAAGGCTATTTAGTAACACCTGTTTGCCACAACTGTAGGCTTTGTAAGCCTCGGGGGTTGATTGCTCCTGTAGAAAGAGGAGGTTGTACCAATTGACAGTCAGGGCAAGTATGAATGATAGCTTTAGCTTGACTTTTAGTGATTTGGAACATTCGCATGAGTGCTTGTGCATTTTGGTGGAAAAAGGCATGACTCAATTTTGCTTGTTCAAAAATATTTGGCAATGTGTTAGAAATGACCATTGCCAGCTTGTCCGCTCTTGCATTTCCTTCCACTAAAAATCCAGGAAGTGAAGAATGCGCCCTAATGTGAGAAACAAAATATGGATTAGTTCTATATTGCAAAGTTATAAAAAGACATGAAAGCCAACGATGTAAAGTTTCATTACTAACATCCTTTAAAATGGAACCTTCTATTCTCCTGACTACATTAGCAACATAAGCAGAATCTGTGACCAAATTAAAAGGCTGAGGAAACAGCTGAAAAGCTCAAACTACTGCAGCAAGCTCAACAATTTGAGGGGATCCCTCTACTGTTTGAATATCAGATTCCCAAACATCAGTCTTTTGATTAAACCAAGTCACAACGGACTTGTGGCTTTTACCAGAGCCATCAGTGAAGAGAGTCACAGCATGTAAAGGTTCTTCACTTAATTTAGGTTTTTCTCTGAAACTCAATTTTGCTTGCAGTAGTTTGTGAGCTGGATAGTGTATGGAACAAACACCTGGAAAACCTAAGAATGCATATTGTAAATCATCAGAATTTTGCATTGCCCAATTGAAATAATCATTTTTCAATGGCAAATAGATAACTGAACATTCTTGACCTGCCAAAGTTAACAATCTGGTTCTAGCCTTAATTATAATGTATGCAATCATTTCTAAAACTGAGCAAATGGTCTTTGAAAACCTGTAGGGAGGAAAAACCCATTCCATTATTAACAAAGGATCTTGTTCTGTGGCATCCCACTGGAAAATGAGACCACAAAGCTGCATCTTCTCTCCTAAGATTGCAAGAAAGAAAGGATTTTCAGGAACGCAGCGATGAGCTTGTCTTTTTTGAAGAGCTTCTGTGACTTTGTCAAGAGCAGCACGAGCTTCAGGAGTTAAAGTTCTTGGCGAAGTGATGTCGCAACTTCCTCTCAGCAAATGGAAGAGCGGACTCAGTTCATCATTGGTGATTCCCAGCATCGGTCTGACCCAGTTGATTTCTCCTAGAAGTTGTTGTAACTCTTGTAGGTTGTTGACTCTGGTTCGGATCTGAATTTTCTGTGGTATTATTGTCGTCTTCCATCGTCTTCCATCATCTTCCATCCCAGGTACTTCTAAGGTGAAACTTGTTGAATTTTCGTTGCAGAGATTTCAAGTCCAGCTTTTTGAATTTCAGCAACAACACAGTCACGAGTTTCTTCCATCTCTTCCTTTCAAAGGACTCCACCCTTAAAGCCAATTTTTCTTTCTCTGTATCTATAGATTGACAAACACCAGAACAACCCTGTTTTTGCTTAACTGAAAAAGAGTTCCCCGGAACACAATTTCCCGAGTGGAAGCAGCCACCTCAGCCTCCACCCCAGGCCCAACAGAATCCAATTCAGGTTTCAGTGTCCCTGCACAAACAATTTTAGGAAGTACAGTCACTTTTTCATTTCCATCTTTTACACACTTTGTTCCATCCCCCTTACAAGAGTCACATATTTTTACATTAACAGAACAACGCAAAGAAAAGTCCAAAAGAGTCTCATTTTTTCCCAGAGAGAGAGGAGAAAGATTTTGTTCAACAGAGTTCAAAGCAATACTTTCAGCATTTGCAACAACACTTGTAACATTCTCCGATACTCACACAGTCTCCTGTTTACTGGAATTTAATGAGACAGAACCAGAAGCTTTGTTTTCTGAGTCCAAGTTGATCTTATTATTATCCGTTTGTTTAAAACAGTGCTCCAACAGCGCTCTACAAACCGGCATAAGTTCTCTTAAGCTTTCATCTTTTTTGAGAGAGACTAGATTATAGATTCTCCAGTTTATCTGATCCCAAAAATGAAAAGTAAAAGCAGACTGCAGATTTAAATCTTGCGTATTCGCTTTAACCCAGATAAGTAAGTTTTTAAGCTCAGTTTTTGAAATTTCAGAGTGACCTTTTTCTTGTAACATTGTCTCTAATTGATGAAAAACATCCCATTCAACTTTTGATAAATTCGTTCCCATTTTTGTGTTCTTTTAATAATTTTCTTTTTCGCTATTTTGCCTCCCAACGTCACCCAAGCGCTCTCCCGAGATAAGTTACTTACAATTTTCTTGGCTTCGGCGGGAGAGATGATACAGTGTGCTCCTTGTTAACACTTGGGTCTCCGCAGCTGGTACTTCCAAGATTTTTCTTTGTTTTTCTTCTATTCTACGTCCTCACACGAGGCACCAATATGCGGGGGACGGGACAGGTATAAGTCCAATAGTGTCAGGAACCCACGCCTTAAAAAAGGAACCCACTAGGCCGCGGCAAAATATCCAAATATGGATAACATGGTAACCAGACCAGTGAAGAGATTTTTGCTTTTATTTCCAGCACATCAGTCTCAAAATACAAAATGGAGACATGACAGCTCACTGATCCACACCAAAAAATGTCTCCTTCAACAGGGCTCATACAGCAATACATAAAATCATCTCAGACTAGAATTCAGCCAATCAGACACAGAAAACACATCTTGACAAGCATTCTATCCAATCTTATAAAACATAGGTAATCGTAGCTAAAACAAAGACTAGTTGATAAGAGACAAAGAACAGAGTTCTATTCATGCTAACCTTCTAAAGATATACATTAAATAACCTTGTTGCCATCCTAAAGCCAATTCTACAGAAGCCTATTGTTATTTGTCACGTCTACTGCTTGGGAAACTTTTCTGCTTGCATGGAAAACTTTTTCTGCTTGCATGGGAAACTTTTCTGCAATGCTAACAAAACTCCAGTCTAAGGCCTACATACTTCTTTGTAACCATTTCTTAAAAATCCTCTAACCTTATGGATTCCAACATTTCCCCCTCTCTGTTTGACCCAGAAGCTTTCATTTTCTTGTCGCTTGCTATTTGCGTTTCATAGCTCGATTGCAAAATTTCTGCTTATTATCTGCTGAAGACCTATTTTCACTAAACTGAAGCATTGCTATATTACAGCACAGCAACTTAATGCTGTGAAGACCCAATCCCTGAAAGAGAGATATGAATCACGTTTGGCAACAGTCACAAGGCATCGTTCAAAAAACTCTGGTCGATTCCAAGGCCTTAATTCAAAACCTTCGTTCATGTCAATACCCTCATCTACTGCTTTCGTGAGATTTCGTACACTCTCTGTGCTTCTACTTCCTAGTTCTCCTGCTTGAATGACAAAAATTTCTCGGACTGTTTTGTTCATCATTCGCCGAACACAACAGAGTATACAAGGTGCCACTATCAATATCAGTATTAGAACACCTAATATGTAAAGACCTATCTTGCAAAGTTGCCTTAGCCAAGGTGCAAAACTCCAATTTTGAAACAAATCATCCAACCAGGAACCTCCATCTTCTTTAATTTGGGCTGTCAGATCCTTTAATTTTTGAATGCTTTTGTGAATGGATTCGGAATGATCAGACAAATTCATACAACACAATCCTTCCAATTCCTCACAACCATGTCCTTGTGCCAGTAAGAGAAAATCAATGGCTGCTCTGTTTTGAAGAGTAGCATGTCTAATACTATCAACATCGGTCAACATATCACTGATTGCGGAGGATGTGGCATTAGCTTGTTTGCTCAGCCAACATCCAACTCGATCTAATTGTCTCAATGCCACAGCTGAAGCCAATTGGGGTAGAAATATACCTGCTGAAAGCCTTCTGGCGGCATTCCAAGGCATAAAATCACTCTGACAGTTCTCATCATAATGAGGAACAGCTCTTGTTTTCCTTTGTTTCTTTTTCATCACTGCTTTGGCAGTGGGGGCAATTATGGTAAGCATACCAATGCTACAAGGGCCACCTTCAAGGTGGGCTGGAATGCCTTGCCAACCTCTGTCTCCGCAAATGATCCAATACCCTTTTGGCAATTGCCGTGGATATTGGTCCGTCTCCAGAAACACATCCCAACTGTTTGAAACATTTGCTGCCCTGAGAAGTTTGTTGGAACAAATGTTCCAATTGAAAGAAGGACTGTTTCCATTGTCAATTCCACCTGGTTTACCATTGGATTCTTTTCTGACCAAAGGAAACTCTTTCACTGGCACACCAACCAAACAGGTTGAGAAAGGCTTTTCTGGTTCCGAATTAGACAGGCATATAGTATCCGATCCGGCAGCCTTGGCTAAGGTCACCCAAACACTCGTTTTCGGTTGATCCACAGGCAAATCTGCACGACAAAAAACAATTAAAATCAAGCAAAACAAGTATACCATTTGATTCTGCCCCATCTCTTTCAAGAACTAAGTTTTGGCAGAATTCTTTCTAAACAAAAACAATAACCTAAATTTTCAGCCAAAAACTAGCTTTGTAAAACAAACATTCAGCATTCAATTAGTATACTCATAAATAACATTGGCACAAAATCAGAGTTCATGGGTTCAACCGATGCACAAAGAACGTCAGGCACAAGAGGCGTCAGGCGAGACCCGGGATCCTTCCATTCGGTCCACGTCTGCGTACTCGCTTCCTCAGTTCTAGGCTCGACAACAGGTTCTGAAGTGCGATACGGTTTGACGTTTTTGGCAGGAACCCACTTAATTCTTCCAGCACCTGTGGAACTAGAAGCATACCCTTTGCCCCACGTTATTAATTGAAACGGGCCTTCCATCTGTCCAGAGTCAGGGTTTCTAATTAGAAGAGGAGGATGTTCTTTCAGTTTTGCCTGTGTGCTATTTGAAAAGTGTCTAAAGATTGGTGGATCTGGTTCTGTACTTGAACTATTTAGAAAATTAAAACCATACAAAGCCTTACTCAGTCTCATCTGTGGGGTGATTTCCGTTCCCCCTCTCTGTTGATCTAATATGCGTTTTAAGGTTTGATGTGTTCTTTCAATGATTGCTTGGCTTGTGGGAGAGTGGGGAATACCAAAAATGTGTCGAACACCCCATTCATTTAAAAATGTGGCCAATTTTTGAGATATGTATGCGGGACCATTGTCAGTTTTTACTTCTTGGGGTATACCCAATGAAGCAAAAGCTTGCAGGAAATGATGACAGGCATGGCTGCCAGTTTCACCTGTGTGAAGGGAAGCAAAAACTGCACCAGAGAACGTGTCTATGGAAACATGAATATTTTTAAATTTACCAAAAGAAGGCTATTTAGTAACACCTGTTTGCCACAACTGTAGGCTTTGTAAGCCTCGGGGGTTGATTGCTCCTGTAGAAACAGGAGGTTGTACCAATTGACAGTCAGGGCAAGTATGAATGATAGCTTTAGCTTGACTTTTAGTGATTTGGAACATTCGCATGAGTGCTTGTGCATTTTGGTGGAAAAAGGCATGACTCAATTTTGCTTGTTCAAAAATATTTGGCAATGTGTTAGAAATGACCATTGCCAGCTTGTCCGCTCTTGCATTTCCTTCCACTAAAAATCCAGGAAGTGAAGAATGCGCCCTAATGTGAGAAACAAAATATGGATTAGTTCTATATTGCAAAGTTATAAAAAGACATGAAAGCCAACGATGTAAAGTTTCATTACTAACATCCTTTAAAATGGAACCTTCTATTCTCCTGACTACATTAGCAACATAAGCAGAATCTGTGACCAAATTAAAAGGCTGAGGAAACAGCTGAAAAGCTCAAACTACTGCAGCAAGCTCAACAATTTGAGGGGATCCCTCTACTGTTTGAATATCAGATTCCCAAACATCAGTCTTTTGATTAAACCAAGTCACAACGGACTTGTGGCTTTTACCAGAGCCGTCAGTGAAGAGAGTCACAGCATGTAAAGGTTCTTCACTTAATTTAGGTTTTTCTCTGAAACTCAATTTTGCTTGCAGTAGTTTGTGAGCTGGATAGTGTATGGAACAAACACCTGGAAAACCTAAGAATGCATATTGTAAATCATCAGAATTTTGCATTGCCCAATTGAAATAATCATTTTTCAATGGCAAATAGATAACTGAACATTCTTGACCTGCCAAAGTTAACAATCTGGTTCTAGCCTTAATTATAATGTATGCAATCATTTCTAAAACTGAGCAAATGGTCTTTGAAAACCTGTAGGGAGGAAAAACCCATTCCATTATTAACAAAGGATCTTGTTCTGTGGCATCCCACTGGAAAATGAGACCACAAAGCTGCATCTTCTCTCCTAAGATTGCAAGAAAGAAAGGATTTTCAGGAACGCAGCGATGAGCTTGTCTTTTTTGAAGAGCTTCTGTGACTTTGTCGAGAGCAGCACGAGCTTCAGGAGTTAAAGTTCTTGGCGAAGTGATGTCGCAACTTCCTCTCAGCAAATGGAAGAGCGGACTCAGTTCATCATTGGTGATTCCCAGCATCGGTCTGACCCAGTTGATTTCTCCTAGAAGTTGTTGTAACTCTTGTAGGTTGTTGACTCTGGTTCGGATCTGAATTTTCTGTGCTATTGTTGTCGTCTTCCATCGTCTTCCATCATCTTCCATCCCAGGTACTTCTAAGGTGAAACTTGTTGAATTTTCGTTGCAGAGATTTCAAGTCCAGCTTTTTGAATTTCAGCAACAACACAGTCACGAGTTTCTTCCATCTCTTCCTTTCAAAGGACTCCACCCTTAAAGCCAATTTTTCTTTCTCTGTATCTATAGATTGACAAACACCAGAACAACCCTGTTTTTGCTTAACTGAAAAAGAGTTCCCCGGAACACAATTTCCCGAGTGGAAGCAGCCACCTCAGCCTCCACCCCAGGCCCAACAGAATCCAATTCAGGTTTCAGTGTCCCTGCACAAACAATTTTAGGAAGTACAGTCACTTTTTCATTTCCATCTTTTACACACTTTGTTCCATCCCCCTTACAAGAGTCACATATTTTTACATTAACAGAACAACGCAAAGAAAAGTCCAAAAGAGTCTCATTTTTTCCCAGAGAGAGAGGAGAAAGATTTTGTTCAACAGAGTTCAAAGCAATACTTTCAGCATTTGCAACAACACTTGTAACATTCTCCGATACTCACACAGTCTCCTGTTTACTGGAATTTAATGAGACAGAACCAGAAGCTTTGTTTTCTGAGTCCAAGTTGATCTTATTATTATCCGTTTGTTTAAAACAGTGCTCCAACAGCGCTCTACAAACCGGCATAAGTTCTCTTAAGCTTTCATCTTTTTTGAGAGAGACTAGATTATAGATTCTCCAGTTTATCTGATCCCAAAAATGAAAAGTAAAAGCAGACTGCAGATTTAAATCTTGCGTATTCGCTTTAACCCAGATAAGTAAGTTTTTAAGCTCAGTTTTTGAAATTTCAGAGTGACCTTTTTCTTGTAACATTGTCTCTAATTGATGAAAAACATCCCATTCAACTTTTGATAAATTCGTTCCCATTTTTGTGTTCTTTTAATAATTTTCTTTTTCGCTATTTTGCCTCCCAACGTCACCCAAGCGCTCTCCCGAGATAAGTTACTTACAATTTTCTTGGCTTCGGCGGGAGAGATGATACAGTGTGCTCCTTGTTAACACTTGGGTCTCCGCAGCTGGTACTTCCAAGATTTTTCTTTGTTTTTCTTCTATTCTACGTCCTCACACGAGGCACCAATATGCGGGGGACGGGACAGGTATAAGTCCAATAGTGTCAGGAACCCACGCCTTAAAAAAGGAACCCACTAGGCCGCGGCAAAATATCCAAATATGGATAACATGGTAACCAGACCAGTGAAGAGATTTTTGCTTTTATTTCCAGCACATCAGTCTCAAAATACAAAATGGAGACATGACAGCTCACTGATCCACACCAAAAAATGTCTCCTTCAACAGGGCTCATACAGCAATACATAAAATCATCTCAGACTAGAATTCAGCCAATCAGACACAGAAAACACATCTTGACAAGCATTCTATCCAATCTTATAAAACATAGGTAATCGTAGCTAAAACAAAGACTAGTTGATAAGAGACAAAGAACAGAGTTCTATTCATGCTAACCTTCTAAAGATATACATTAAATAACCTTGTTGCCATCCTAAAGCCAATTCTACAGAAGCCTATTGTTATTTGTCACGTCTACTGCTTGGGAAACTTTTCTGCTTGCATGGAAAACTTTTTCTGCTTGCATGGGAAACTTTTCTGCAATGCTAACAAAACTCCAGTCTAAGGCCTACATACTTCTTTGTAACCATTTCTTAAAAATCCTCTAACCTTATGGATTCCAACATTTCCCCCTCTCTGTTTGACCCAGAAGCTTTCATTTTCTTGTCGCTTGCTATTTGCGTTTCATAGCTCGATTGCAAAATTTCTGCTTATTATCTGCTGAAGACCTATTTTCACTAAACTGAAGCATTGCTATATTACAGCACAGCAACTTAATGCTGTGAAGACCCAATCCCTGAAAGAGAGATATGAATCACGTTTGGCAACAGTCACAAGGCATCGTTCAAAAAACTCTGGTCGATTCCAAGGCCTTAATTCAAAACCTTCGTTCATGTCAATACCCTCATCTACTGCTTTCGTGAGATTTCGTACACTCTCTGTGCTTCTACTTCCTAGTTCTCCTGCTTGAATGACAAAAATTTCTCGGACTGTTTTGTTCATCATTCGCCGAACACAACAGAGTATACAAGGTGCCACTATCAATATCAGTATTAGAACACCTAATATGTAAAGACCTATCTTGCAAAGTTGCCTTAGCCAAGGTGCAAAACTCCAATTTTGAAACAAATCATCCAACCAGGAACCTCCATCTTCTTTAATTTGGGCTGTCAGATCCTTTAATTTTTGAATGCTTTTGTGAATGGATTCGGAATGATCAGACAAATTCATACAACACAATCCTTCCAATTCCTCACAACCATGTCCTTGTGCCAGTAAGAGAAAATCAATGGCTGCTCTGTTTTGAAGAGTAGCATGTCTAATACTATCAACATCGGTCAACATATCACTGATTGCGGAGGATGTGGCATTAGCTTGTTTGCTCAGCCAACATCCAACTCGATCTAATTGTCTCAATGCCACAGCTGAAGCCAATTGGGGTAGAAATATACCTGCTGAAAGCCTTCTGGCGGCATTCCAAGGCATAAAATCACTCTGACAGTTCTCATCATAATGAGGAACAGCTCTTGTTTTCCTTTGTTTCTTTTTCATCACTGCTTTGGCAGTGGGGGCAATTATGGTAAGCATACCAATGCTACAAGGGCCACCTTCAAGGTGGGCTGGAATGCCTTGCCAACCTCTGTCTCCGCAAATGATCCAATACCCTTTTGGCAATTGCCGTGGATATTGGTCCGTCTCCAGAAACACATCCCAACTGTTTGAAACATTTGCTGCCCTGAGAAGTTTGTTGGAACAAATGTTCCAATTGAAAGAAGGACTGTTTCCATTGTCAATTCCACCTGGTTTACCATTGGATTCTTTTCTGACCAAAGGAAACTCTTTCACTGGCACACCAACCAAACAGGTTGAGAAAGGCTTTTCTGGTTCCGAATTCGACAGGCATATAGTATCCGATCCGGCAGCCTTGGCTAAGGTCACCCAAACATTCGTTTTCGGTTGATCCACAGGCAAATCTGCACGACAAAAAACAATTAAAATCAAGCAAAACAAGTATACCATTTGATTCTGCCCCATCTCTTTCAAGAACTAAGTTTTGGCAGAATTCTTTCTAAACAAAAACAATAACCTAAATTTTCAGCCAAAAACTAGCTTTGTAAAACAAACATTCAGCATTCAATTAGTATACTCATAAATAACATTGGCACAAAATCAGAGTTCATGGGTTCAACCGATGCACAAAGAACGTCAGGCACAAGAGGCGTCAGGCGAGACCCGGGATCCTTCCATTCGGTCCACGTCTGCGTACTCGCTTCCTCAGTTCTAGGCTCGACAACAGGTTCTGAAGTGCGATACGGTTTGACGTTTTTGGCAGGAACCCACTTAATTCTTCCAGCACCTGTGGAACTAGAAGCATACCCTTTGCCCCACGTTATTAATTGAAACGGGCCTTCCATCTGTCCAGAGTCAGGGTTTCTAATTAGAAGAGGAGGATGTTCTTTCAGTTTTGCCTGTGTGCTATTTGAAAAGTGTCTAAAGATTGGTGGATCTGGTTCTGTACTTGAACTATTTAGAAAATTAAAACCATACAAAGCCTTACTCAGTCTCATCTGTGGGGTGATTTCCGTTCCCCCTCTCTGTTGATCTAATATGCGTTTTAAGGTTTGATGTGTTCTTTCAATGATTGCTTGGCTTGTGGGAGAGTGGGGAATACCAAAAATGTGTCGAACACCCCATTCATTTAAAAATGTGGCCAATTTTTGAGATATGTATGCGGGACCATTGTCAGTTTTTACTTCTTGGGGTATACCCAATGAAGCAAAAGCTTGCAGGAAATGATGACAGGCATGGCTGCCAGTTTCACCTGTGTGAAGGGAAGCAAAAACTGCACCAGAGAACGTGTCTATGGAAACATGAATATTTTTAAATTTACCAAAAGAAGGCTATTTAGTAACACCTGTTTGCCACAACTGTAGGCTTTGTAAGCCTCGGGGGTTGATTGCTCCTGTAGAAACAGGAGGTTGTACCAATTGACAGTCAGGGCAAGTATGAATGATAGCTTTAGCTTGACTTTTAGTGATTTGGAACATTCGCATGAGTGCTTGTGCATTTTGGTGGAAAAAGGCATGACTCAATTTTGCTTGTTCAAAAATATTTGGCAATGTGTTAGAAATGACCATTGCCAGCTTGTCCGCTCTTGCATTTCCTTCCACTAAAAATCCAGGAAGTGAAGAATGCGCCCTAATGTGAGAAACAAAATATGGATTAGTTCTATATTGCAAAGTTATAAAAAGACATGAAAGCCAACGATGTAAAGTTTCATTACTAACATCCTTTAAAATGGAACCTTCTATTCTCCTGACTACATTAGCAACATAAGCAGAATCTGTGACCAAATTAAAAGGCTGAGGAAACAGCTGAAAAGCTCAAACTACTGCAGCAAGCTCAACAATTTGAGGGGATCCCTCTACTGTTTGAATATCAGATTCCCAAACATCAGTCTTTTGATTAAACCAAGTCACAACGGACTTGTGGCTTTTACCAGAGCCGTCAGTGAAGAGAGTCACAGCATGTAAAGGTTCTTCACTTAATTTAGGTTTTTCTCTGAAACTCAATTTTGCTTGCAGTAGTTTGTGAGCTGGATAGTGTATGGAACAAACACCTGGAAAACCTAAGAATGCATATTGTAAATCATCAGAATTTTGCATTGCCCAATTGAAATAATCATTTTTCAATGGCAAATAGATAACTGAACATTCTTGACCTGCCAAAGTTAACAATCTGGTTCTAGCCTTAATTATAATGTATGCAATCATTTCTAAAACTGAGCAAATGGTCTTTGAAAACCTGTAGGGAGGAAAAACCCATTCCATTATTAACAAAGGATCTTGTTCTGTGGCATCCCACTGGAAAATGAGACCACAAAGCTGCATCTTCTCTCCTAAGATTGCAAGAAAGAAAGGATTTTCAGGAACGCAGCGATGAGCTTGTCTTTTTTGAAGAGCTTCTGTGACTTTGTCGAGAGCAGCACGAGCTTCAGGAGTTAAAGTTCTTGGCGAAGTGATGTCGCAACTTCCTCTCAGCAAATGGAAGAGCGGACTCAGTTCATCATTGGTGATTCCCAGCATCGGTCTGACCCAGTTGATTTCTCCTAGAAGTTGTTGTAACTCTTGTAGGTTGTTGACTCTGGTTCGGATCTGAATTTTCTGTGGTATTATTGTCGTCTTCCATCGTCTTCCATCATCTTCCATCCCAGGTACTTCTAAGGTGAAACTTGTTGAATTTTCGTTGCAGAGATTTCAAGTCCAGCTTTTTGAATTTCAGCAACAACACAGTCACGAGTTTCTTCCATCTCTTCCTTTCAAAGGACTCCACCCTTAAAGCCAATTTTTCTTTCTCTGTATCTATAGATTGACAAACACCAGAACAACCCTGTTTTTGCTTAACTGAAAAAGAGTTCCCCGGAACACAATTTCCCGAGTGGAAGCAGCCACCTCAGCCTCCACCCCAGGCCCAACAGAATCCAATTCAGGTTTCAGTGTCCCTGCACAAACAATTTTAGGAAGTACAGTCACTTTTTCATTTCCATCTTTTACACACTTTGTTCCATCCCCCTTACAAGAGTCACATATTTTTACATTAACAGAACAACGCGAAGAAAAGTCCAAAAGAGTCTCATTTTTTCCCAGAGAGAGAGGAGAAAGATTTTGTTCAACAGAGTTCAAAGCAATACTTTCAGCATTTGCAACAACACTTGTAACATTCTCCGATACTCACACAGTCTCCTGTTTACTGGAATTTAATGAGACAGAACCAGAAGCTTTGTTTTCTGAGTCCAAGTTGATCTTATTATTATCCGTTTGTTTAAAACAGTGCTCCAACAGCGCTCTACAAACCGGCATAAGTTCTCTTAAGCTTTCATCTTTTTTGAGAGAGACTAGATTATAGATTCTCCAGTTTATCTGATCCCAAAAATGAAAAGTAAAAGCAGACTGCAGATTTAAATCTTGCGTATTCGCTTTAACCCAGATAAGTAAGTTTTTAAGCTCAGTTTTTGAAATTTCAGAGTGACCTTTTTCTTGTAACATTGTCTCTAATTGATGAAAAACATCCCATTCAACTTTTGATAAATTCGTTCCCATTTTTGTGTTCTTTTAATAATTTTCTTTTTCGCTATTTTGCCTCCCAACGTCACCCAAGCGCTCTCCCGAGATAAGTTACTTACAATTTTCTTGGCTTCGGCGGGAGAGATGATACAGTGTGCTCCTTGTTAACACTTGGGTCTCCGCAGCTGGTACTTCCAAGATTTTTCTTTGTTTTTCTTCTATTCTACGTCCTCACACGAGGCACCAATATGCGGGGGACGGGACAGGTATAAGTCCAATAGTGTCAGGAACCCACGCCTTAAAAAAGGAACCCACTAGGCCGCGGCAAAATATCCAAATATGGATAACATGGTAACCAGACCAGTGAAGAGATTTTTGCTTTTATTTCCAGCACATCAGTCTCAAAATACAAAATGGAGACATGACAGCTCACTGATCCACACCAAAAAATGTCTCCTTCAACAGGGCTCATACAGCAATACATAAAATCATCTCAGACTAGAATTCAGCCAATCAGACACAGAAAACACATCTTGACAAGCATTCTATCCAATCTTATAAAACATAGGTAATCGTAGCTAAAACAAAGACTAGTTGATAAGAGACAAAGAACAGAGTTCTATTCATGCTAACCTTCTAAAGATATACATTAAATAACCTTGTTGCCATCCTAAAGCCAATTCTACAGAAGCCTATTGTTATTTGTCACGTCTACTGCTTGGGAAACTTTTCTGCTTGCATGGAAAACTTTTTCTGCTTGCATGGGAAACTTTTCTGCAATGCTAACAAAACTCCAGTCTAAGGCCTACATACTTCTTTGTAACCATTTCTTAAAAATCCTCTAACCTTATGGATTCCAACATTTCCCCCTCTCTGTTTGACCCAGAAGCTTTCATTTTCTTGTCGCTTGCTATTTGCGTTTCATAGCTCGATTGCAAAATTTCTGCTTATTATCTGCTGAAGACCTATTTTCACTAAACTGAAGCATTGCTATATTACAGCACAGCAACTTAATGCTGTGAAGACCCAATCCCTGAAAGAGAGATATGAATCACGTTTGGCAACAGTCACAAGGCATCGTTCAAAAAACTCTGGTCGATTCCAAGGCCTTAATTCAAAACCTTCGTTCATGTCAATACCCTCATCTACTGCTTTCGTGAGATTTCGTACACTCTCTGTGCTTCTACTTCCTAGTTCTCCTGCTTGAATGACAAAAATTTCTCGGACTGTTTTGTTCATCATTCGCCGAACACAACAGAGTATACAAGGTGCCACTATCAATATCAGTATTAGAACACCTAATATGTAAAGACCTATCTTGCAAAGTTGCCTTAGCCAAGGTGCAAAACTCCAATTTTGAAACAAATCATCCAACCAGGAACCTCCATCTTCTTTAATTTGGGCTGTCAGATCCTTTAATTTTTGAATGCTTTTGTGAATGGATTCGGAATGATCAGACAAATTCATACAACACAATCCTTCCAATTCCTCACAACCATGTCCTTGTGCCAGTAAGAGAAAATCAATGGCTGCTCTGTTTTGAAGAGTAGCATGTCTAATACTATCAACATCGGTCAACATATCACTGATTGCGGAGGATGTGGCATTAGCTTGTTTGCTCAGCCAACATCCAACTCGATCTAATTGTCTCAATGCCACAGCTGAAGCCAATTGGGGTAGAAATATACCTGCTGAAAGCCTTCTGGCGGCATTCCAAGGCATAAAATCACTCTGACAGTTCTCATCATAATGAGGAACAGCTCTTGTTTTCCTTTGTTTCTTTTTCATCACTGCTTTGGCAGTGGGGGCAATTATGGTAAGCATACCAATGCTACAAGGGCCACCTTCAAGGTGGGCTGGAATGCCTTGCCAACCTCTGTCTCCGCAAATGATCCAATACCCTTTTGGCAATTGCCGTGGATATTGGTCCGTCTCCAGAAACACATCCCAACTGTTTGAAACATTTGCTGCCCTGAGAAGTTTGTTGGAACAAATGTTCCAATTGAAAGAAGGACTGTTTCCATTGTCAATTCCACCTGGTTTACCATTGGATTCTTTTCTGACCAAAGGAAACTCTTTCACTGGCACACCAACCAAACAGGTTGAGAAAGGCTTTTCTGGTTCCGAATTCGACAGGCATATAGTATCCGATCCGGCAGCCTTGGCTAAGGTCACCCAAACATTCGTTTTCGGTTGATCCACAGGCAAATCTGCACGACAAAAAACAATTAAAATCAAGCAAAACAAGTATACCATTTGATTCTGCCCCATCTCTTTCAAGAACTAAGTTTTGGCAGAATTCTTTCTAAACAAAAACAATAACCTAAATTTTCAGCCAAAAACTAGCTTTGTAAAACAAACATTCAGCATTCAATTAGTATACTCATAAATAACATTGGCACAAAATCAGAGTTCATGGGTTCAACCGATGCACAAAGAACGTCAGGCACAAGAGGCGTCAGGCGAGACCCGGGATCCTTCCATTCGGTCCACGTCTGCGTACTCGCTTCCTCAGTTCTAGGCTCGACAACAGGTTCTGAAGTGCGATACGGTTTGACGTTTTTGGCAGGAACCCACTTAATTCTTCCAGCACCTGTGGAAATAGAAGCATACCCTTTGCCCCACGTTATTAATTGAAACGGGTCTTCCATCTGTCCAGAGTCAGGGTTTCTAATTAGAAGAGGAGGATGTTCTTTCAGTTTTGCCTGTGTGCTATTTGAAAAGTGTCTAAAGATTGGTGGATCTGGTTCTGTACTTGAACTATTTAGAAAATTAAAACCATACAAAGCCTTACTCAGTCTCATCTGTGGGGTGATTTCCGTTCCCCCTCTCTGTTGATCTAATATGCGTTTTAAGGTTTGATGTGTTCTTTCAATGATTGCTTGGCTTGTGGGAGAGTGGGGAATACCAAAAATGTGTCGAACACCCCATTCATTTAAAAATGTGGCCAATTTTTGAGATATGTATGCGGGACCATTGTCAGTTTTTACTTCTTGGGGTATACCCAATGAAGCAAAAGCTTGCAGGAAATGATGACAGGCATGGCTGCCAGTTTCACCTGTGTGAAGGGAAGCAAAAACTGCACCAGAGAACGTGTCTATGGAAACATGAATATTTTTAAATTTACCAAAAGAAGGCTATTTAGTAACACCTGTTTGCCACAACTGTAGGCTTTGTAAGCCTCGGGGGTTGATTGCTCCTGTAGAAACAGGAGGTTGTACCAATTGACAGTCAGGGCAAGTATGAATGATAGCTTTAGCTTGACTTTTAGTGATTTGGAACATTCGCATGAGTGCTTGTGCATTTTGGTGGAAAAAGGCATGACTCAATTTTGCTTGTTCAAAAATATTTGGCAATGTGTTAGAAATGACCATTGTCAGCTTGTCCGCTCTTGCATTTCCTTCCACTAAAAATCCAGGAAGTGAAGAATGCGCCCTAATGTGAGAAACAAAATATGGATTAGTTCTATATTGCAAAGTTATAAAAAGACATGAAAGCCAACGATGTAAAGTTTCATTACTAACATCCTTTAAAATGGAACCTTCTATTCTCCTGACTACATTAGCAACATAAGCAGAATCTGTGACCAAATTAAAAGGCTGAGGAAACAGCTGAAAAGCTCAAACTACTGCAGCAAGCTCAACAATTTGAGGGGATCCCTCTACTGTTTGAATATCAGATTCCCAAACATCAGTCTTTTGATTAAACCAAGTCACAACGGACTTGTGGCTTTTACCAGAGCCGTCAGTGAAGAGAGTCACAGCATGTAAAGGTTCTTCACTTAATTTAGGTTTTTCTCTGAAACTCAATTTTGCTTGCAGTAGTTTGTGAGCTGGATAGTGTATGGAACAAACACCTGGAAAACCTAAGAATGCATATTGTAAATCATCAGAATTTTGCATTGCCCAATTGAAATAATCATTTTTCAATGGCAAATAGATAACTGAACATTCTTGACCTGCCAAAGTTAACAATCTGGTTCTAGCCTTAATTATAATGTATGCAATCATTTCTAAAACTGAGCAAATGGTCTTTGAAAACCTGTAGGGAGGAAAAACCCATTCCATTATTAACAAAGGATCTTGTTCTGTGGCATCCCACTGGAAAATGAGACCACAAAGCTGCATCTTCTCTCCTAAGATTGCAAGAAAGAAAGGATTTTCAGGAACGCAGCGATGAGCTTGTCTTTTTTGAAGAGCTTCTGTGACTTTGTCGAGAGCAGCACGAGCTTCAGGAGTTAAAGTTCTTGGCGAAGTGATGTCGCAACTTCCTCTCAGCAAATGGAAGAGCGGACTCAGTTCATCATTGGTGATTCCCAGCATCGGTCTGACCCAGTTGATTTCTCCTAGAAGTTGTTGTAACTCTTGTAGGTTGTTGACTCTGGTTCGGATCTGAATTTTCTGTGGTATTATTGTCGTCTTCCATCGTCTTCCATCATCTTCCATCCCAGGTACTTCTAAGGTGAAACTTGTTGAATTTTCGTTGCAGAGATTTCAAGTCCAGCTTTTTGAATTTCAGCAACAACATAGTCGCGAGTTTCTTCCATCTCTTCCTTTCAAAGGACTCCACCCTTAAAGCCAATTTTTCTTTCTCTGTATCTATAGATTGACAAACACCAGAACAACCCTGTTTTTGCTTAACTGAAAAAGAGTTCCCCGGAACACAATTTCCCGAGTGGAAGCAGCCACCTCAGCCTCCACCCCAGGCCCAACAGAATCCAATTCAGGTTTCAGTGTCCCTGCACAAACAATTTTAGGAAGTACAGTCACTTTTTCATTTCCATCTTTTACACACTTTGTTCCATCCCCCTTACAAGAGTCACATATTTTTACATTAACAGAACAACGCAAAGAAAAGTCCAAAAGAGTCTCATTTTTTCCCAGAGAGAGAAGAAAGATTTTGTTCAACAGAGTTCAAAGCAATACTTTCAGCATTTGCAACAACACTTGTAACATTCTCCGATAGACACACAGTCTCCGGTTTACTGGAATTTAATGAGACAGAACCAGAAGCTTTGTTTTCTGAGTCCAAGTTGATCTTATTATTATCCGTTTGTTTAAAACAGTGCTCCAACAGAGCTCTACAAACCGGCATAAGTTCTCTTAAGCTTTCATCTTTTTTGAGAGAGACTAGATTATAGATTCTCCAGTTTATCTGATCCCAAAAATGAAAAGTAAAAGCAGACTGCAGATTTAAATCTTGCGTATTCGCTTTAACCCAGATAAGTAAGTTTTTAAGCTCAGTTTTTGAAATTTCAGAGTGACCTTTTTCTTGTAACATTGTCTCTAATTGATGAAAAACATCCCATTCAACTTTTGATAAATTCGTTCCCATTTTTGTGTTCTTTTAATAATTTTCTTTTTCGCTATTTTGCCTCCCAACGTCACCCAAGCGCTCTCCCGAGATAAGTTACTTACAATTTTCTTGGCTTCGGCGGGAGAGATGATACAGTGTGCTCCTTGTTAACACTTGGGTCTCCGCAGCTGGTACTTCCAAGATTTTTCTTTGTTTTTCTTCTATTCTACGTCCTCACACGAGGCACCAATATGCGGGGGACGGGACAGGTATAAGTCCAATAGTGTCAGGAACCCACGCCTTAAAAAAGGAACCCACTAGGCCGCGGCAAAATATCCAAATATGGATAACATGGTAACCAGACCAGTGAAGAGATTTTTGCTTTTATTTCCAGCACATCAGTCTCAAAATACAAAATGGAGACATGACAGCTCACTGATCCACACCAAAAAATGTCTCCTTCAACAGGGCTCATACAGCAATACATAAAATCATCTCAGACTAGAATTCAGCCAATCAGACACAGAAAACACATCTTGACAAGCATTCTATCCAATCTTATAAAACATAGGTAATCGTAGCTAAAACAAAGACTAGTTGATAAGAGACAAAGAACAGAGTTCTATTCATGCTAGCCTTCTAAAGATATACATTAAATAACCTTGTTGCCATCCTAAAGCCAATTCTACAGAAGCCTATTGTTATTTGTCACGTCTACTGCTTGGGAAACTTTTCTGCTTGCATGGAAAACTTTTTCTGCTTGCATGGGAAACTTTTCTGCAATGCTAACAAAACTCCAGTCTAAGGCCTACATACTTCTTTGTAACCATTTCTTAAAAATCCTCTAACCTTATGGATTCCAACATTTCCCCCTCTCTGTTTGACCCAGAAGCTTTCATTTTCTTGTCGCTTGCTATTTGCGTTTCATAGCTCGATTGCAAAATTTCTGCTTATTATCTGCTGAAGACATATTTTCACTAAACTGAAGCATTGCTATATTACAGCACAGCAACTTAATGCTGTGAAGACCCAATCCCTGAAAGAGAGATATGAATCACGTTTGGCAACAGTCACAAGGCATCGTTCAAAAAACTCTGGTCGATTCCAAGGCCTTAATTCAAAACCTTCGTTCATGTCAATACCCTCATCTACTGCTTTCGTGAGATTTCGTACACTCTCTGTGCTTCTACTTCCTAGTTCTCCTGCTTGAATGACAAAAATTTCTCGGACTGTTTTGTTCATCATTCGCCGAAGACAACAGAGTATACAAGGTGCCACTATCAATATCAGTATTAGAACACCTAATATGTAAAGACCTATCTTGCAAAGTTGCCTTAGCCAAGGTGCAAAACTCCAATTTGGAAACAAATCATCCAACCAGGAACCTCCATCTTCTTTAATTTGGGCTGTCAGATCCTTTAATTTTTGAATGCTTTTGTGAATGGATTCGGAATGATCAGACAAATTCATACAACACAATCCTTCAAATTCCTCACAACCATGTCCTTGTGCCAGTAAGAGAAAATCAATGGCTGCTCTGTTTTGAAGAGTAGCATGTCTAATACTATCAACATCGGTCAACATATCACTGATTGCGGAGGATGTGGCATTAGCTTGTTTGCTCAGCCAACATCCAACTCGATCTAATTGTCTCAATGCCACAGCTGAAGCCAATTGGGGTAGAAATATACCTGCTGAAAGCCTTCTGGCGGCATTCCAAGGCATAAAATCACTCTGACAGTTCTCATCATAATGAGGAACAGCTCTTGTTTTCCTTTGTTTCTTTTTCATCACTGCTTTGGCAGTGGGGGCAATTATGGTAAGCATACCAATGCTACAAGGGCCACCTTCAAGGTGGGCTGGAATGCCTTGCCAACCTCTGTCTCCGCAAATGATCCAATACCCTTTTGGCAATTGCCGTGGATATTGGTCCGTCTCCAGAAACACATCCCAACTGTTTGAAACATTTGCTGCCCTGAGAAGTTTGTTGGAACAAATGTTCCAATTGAAGGAAGGACTGTTTCCATTGTCAATTCCACCTGGTTTACCATTGGATTCTTTTCTGACCAAAGGAAACTCTTTCACTGGCACACCAACCAAACAGGTTGAGAAAGGCTTTTCTGGTTCCGAATTAGACAGGCATATAGTATCCGATCCGGCAGCCTTGGCTAAGGTCACCCAAACACTCGTTTTCGGTTGATCCACAGGCAAATCTGCACGACAAAAAACAATTAAAATCAAGCAAAACAAGTATACCATTTGATTCTGCCCCATCTCTTTCAAGAACTAAGTTTTGGCAGAATTCTTTCTAAACAAAAACAATAACCTAAATTTTCAGCCAAAAACTAGCTTTGTAAAACAAACATTCAGCATTCAATTAGTATACTCATAAATAACATTGGCACAAAATCAGAGTTCATGGGTTCAACCGATGCACAAAGAACGTCAGGCACAAGAGGCGTCAGGCGAGACCCGGGATCCTTCCATTCGGTCCACGTCTGCGTACTCGCTTCCTCAGTTCTAGGCTCGACAACAGGTTCTGAAGTGCGATACGGTTTGACGTTTTTGGCAGGAACCCACTTAATTCTTCCAGCACCTGTGGAATAAGAAGCATACCCTTTGCCCCACGTTATTAATTGAAACGGGTCTTCCATCTGTCCAGAGTCAGGGTTTCTAATTAGAAGAGGAGGATGTTCTTTCAGTTTTGCCTGTGTGCTATTTGAAAAGTGTCTAAAGATTGGTGGATCTGGTTCTGTACTTGAACTATTTAGAAAATTAAAACCATACAAAGCCTTACTCAGTCTCATCTGTGGGGTGATTTCCGTTCCCCCTCTCTGTTGATCTAATATGCGTTTTAAGGTTTGATGTGTTCTTTCAATGATTGCTTGGCTTGTGGGAGAGTGGGGAATACCAAAAATGTGTCGAACACCCCATTCATTTAAAAATGTGGCCAATTTTTGAGATATGTATGCGGGACCATTGTCAGTTTTTACTTCTTGGGGTATACCCAATGAAGCAAAAGCTTGCAGGAAATGATGACAGGCATGGCTGCCAGTTTCACCTGTGTGAAGGGAAGCAAAAACTGCACCAGAGAACGTGTCTATGGAAACATGAATATTTTTAAATTTACCAAAAGAAGGCTATTTAGTAACACCTGTTTGCCACAACTGTAGGCTTTGTAAGCCTCGGGGGTTGATTGCTCCTGTAGAAACAGGAGGTTGTACCAATTGACAGTCAGGGCAAGTATGAATGATAGCTTTAGCTTGACTTTTAGTGATTTGGAACATTCGCATGAGTGCTTGTGCATTTTGGTGGAAAAAGGCATGACTCAATTTTGCTTGTTCAAAAATATTTGGCAATGTGTTAGAAATGACCATTGTCAGCTTGTCCGCTCTTGCATTTCCTTCCACTAAAAATCCAGGAAGTGAAGAATGCGCCCTAATGTGAGAAACAAAATATGGATTAGTTCTATATTGCAAAGTTATAAAAAGACATGAAAGCCAACGATGTAAAGTTTCATTACTAACATCCTTTAAAATGGAACCTTCTATTCTCCTGACTACATTAGCAACATAAGCAGAATCTGTGACCAAATTAAAAGGCTGAGGAAACAGCTGAAAAGCTCAAACTACTGCAGCAAGCTCAACAATTTGAGGGGATCCCTCTACTGTTTGAATATCAGATTCCCAAACATCAGTCTTTTGATTAAACCAAGTCACAACGGACTTGTGACTTTTACCAGAGCCATCAGTGAAGAGAGTCACAGCATGTAAAGGTTCTTCACTTAATTTAGGTTTTTCTCTGAAACTCAATTTTGTTTGCAGTAGTTTGTGAGCTGGATAGTGTATGGAACAAACACCTGGAAAACCTAAGAATGCATATTGTAAATCATCAGAATTTTGCATTGCCCAATTGAAATAATCATTTTTCAATGGCAAATAGATAACTGAACATTCTTGACCTGCCAAAGTTAACAATCTGGTTCTAGCCTTAATTATAATGTATGCAATCATTTCTAAAACTGAGCAAATGGTCTTTGAAAACCTGTAGGGAGGAAAAACCCATTCCATTATTAACAAAGGATCTTGTTCTGTGGCATCCCACTGGAAAATGAGACCACAAAGCTGCATCTTCTCTCCTAAGATTGCAAGAAAGAAAGGATTTTCAGGAACGCAGCGATGAGCTTGTCTTTTTTGAAGAGCTTCTGTGACTTTGTCGAGAGCAGCACGAGCTTCAGGGGTTAAAGTTCTTGGCAAAGTGATGTCGCAACTTCCTCTCAGCAAATGGAAGAGCGGACTCAGTTCATCATTGGTGATTCCCACCATCGGTCTGACCCAGTTGATTTCTCCTAGAAGTTGTTGTAACTCTTGTAGGTTGTTGACTCTGGTTCGGATCTGAATTTTCTGTGGTATTATTGTCGTCTTCCATCGTCTTCCATCGTCTTCCATCCCAGGTACTTCTAAGGTGAAACTTGTTGAATTTTCGTTGCAGAGATTTCAAGTCCAGCTTTTTGAATTTCAGCAACAACACAGTCGCGAGTTTCTTCCATCTCTTCCTTTCAAAGGACTCCACCCTTAAAGCCAATTTTTCTTTCTCTGTATCTATAGATTGACAAACACCAGAACAACCATGTTTTTGCTTAAGTGAAAAAGAGTTCCCCGGAACCACAATTTCCCGAGTGGAAGCAGCCACCTCAGCCTCCACCCCAGGCCCAACAGAATCCAATTCAGGTTTCAGTGTCCCTGCACAAACAATTTTAGGAAGTACAGTCACTTTTTCATTTCCATCTTTTACACACTTTGTTCCATCCCCCTTACAAGAGTCACATATTTTTACATTAATAGAACAACGCGAAGAAAAGTCCAAAAGAGTCTCATTTTTTCCCAGAGAGAGAGAAGAAAGATTTTGTTCAACAGAGTTCAAAGCAATACTTTCAGCATTTGCAACAACACTTGTAACATTCTCCGATACTCACACAGTCTCCGGTTTACTGGAATTTAATGAGACAGAACCAGAAGCTTTGTTTTCTGAGTCCAAGTTGATCTTATTATTATCAGTTTGTTTAAAACAGTGCTCCAACAGCGCTCTACAAACCGGCATAAGTTCTCTTAAGCTTTCATCTTTTTTGAGAGAGACTAGATTATAGATTCTCCAGTTTATCTGATCCCAAAAATGAAAAGTAAAAGCAGACTGCAGATTTAAATCTTGCGTATTCGCTTTAACCCAGATAAGTAAGTTTTTAAGCTCAGTTTTTGAAATTTCAGAGTGACCTTTTTCTTGTAACATTGTCTCTAATTGATGAAAAACATCCCATTCAACTTTTGATAAATTCGTTCCCATTTTTGTGTTCTTTTACTAATTTTCTTTTTCGCTATTTTGCCTCCCAACGTCACCCAAGCGCTCTCCCGAGATAAGTTACTTACAATTTTCTTGGCTTCGGCGGGAGAGATGATACAGTGTGCTCCTTGTTAACACTTGGGTCTCCGCAGCTGGTACTTCCACGATTTTTCTTTGTTTTTCTTCTATTCTACGTCCTCACACGAGGCACCAATATGCGGGGGACGGGACAGGTATAAGTCCAATAGTGTCAGGAACCCACGCCTTAAAAAAGGAACCCACTAGGCCGCGGCAAAATATCCAAATATGGATAACATGGTAACCAGATCAGTGAAGAGATTTTTGCTTTTATTTCCAGCACATCAGTCTCAAAATACAAAATGGAGACATGACAGCTCACTGATCCACACCAAAAAATGTCTCCTTCAACAGGGCTCATACAGCAATACATAAAATCATCTCAGACTAGAATTCAGCCAATCAGACACAGAAAACACATCTTGACAAGCATTCTATCCAATCTTATAAAACATAGGTAATCGTAGCTAAAACAAAGACTAGTTGATAAGAGACAAAGAACAGAGTTCTATTCATGCTAACCTTCTAAAGATATACATTAAATAACCTTGTTGCCATCCTAAAGCCAGTTCTACAGAAGCCTATTGTTATTTGTCACGTCTACTGCTTGGGAAACTTTTCTGCTTGCATGGAAAACTTTTTCTGCTTGCATGGGAAAATTTTCTGCAATGCTAACAAAACTCCAGTCTAAGGCCTACATACTTCTTTGTAACCATTTCTTAAAAATCCTCTAACCTTATGGATTCCAACATTTCCCCCTCTCTGTTTGACCCAGAAGCTTTCATTTTCTTGTCGCTTGCTATTTGCGTTTCATAGCTCGATTGCAAAATTTCTGCTTATTATCTGCTGAAGACCTATTTTCACTAAACTGAAGCATTGCTATATTACGGCACAGCAACTTAATGCTGTGAAGACCCAATCCCTGAAAGAGAGATATGAATCACGTTTGGCAACAGTCACAAGGCATCGTTCAAAAAACTCTGGTCGATTCCAAGGCCTTAATTCAAAACCTTCGTTCATGTCAATACCCTCATCTACTGCTTTCGTGAGATTTCGTACACTCTCTGTGCTTCTACTTCCTAATTCTCCTGCTTGAATGACAAAAACTTCTCGGGCTGTTTTGTTCATCATTCGCCGAAGACAACAGAGTATACAAGGTGCCACTATCAATATCAGTATTAGAACACCTAATACGTAAAGACCTATCTTGCAAAGTTGCCTTAGCCAAGGTGCAAAACTCCAATTTTGAAACAAATCATCCAACCAGGAACCTCCATCTTCTTTAATTTGGGCTGTCTGATCCTTTAATTTTTGAATGCTTTTGTGAATGGATTCAGAATGATCAGACAAATTCATACAACACAATCCTTCAAATTCCTCACAACCATGTCCTTGTGCCAGTAAAAGAAAATCAATGGCTGCTCTGTTTTGAAGAGTAGCATGTCTAATACTATCAACATCGGTCAACATATCACTGATTGCGGAGGATGTGGCATTAGCTTGTTTGCTCAGCCAACATCCAACTCGATCTAATTGTCTCAATGCCACAGCTGAAGCCAATTGGGGTAGAAATATACCTGCTGAAAGCCTTCTGGCAGCATTCCAAGGCATAAAATCACTCTGACAGTTCTCATCATAATGAGGAACAGCTCTTGTTTTCCTTTGTTTCTTTTTCATCACTGCTTTGGCAGTGGGGGCAATTATGGTAAGCATACCAATGCTACAAGGGCCACATTCAAGGTGGGCTGGAATGCCTTGCCAACCTCTGTCTCCGCAAATGATCCAATACCCTTCTGGCAATTGCCGTGGATATTGGTCCGTCTCCAGAAACACATCCCAACTGTTTGAAACATTTGCTGCCCTGAGAAGTTTTTTCGAACAAATGTTCCAATTGAAGGAAGGACTGTTTCCATTGTCAATTCCACCTGGTTTACCATTGGATTCTTTTCTGACCAAAGGAAACTCTTTCACTGGCACACCAACCAAACAGGTTGAGAAAGGCTTTTCTGGTTCCGAATTAGACAGGCATATAGTATCCGAGCCGGCAGCCTTGGCTAAGGTCACCCAAACACTCGTTTTCGGTTGATCCACAGGCAAATCTGCACGACAAAAAACAATTAAAATCAAGCAAAACAAGTATACCATTTGATTCTTCCCCATCTCTTTCAAGAACTAAGTTTTGGCAGGATTCTTTCTAAACAAAAACAATAACCTAAATTTTCAGCCAAAAATTAGCTTTGTTAAACAAACATTCAGCATTCAATTCGTATACTCATAAATAACATTGGCACAAAATCAGAGTTCATGGGTTCACCGATGCACAAAGAACGTCAGGCACAAGAGGCGTCAGGCGAGACCCGGGATCCTTCCATTCGGTCCACGTCTGCGTACTCGCTTCCTCAGTTCTAGGCTCGACAACAGGTTCTGAAGTGCGATACGGTTTGACGTTTTTGGCAGGAACCCACTTAATTCTTCCAGCACCTGTGGAAATAGAAGCATACCCTTTGCCCCACGTTATTAATTGAAACGGGCCTTCCATCTGTCCAGAGTCAGGGCTTCCAATTAGAAGAGGAGGATGTTCTTTCAGTTTTGCCTGTGTGCTATTTGAAAAGTGTCTAAAGATTGGTGGATCTGGTTCTGTACTTGAACTGTTTAGAAAATTAAAACCATACAAAGCCTTACTCAGTCTCATCTGTGGGGTGATTTCCGTTCCCCCTCTCTGTTGATCTAATATGCGTTTTAAGGTTTGATGTGTTCTTTCAATGATTGCTTGGCTTGTGGGAGAGTGGGGAATACCAAAAATGTGTCGAACACCCCATTCATTTAAAAATGTGGCCAATTTTTGAGATATGTATGCGGGACCATTGTCAGTTTTTACTTCTTGGGGTATACCCAATGAAGCAAAAGCTTGCAGGAAATGATGACAGGCATGGCTGCCAGTTTCACCTGTGTGAAGGGAAGCAAAAACTGCACCAGAGAACGTGTCTATGGAAACATGAATATTTTTAAATTTACCAAAAGAAGGCTATTTAGTAACACCTGTTTGCCACAACTGTAGGCTTTGTAAGCCTCGGGGGTTGATTGCTCCTGTAGAAACAGGAGGTTGTACCAATTGACAGTCAGGGCAAGTATGAATGATAGCTTTAGCTTGACTTTTAGTGATTTGGAACATTCGCATGAGTGCTTGTGCATTTTGGTGGAAAAAGGCATGACTCAATTTTGCTTGTTCAAAAATATTTGGCAATGTGTTAGAAATGACCATTGTCAGCTTGTCCGCTCTTGCATTTCCTTCCACTAAAAATCCAGGAAGTGAAGAATGCGCCCTAATGTGAGAAACAAAATATGGATTAGTTCTATATTGCAAAGTTATAAAAAGACATGAAAGCCAACGATGTAAAGTTTCATTACTAACATCCTTTAAAATGGAACCTTCTATTCTCCTGACTACATTAGCAACATAAGCAGAATCTGTGACCAAATTAAAAGGCTGAGGAAACAGCTGAAAAGCTCAAACTACTGCAGCAAGCTCAACAATTTGAGGGGATCCCTCTACTGTTTGAATATCAGATTCCCAAACATCAGTCTTTTGATTAAACCAAGTCACAACGGACTTGTGGCTTTTACCAGAGCCATCAGTGAAGAGAGTCACAGCATGTAAAGGTTCTTCACTTAATTTAGGTTTTTCTCTGAAACTCAATTTTGTTTGCAGTAGTTTGTGAGCTGGATAGTGTATGGAACAAACACCTGGAAAACCTAAGAATGCATATTGTAAATCATCAGAATTTTGCATTGCCCAATTGAAATAATCATTTTTCAATGGCAAATAGATAACTGAACATTCTTGACCTGCCAAAGTTAACAATCTGGTTCTAGCCTTAATTATAATGTATGCAATCATTTCTAAAACTGAGCAAATGGTCTTTGAAAACCTGTAGGGAGGAAAAACCCATTCCATTATTAACAAAGGATCTTGTTCTGTGGCATCCCACTGGAAAATGAGACCACAAAGCTGCATCTTCTCTCCTAAGATTGCAAGAAAGAAAGGATTTTCAGGAACGCAGCGATGAGCTTGTCTTTTTTGAAGAGCTTCTGTGACTTTGTCGAGAGCAGCACGAGCTTCAGGAGTTAAAGTTCTTGGCGAAGTGATGTCGCAACTTCCTCTCAGCAAATGGAAGAGCGGACTCAGTTCATCATTGGTGATTCCCAGCATCGGTCTGACCCAGTTGATTTCTCCTAGAAGTTGTTGTAACTCTTGTAGGTTGTTGACTCTGGTTCGGATCTGAATTTTCTGTGGTATTATTGTCGTCTTCCATCGTCTTCCATCATCTTCCATCCCAGGTACTTCTAAGGTGAAACTTGTTGAATTTTCGTTGCAGAGATTTCAAGTCCAGCTTTTTGAATTTCAGCAACAACATAGTCGCGAGTTTCTTCCATCTCTTCCTTTCAAAGGACTCCACCCTTAAAGCCAATTTTTCTTTCTCTGTATCTATAGATTGACAAACACCAGAACAACCCTGTTTTTGCTTAACTGAAAAAGAGTTCCCCGGAACACAATTTCCCGAGTGGAAGCAGCCACCTCAGCCTCCACCCCAGGCCCAACAGAATCCAATTCAGGTTTCAGTGTCCCTGCACAAACAATTTTAGGAAGTACAGTCACTTTTTCATTTCCATCTTTTACACACTTTGTTCCATCCCCCTTACAAGAGTCACATATTTTTACATTAACAGAACAACGCAAAGAAAAGTCCAAAAGAGTCTCATTTTTTCCCAGAGAGAGAAGAAAGATTTTGTTCAACAGAGTTCAAAGCAATACTTTCAGCATTTGCAACAACACTTGTAACATTCTCCGATAGACACACAGTCTCCGGTTTACTGGAATTTAATGAGACAGAACCAGAAGCTTTGTTTTCTGAGTCCAAGTTGATCTTATTATTATCCGTTTGTTTAAAACAGTGCTCCAACAGAGCTCTACAAACCGGCATAAGTTCTCTTAAGCTTTCATCTTTTTTGAGAGAGACTAGATTATAGATTCTCCAGTTTATCTGATCCCAAAAATGAAAAGTAAAAGCAGACTGCAGATTTAAATCTTGCGTATTCGCTTTAACCCAGATAAGTAAGTTTTTAAGCTCAGTTTTTGAAATTTCAGAGTGACCTTTTTCTTGTAACATTGTCTCTAATTGATGAAAAACATCCCATTCAACTTTTGATAAATTCGTTCCCATTTTTGTGTTCTTTTAATAATTTTCTTTTTCGCTATTTTGCCTCCCAACGTCACCCAAGCGCTCTCCCGAGATAAGTTACTTACAATTTTCTTGGCTTCGGCGGGAGAGATGATACAGTGTGCTCCTTGTTAACACTTGGGTCTCCGCAGCTGGTACTTCCAAGATTTTTCTTTGTTTTTCTTCTATTCTACGTCCTCACACGAGGCACCAATATGCGGGGGACGGGACAGGTATAAGTCCAATAGTGTCAGGAACCCACGCCTTAAAAAAGGAACCCACTAGGCCGCGGCAAAATATCCAAATATGGATAACATGGTAACCAGACCAGTGAAGAGATTTTTGCTTTTATTTCCAGCACATCAGTCTCAAAATACAAAATGGAGACATGACAGCTCACTGATCCACACCAAAAAATGTCTCCTTCAACAGGGCTCATACAGCAATACATAAAATCATCTCAGACTAGAATTCAGCCAATCAGACACAGAAAACACATCTTGACAAGCATTCTATCCAATCTTATAAAACATAGGTAATCGTAGCTAAAACAAAGACTAGTTGATAAGAGACAAAGAACAGAGTTCTATTCATGCTAACCTTCTAAAGATATACATTAAATAACCTTGTTGCCATCCTAAAGCCAATTCTACAGAAGCCTATTGTTATTTGTCACGTCTACTGCTTGGGAAACTTTTCTGCTTGCATGGAAAACTTTTTCTGCTTGCATGGGAAACTTTTCTGCAATGCTAACAAAACTCCAGTCTAAGGCCTACATACTTCTTTGTAACCATTTCTTAAAAATCCTCTAACCTTATGGATTCCAACATTTCCCCCTCTCTGTTTGACCCAGAAGCTTTCATTTTCTTGTCGCTTGCTATTTGCGTTTCATAGCTCGATTGCAAAATTTCTGCTTATTATCTGCTGAAGACATATTTTCACTAAACTGAAGCATTGCTATATTACAGCACAGCAACTTAATGCTGTGAAGACCCAATCCCTGAAAGAGAGATATGAATCACGTTTGGCAACAGTCACAAGGCATCGTTCAAAAAACTCTGGTCGATTCCAAGGCCTTAATTCAAAACCTTCGTTCATGTCAATACCCTCATCTACTGCTTTCGTGAGATTTCGTACACTCTCTGTGCTTCTACTTCCTAGTTCTCCTGCTTGAATGACAAAAATTTCTCGGACTGTTTTGTTCATCATTCGCCGAAGACAACAGAGTATACAAGGTGCCACTATCAATATCAGTATTAGAACACCTAATATGTAAAGACCTATCTTGCAAAGTTGCCTTAGCCAAGGTGCAAAACTCCAATTTGGAAACAAATCATCCAACCAGGAACCTCCATCTTCTTTAATTTGGGCTGTCAGATCCTTTAATTTTTGAATGCTTTTGTGAATGGATTCGGAATGATCAGACAAATTCATACAACACAATCCTTCAAATTCCTCACAACCATGTCCTTGTGCCAGTAAGAGAAAATCAATGGCTGCTCTGTTTTGAAGAGTAGCATGTCTAATACTATCAACATCGGTCAACATATCACTGATTGCGGAGGATGTGGCATTAGCTTGTTTGCTCAGCCAACATCCAACTCGATCTAATTGTCTCAATGCCACAGCTGAAGCCAATTGGGGTAGAAATATACCTGCTGAAAGCCTTCTGGCGGCATTCCAAGGCATAAAATCACTCTGACAGTTCTCATCATAATGAGGAACAGCTCTTGTTTTCCTTTGTTTCTTTTTCATCACTGCTTTGGCAGTGGGGGCAATTATGGTAAGCATACCAATGCTACAAGGGCCACCTTCAAGGTGGGCTGGAATGCCTTGCCAACCTCTGTCTCCGCAAATGATCCAATACCCTTTTGGCAATTGCCGTGGATATTGGTCCGTCTCCAGAAACACATCCCAACTGTTTGAAACATTTGCTGCCCTGAGAAGTTTGTTGGAACAAATGTTCCAATTGAAGGAAGGACTGTTTCCATTGTCAATTCCACCTGGTTTACCATTGGATTCTTTTCTGACCAAAGGAAACTCTTTCACTGGCACACCAACCAAACAGGTTGAGAAAGGCTTTTCTGGTTCCGAATTAGACAGGCATATAGTATCCGATCCGGCAGCCTTGGCTAAGGTCACCCAAACACTCGTTTTCGGTTGATCCACAGGCAAATCTGCACGACAAAAAACAATTAAAATCAAGCAAAACAAGTATACCATTTGATTCTGCCCCATCTCTTTCAAGAACTAAGTTTTGGCAGAATTCTTTCTAAACAAAAACAATAACCTAAATTTTCAGCCAAAAACTAGCTTTGTAAAACAAACATTCAGCATTCAATTAGTATACTCATAAATAACATTGGCACAAAATCAGAGTTCATGGGTTCAACCGATGCACAAAGAACGTCAGGCACAAGAGGCGTCAGGCGAGACCCGGGATCCTTCCATTCGGTCCACGTCTGCGTACTCGCTTCCTCAGTTCTAGGCTCGACAACAGGTTCTGAAGTGCGATACGGTTTGACGTTTTTGGCAGGAACCCACTTAATTCTTCCAGCACCTGTGGAATAAGAAGCATACCCTTTGCCCCACGTTATTAATTGAAACGGGCCTTCCATCTGTCCAGAGTCAGGGTTTCTAATTAGAAGAGGAGGATGTTCTTTCAGTTTTGCCTGTGTGCTATTTGAAAAGTGTCTAAAGATTGGTGGATCTGGTTCTGTACTTGAACTATTTAGAAAATTAAAACCCTACAAAGCCTTACTCAGTCTCATCTGTGGGGTGATTTCCGTTCCCCCTCTCTGTTGATCTAATATGCGTTTTAAGGTTTGATGTGTTCTTTCAATGATTGCTTGGCTTGTGGGAGAGTGGGGAATACCAAAAATGTGTCGAACACCCCATTCATTTAAAAATGTGGCCAATTTTTGAGATATGTATGCGGGACCATTGTCAGTTTTTACTTCTTGGGGTATACCCAATGAAGCAAAAGCTTGCAGGAAATGATGACAGGCATGGCTGCCAGTTTCACCTGTGTGAAGGGAAGCAAAAACTGCACCAGAGAACGTGTCTATGGAAACATGAATATTTTTAAATTTACCAAAAGAAGGCTATTTAGTAACACCTGTTTGCCACAACTGTAGGCTTTGTAAGCCTCGGGGGTTGATTGCTCCTGTAGAAACAGGAGGTTGTACCAATTGACAGTCAGGGCAAGTATGAATGATAGCTTTAGCTTGACTTTTAGTGATTTGGAACATTCGCATGAGTGCTTGTGCATTTTGGTGGAAAAAGGCATGACTCAATTTTGCTTGTTCAAAAATATTTGGCAATGTGTTAGAAATGACCATTGTCAGCTTGTCCGCTCTTGCATTTCCTTCCACTAAAAATCCAGGAAGTGAAGAATGCGCCCTAATGTGAGAAACAAAATATGGATTAGTTCTATATTGCAAAGTTATAAAAAGACATGAAAGCCAACGATGTAAAGTTTCATTACTAACATCCTTTAAAATGGAACCTTCTATTCTCCTGACTACATTAGCAACATAAGCAGAATCTGTGACCAAATTAAAAGGCTGAGGAAACAGCTGAAAAGCTCAAACTACTGCAGCAAGCTCAACAATTTGAGGGGATCCCTCTACTGTTTGAATATCAGATTCCCAAACATCAGTCTTTTGATTAAACCAAGTCACAACGGACTTGTGACTTTTACCAGAGCCATCAGTGAAGAGAGTCACAGCATGTAAAGGTTCTTCACTTAATTTAGGTTTTTCTCTGAAACTCAATTTTGTTTGCAGTAGTTTGTGAGCTGGATAGTGTATGGAACAAACACCTGGAAAACCTAAGAATGCATATTGTAAATCATCAGAATTTTGCATTGCCCAATTGAAATAATCATTTTTCAATGGCAAATAGATAACTGAACATTCTTGACCTGCCAAAGTTAACAATCTGGTTCTAGCCTTAATTATAATGTATGCAATCATTTCTAAAACTGAGCAAATGGTCTTTGAAAACCTGTAGGGAGGAAAAACCCATTCCATTATTAACAAAGGATCTTGTTCTGTGGCATCCCACTGGAAAATGAGACCACAAAGCTGCATCTTCTCTCCTAAGATTGCAAGAAAGAAAGGATTTTCAGGAACGCAGCGATGAGCTTGTCTTTTTTGAAGAGCTTCTGTGACTTTGTCGAGAGCAGCACGAGCTTCAGGGGTTAAAGTTCTTGGCAAAGTGATGTCGCAACTTCCTCTCAGCAAATGGAAGAGCGGACTCAGTTCATCATTGGTGATTCCCACCATCGGTCTGACCCAGTTGATTTCTCCTAGAAGTTGTTGTAACTCTTGTAGGTTGTTGACTCTGGTTCGGATCTGAATTTTCTGTGGTATTATTGTCGTCTTCCATCGTCTTCCATCGTCTTCCATCCCAGGTACTTCTAAGGTGAAACTTGTTGAATTTTCGTTGCAGAGATTTCAAGTCCAGCTTTTTGAATTTCAGCAACAACACAGTCGCCAGTTTCTTCCATCTCTTCCTTTCAAAGGACTCCACCCTTAAAGCCAATTTTTCTTTCTCTGTATCTATAGATTGACAAACACCAGAACAACCATGTTTTTGCTTAAGTGAAAAAGAGTTCCCCGGAACCACAATTTCCCGAGTGGAAGCAGCCACCTCAGCCTCCACCCCAGGCCCAACAGAATCCAATTCAGGTTTCAGTGTCCCTGCACAAACAATTTTAGGAAGTACAGTCACTTTTTCATTTCCATCTTTTACACACTTTGTTCCATCCCCCTTACAAGAGTCACATATTTTTACATTAATAGAACAACGCGAAGAAAAGTCCAAAAGAGTCTCATTTTTTCCCAGAGAGAGAGAAGAAAGATTTTGTTCAACAGAGTTCAAAGCAATACTTTCAGCATTTGCAACAACACTTGTAACATTCTCCGATACTCACACAGTCTCCGGTTTACTGGAATTTAATGAGACAGAACCAGAAGCTTTGTTTTCTGAGTCCAAGTTGATCTTATTATTATCAGTTTGTTTAAAACAGTGCTCCAACAGCGCTCTACAAACCGGCATAAGTTCTCTTAAGCTTTCATCTTTTTTGAGAGAGACTAGATTATAGATTCTCCAGTTTATCTGATCCCAAAAATGAAAAGTAAAAGCAGACTGCAGATTTAAATCTTGCGTATTCGCTTTAACCCAGATAAGTAAGTTTTTAAGCTCAGTTTTTGAAATTTCAGAGTGACCTTTTTCTTGTAACATTGTCTCTAATTGATGAAAAACATCCCATTCAACTTTTGATAAATTCGTTCCCATTTTTGTGTTCTTTTACTAATTTTCTTTTTCGCTATTTTGCCTCCCAACGTCACCCAAGCGCTCTCCCGAGATAAGTTACTTACAATTTTCTTGGCTTCGGCGGGAGAGATGATACAGTGTGCTCCTTGTTAACACTTGGGTCTCCGCAGCTGGTACTTCCACGATTTTTCTTTGTTTTTCTTCTATTCTACGTCCTCACACGAGGCACCAATATGCGGGGGACGGGACAGGTATAAGTCCAATAGTGTCAGGAACCCACGCCTTAAAAAAGGAACCCACTAGGCCGCGGCAAAATATCCAAATATGGATAACATGGTAACCAGATCAGTGAAGAGATTTTTGCTTTTATTTCCAGCACATCAGTCTCAAAATACAAAATGGAGACATGACAGCTCACTGATCCACACCAAAAAATGTCTCCTTCAACAGGGCTCATACAGCAATACATAAAATCATCTCAGACTAGAATTCAGCCAATCAGACACAGAAAACACATCTTGACAAGCATTCTATCCAATCTTATAAAACATAGGTAATCGTAGCTAAAACAAAGACTAGTTGATAAGAGACAAAGAACAGAGTTCTATTCATGCTAACCTTCTAAAGATATACATTAAATAACCTTGTTGCCATCCTAAAGCCAGTTCTACAGAAGCCTATTGTTATTTGTCACGTCTACTGCTTGGGAAACTTTTCTGCTTGCATGGAAAACTTTTTCTGCTTGCATGGGAAAATTTTCTGCAATGCTAACAAAACTCCAGTCTAAGGCCTACATACTTCTTTGTAACCATTTCTTAAAAATCCTCTAACCTTATGGATTCCAACATTTCCCCCTCTCTGTTTGACCCAGAAGCTTTCATTTTCTTGTCGCTTGCTATTTGCGTTTCATAGCTCGATTGCAAAATTTCTGCTTATTATCTGCTGAAGACCTATTTTCACTAAACTGAAGCATTGCTATATTACGGCACAGCAACTTAATGCTGTGAAGACCCAATCCCTGAAAGAGAGATATGAATCACGTTTGGCAACAGTCACAAGGCATCGTTCAAAAAACTCTGGTCGATTCCAAGGCCTTAATTCAAAACCTTCGTTCATGTCAATACCCTCATCTACTGCTTTCGTGAGATTTCGTACACTCTCTGTGCTTCTACTTCCTAATTCTCCTGCTTGAATGACAAAAACTTCTCGGGCTGTTTTGTTCATCATTCGCCGAAGACAACAGAGTATACAAGGTGCCACTATCAATATCAGTATTAGAACACCTAATACGTAAAGACCTATCTTGCAAAGTTGCCTTAGCCAAGGTGCAAAACTCCAATTTTGAAACAAATCATCCAACCAGGAACCTCCATCTTCTTTAATTTGGGCTGTCTGATCCTTTAATTTTTGAATGCTTTTGTGAATGGATTCAGAATGATCAGACAAATTCATACAACACAATCCTTCAAATTCCTCACAACCATGTCCTTGTGCCAGTAAAAGAAAATCAATGGCTGCTCTGTTTTGAAGAGTAGCATGTCTAATACTATCAACATCGGTCAACATATCACTGATTGCGGAGGATGTGGCATTAGCTTGTTTGCTCAGCCAACATCCAACTCGATCTAATTGTCTCAATGCCACAGCTGAAGCCAATTGGGGTAGAAATATACCTGCTGAAAGCCTTCTGGCAGCATTCCAAGGCATAAAATCACTCTGACAGTTCTCATCATAATGAGGAACAGCTCTTGTTTTCCTTTGTTTCTTTTTCATCACTGCTTTGGCAGTGGGGGCAATTATGGTAAGCATACCAATGCTACAAGGGCCACATTCAAGGTGGGCTGGAATGCCTTGCCAACCTCTGTCTCCGCAAATGATCCAATACCCTTCTGGCAATTGCCGTGGATATTGGTCCGTCTCCAGAAACACATCCCAACTGTTTGAAACATTTGCTGCCCTGAGAAGTTTTTTCGAACAAATGTTCCAATTGAAGGAAGGACTGTTTCCATTGTCAATTCCACCTGGTTTACCATTGGATTCTTTTCTGACCAAAGGAAACTCTTTCACTGGCACACCAACCAAACAGGTTGAGAAAGGCTTTTCTGGTTCCGAATTAGACAGGCATATAGTATCCGAGCCGGCAGCCTTGGCTAAGGTCACCCAAACACTCGTTTTCGGTTGATCCACAGGCAAATCTGCACGACAAAAAACAATTAAAATCAAGCAAAACAAGTATACCATTTGATTCTTCCCCATCTCTTTCAAGAACTAAGTTTTGGCAGGATTCTTTCTAAACAAAAACAATAACCTAAATTTTCAGCCAAAAATTAGCTTTGTTAAACAAACATTCAGCATTCAATTCGTATACTCATAAATAACATTGGCACAAAATCAGAGTTCATGGGTTCACCGATGCACAAAGAACGTCAGGCACAAGAGGCGTCAGGCGAGACCCGGGATCCTTCCATTCGGTCCACGTCTGCGTACTCGCTTCCTCAGTTCTAGGCTCGACAACAGGTTCTGAAGTGCGATACGGTTTGACGTTTTTGGCAGGAACCCACTTAATTCTTCCAGCACCTGTGGAAATAGAAGCATACCCTTTGCCCCACGTTATTAATTGAAACGGGCCTTCCATCTGTCCAGAGTCAGGGCTTCCAATTAGAAGAGGAGGATGTTCTTTCAGTTTTGCCTGTGTGCTATTTGAAAAGTGTCTAAAGATTGGTGGATCTGGTTCTGTACTTGAACTGTTTAGAAAATTAAAACCATACAAAGCCTTACTCAGTCTCATCTGTGGGGTGATTTCCGTTCCCCCTCTCTGTTGATCTAATATGCGTTTTAAGGTTTGATGTGTTCTTTCAATGATTGCTTGGCTTGTGGGAGAGTGGGGAATACCAAAAATGTGTCGAACACCCCATTCATTTAAAAATGTGGCCAATTTTTGAGATATGTATGCGGGACCATTGTCAGTTTTTACTTCTTGGGGTATACCCAATGAAGCAAAAGCTTGCAGGAAATGATGACAGGCATGGCTGCCAGTTTCACCTGTGTGAAGGGAAGCAAAAACTGCACCAGAGAACGTGTCTATGGAAACATGAATATTTTTAAATTTACCAAAAGAAGGCTATTTAGTAACACCTGTTTGCCACAACTGTAGGCTTTGTAAGCCTCGGGGGTTGATTGCTCCTGTAGAAACAGGAGGTTGTACCAATTGACAGTCAGGGCAAGTATGAATGATAGCTTTAGCTTGACTTTTAGTGATTTGGAACATTCGCATGAGTGCTTGTGCATTTTGGTGGAAAAAGGCATGACTCAATTTTGCTTGTTCAAAAATATTTGGCAATGTGTTAGAAATGACCATTGTCAGCTTGTCCGCTCTTGCATTTCCTTCCACTAAAAATCCAGGAAGTGAAGAATGCGCCCTAATGTGAGAAACAAAATATGGATTAGTTCTATATTGCAAAGTTATAAAAAGACATGAAAGCCAACGATGTAAAGTTTCATTACTAACATCCTTTAAAATGGAACCTTCTATTCTCCTGACTACATTAGCAACATAAGCAGAATCTGTGACCAAATTAAAAGGCTGAGGAAACAGCTGAAAAGCTCAAACTACTGCAGCAAGCTCAACAATTTGAGGGGATCCCTCTACTGTTTGAATATCAGATTCCCAAACATCAGTCTTTTGATTAAACCAAGTCACAACGGACTTGTGGCTTTTACCAGAGCCATCAGTGAAGAGAGTCACAGCATGTAAAGGTTCTTCACTTAATTTAGGTTTTTCTCTGAAACTCAATTTTGTTTGCAGTAGTTTGTGAGCTGGATAGTGTATGGAACAAACACCTGGAAAACCTAAGAATGCATATTGTAAATCATCAGAATTTTGCATTGCCCAATTGAAATAATCATTTTTCAATGGCAAATAGATAACTGAACATTCTTGACCTGCCAAAGTTAACAATCTGGTTCTAGCCTTAATTATAATGTATGCAATCATTTCTAAAACTGAGCAAATGGTCTTTGAAAACCTGTAGGGAGGAAAAACCCATTCCATTATTAACAAAGGATCTTGTTCTGTGGCATCCCACTGGAAAATGAGACCACAAAGCTGCATCTTCTCTCCTAAGATTGCAAGAAAGAAAGGATTTTCAGGAACGCAGCGATGAGCTTGTCTTTTTTGAAGAGCTTCTGTGACTTTGTCGAGAGCAGCACGAGCTTCAGGGGTTAAAGTTCTTGGCGAAGTGATGTCGCAACTTCCTCTCAGCAAATGGAAGAGCGGACTCAGTTCATCATTGGTGATTCCCACCATCGGTCTGACCCAGTTGATTTCTCCTAGAAGTTGTTGTAACTCTTGTAGGTTGTTGACTCTGGTTCGGATCTGAATTTTCTGTGGTATTATTGTCGTCTTCCATCGTCTTCCATCGTCTTCCATCCCAGGTACTTCTAAGGTGAAACTTGTTGAATTTTCGTTGCAGAGATTTCAAGTCCAGCTTTTTGAATTTCAGCAACAACACAGTCGCCAGTTTCTTCCATCTCTTCCTTTCAAAGGACTCCACCCTTAAAGCCAATTTTTCTTTCTCTGTATCTATAGATTGACAAACACCAGAACAACCATGTTTTTGCTTAAGTGAAAAAGAGTTCCCCGGAACCACAATTTCCCGAGTGGAAGCAGCCACCTCAGCCTCCACCCCAGGCCCAACAGAATCCAATTCAGGTTTCAGTGTCCCTGCACAAACAATTTTAGGAAGTACAGTCACTTTTTCATTTCCATCTTTTACACACTTTGTTCCATCCCCCTTACAAGAGTCACATATTTTTACATTAATAGAACAACGCAAAGAAAAGTCCAAAAGAGTCTCATTTTTTCCCAGAGAGAGAGAAGAAAGATTTTGTTCAACAGAGTTCAAAGCAATACTTTCAGCATTTGCAACAACACTTGTAACATTCTCCGATACTCACACAGTCTCCGGTTTACTGGAATTTAATGAGACAGAACCAGAAGCTTTGTTTTCTGAGTCCAAGTTGATCTTATTATTATCAGTTTGTTTAAAACAGTGCTCCAACAGCGCTCTACAAACCGGCATAAGTTCTCTTAAGCTTTCATCTTTTTTGAGAGAGACTAGATTATAGATTCTCCAGTTTATCTGATCCCAAAAATGAAAAGTAAAAGCAGACTGCAGATTTAAATCTTGCGTATTCGCTTTAACCCAGATAAGTAAGTTTTTAAGCTCAGTTTTTGAAATTTCAGAGTGACCTTTTTCTTGTAACATTGTCTCTAATTGATGAAAAACATCCCATTCAACTTTTGATAAATTCGTTCCCATTTTTGTGTTCTTTTACTAATTTTCTTTTTCGCTATTTTGCCTCCCAACGTCACCCAAGCGCTCTCCCGAGATAAGTTACTTACAATTTTCTTGGCTTCGGCGGGAGAGATGATACAGTGTGCTCCTTGTTAACACTTGGGTCTCCGCAGCTGGTACTTCCACGATTTTTCTTTGTTTTTCTTCTATTCTACGTCCTCACACGAGGCACCAATATGCGGGGGACGGGACAGGTATAAGTCCAATAGTGTCAGGAACCCACGCCTTAAAAAAGGAACCCACTAGGCCGCGGCAAAATATCCAAATATGGATAACATGGTAACCAGATCAGTGAAGAGATTTTTGCTTTTATTTCCAGCACATCAGTCTCAAAATACAAAATGGAGACATGACAGCTCACTGATCCACACCAAAAAATGTCTCCTTCAACAGGGCTCATACAGCAATACATAAAATCATCTCAGACTAGAATTCAGCCAATCAGACACAGAAAACACATCTTGACAAGCATTCTATCCAATCTTATAAAACATAGGTAATCGTAGCTAAAACAAAGACTAGTTGATAAGAGACAAAGAACAGAGTTCTATTCATGCTAACCTTCTAAAGATATACATTAAATAACCTTGTTGCCATCCTAAAGCCAGTTCTACAGAAGCCTATTGTTATTTGTCACGTCTACTGCTTGGGAAACTTTTCTGCTTGCATGGAAAACTTTTTCTGCTTGCATGGGAAACTTTTCTGCAATGCTAACAAAACTCCAGTCTAAGGCCTACATACTTCTTTGTAACCATTTCTTAAAAATCCTCTAACCTTATGGATTCCAACATTTCCCCCTCTCTGTTTGACCCAGAAGCTTTCATTTTCTTGTCGCTTGCTATTTGCGTTTCATAGCTCTATTGCAAAATTTCTGCTTATTATCTGCTGAAGACCTATTTTCACTAAACTGAAGCATTGCTATATTACAGCACAGCAACTTAATGCTGTGAAGACCCAATCCCTGAAAGAGAGATATGAATCACGTTTGGCAACAGTCACAAGGCATCGTTCAAAAAACTCTGGTCGATTCCAAGGCCTTAATTCAAAACCTTCGTTCATGTCAATACCCTCATCTACTGCTTTCCTGAGATTTCGTACACTCTCTGTGCTTCTACTTCCTAATTCTCCTGCTTGAATGACAAAAACTTCTCGGGCTGTTTTGTTCATCATTCGCCGAAGACAACAGAGTATACAAGGTGCCACTATCAATATCAGTATTAGAACACCTAATACGTAAAGACCTATCTTGCAAAGTTGCTTTAGCCAAGGTGCAAAACTCCAATTTTGAAACAAATCATCCAACCAGGAACCTCCATCTTCTTTAATTTGGGCTGTCTGATCCTTTAATTTTTGAATGCTTTTGTGAATGGATTCAGAATGATCAGACAAATTCATACAACACAATCCTTCAAATTCCTCACAACCATGTCCTTGTGCCAGTAAAAGAAAATCAATGGCTGCTCTGTTTTGAAGAGTAGCATGTCTAATACTATCAACATCGGTCAACATATCACTGATTGCGGAGGATGTGGCATTAGCTTGTTTGCTCAGCCAACATCCAACTCGATCTAATTGTCTCAATGCCACAGCTGAAGCCAATTGGGGTAGAAATATACCTGCTGAAAGCCTTCTGGCAGCATTCCAAGGCATAAAATCACTCTGACAGTTCTCATCATAATGAGGAACAGCTCTTGTTTTCCTTTGTTTCTTTTTCATCACTGCTTTGGCAGTGGGGGCAATTATGGTAAGCATACCAATGCTACAAGGGCCACCTTCAAGGTGGGCTGGAATGCCTTGCCAACCTCTGTCTCCGCAAATGATCCAATACCCTTCTGGCAATTGCCGTGGATATTGGTCCGTCTCCAGAAACACATCCCAACTGTTTGAAACATTTGCTGCCCTGAGAAGTTTTTTCGAACAAATGTTCCAATTGAAGGAAGGACTGTTTCCATTGTCAATTCCACCTGGTTTACCATTGGATTCTTTTCTGACCAAAGGAAACTCTTTCACTGGCACACCAACCAAACAGGTTGAGAAAGGCTTTTCTGGTTCCGAATTAGACAGGCATATAGTATCCGAGCCGGCAGCCTTGGCTAAGGTCACCCAAACACTCGTTTTCGGTTGATCCACAGGCAAATCTGCACGACAAAAAACAATTAAAATCAAGCAAAACAAGTATACCATTTGATTCTTCCCCATCTCTTTCAAGAACTAAGTTTTGGCAGAATTCTTTCTAAACAAAAACAATAACCTAAATTTTCAGCCAAAAATTAGCTTTGTTAAACAAACATTCAGCATTCAATTCGTATACTCATAAATAACATTGGCACAAAATCAGAGTTCATGGGTTCACCGATGCACAAAGAACGTCAGGCACAAGAGGCGTCAGGCGAGACCCGGGATCCTTCCATTCGGTCCACGTCTGCGTACTCGCTTCCTCAGTTCTAGGCTCGACAACAGGTTCTGAAGTGCGATACGGTTTGACGTTTTTGGCAGGAACCCACTTAATTCTTCCAGCACCTGTGGAAATAGAAGCATACCCTTTGCCCCACGTTATTAATTGAAACGGGCCTTCCATCTGTCCAGAGTCAGGGCTTCCAATTAGAAGAGGAGGATGTTCTTTCAGTTTTGCCTGTGTGCTATTTGAAAAGTGTCTAAAGATTGGTGGATCTGGTTCTGTACTTGAACTGTTTAGAAAATTAAAACCATACAAAGCCTTACTCAGTCTCATCTGTGGGGTGATTTCCGTTCCCCCTCTCTGTTGATCTAATATGCGTTTTAAGGTTTGATGTGTTCTTTCAATGATTGCTTGGCTTGTGGGAGAGTGGGGAATACCAAAAATGTGTCGAACACCCCATTCATTTAAAAATGTGGCCAATTTTTGAGATATGTATGCGGGACCATTGTCAGTTTTTACTTCTTGGGGTATACCCAATGAAGCAAAAGCTTGCAGGAAATGATGACAGGCATGGCTGCCAGTTTCACCTGTGTGAAGGGAAGCAAAAACTGCACCAGAGAACGTGTCTATGGAAACATGAATATTTTTAAATTTACCAAAAGAAGGCTATTTAGTAACACCTGTTTGCCACAACTGTAGGCTTTGTAAGCCTCGGGGGTTGATTGCTCCTGTAGAAACAGGAGGTTGTACCAATTGACAGTCAGGGCAAGTATGAATGATAGCTTTAGCTTGACTTTTAGTGATTTGGAACATTCGCATGAGTGCTTGTGCATTTTGGTGGAAAAAGGCATGACTCAATTTTGCTTGTTCAAAAATATTTGGCAATGTGTTAGAAATGACCATTGTCAGCTTGTCCGCTCTTGCATTTCCTTCCACTAAAAATCCAGGAAGTGAAGAATGCGCCCTAATGTGAGAAACAAAATATGGATTAGTTCTATATTGCAAAGTTATAAAAAGACATGAAAGCCAACGATGTAAAGTTTCATTACTAACATCCTTTAAAATGGAACCTTCTATTCTCCTGACTACATTAGCAACATAAGCAGAATCTGTGACCAAATTAAAAGGCTGAGGAAACAGCTGAAAAGCTCAAACTACTGCAGCAAGCTCAACAATTTGAGGGGATCCCTCTACTGTTTGAATATCAGATTCCCAAACATCAGTCTTTTGATTAAACCAAGTCACAACGGACTTGTGGCTTTTACCAGAGCCATCAGTGAAGAGAGTCACAGCATGTAAAGGTTCTTCACTTAATTTAGGTTTTTCTCTGAAACTCAGTTTTGCTTGCAGTAGTTTGTGAGCTGGATAGTGTATGGAACAAACACCTGGAAAACCTAAGAATGCATATTGTAAATCATCAGAATTTTGCATTGCCCAATTGAAATAATCATTTTTCAATGGCAAATAGATAACTGAACATTCTTGACCTGCCAAAGTTAACAATCTGGTTCTAGCCTTAATTATAATGTATGCAATCATTTCTAAAACTGAGCAAATGGTCTTTGAAAACCTGTAGGGAGGAAAAACCCATTCCATTATTAACAAAGGATCTTGTTCTGTGGCATCCCACTGGAAAATGAGACCACAAAGCTGCATCTTCTCTCCTAAGATTGCAAGAAAGAAAGGATTTTCAGGAACGCAGCGATGAGCTTGTCTTTTTTGAAGAGCTTCTGTGACTTTGTCGAGAGCAGCACGAGCTTCAGGGGTTAAAGTTCTTGGCGAAGTGATGTCGCAACTTCCTCTCAGCAAATGGAAGAGCGGACTCAGTTCATCATTGGTGATTCCCACCATCGGTCTGACCCAGTTGATTTCTCCTAGAAGTTGTTGTAACTCTTGTAGGTTGTTGACTCTGGTTCGGATCTGAATTTTCTGTGGTATTATTGTCGTCTTCCATCGTCTTCCATCATCTTCCATCCCAGGTACTTCTAAGGTGAAACTTGTTGAATTTTCGTTGCAGAGATTTCAAGTCCAGCTTTTTGAATTTCAGCAACAACACAGTCGCGAGTTTCTTCCATCTCTTCCTTTCAAAGGACTCCACCCTTAAAGCCAATTTTTCTTTCTCTGTATCTATAGATTGACAAACACCAGAACAACCATGTTTTTGCTTAACTGAAAAAGAGTTCCCCGGAACCACAATTTCCCGAGTGGAAGCAGCCACCTCAGCCTCCACCCCAGGCCCAACAGAATCCAATTCAGGTTTCAGTGTCCCTGCACAAACAATTTTAGGAAGTACAGTCACTTTTTCATTTCCATCTTTTACACACTTTGTTCCATCCCCCTTACAAGAGTCACATATTTTTACATTAATAGAACAACGCAAAGAAAAGTCCAAAAGAGTCTCATTTTTTCCCAGAGAGAGAGAAGAAAGATTTTGTTCAACAGAGTTCAAAGCAATACTTTCAGCATTTGCAACAACACTTGTAACATTCTCCGATACTCACACAGTCTCCGGTTTACTGGAATTTAATGAGACAGAACCAGAAGCTTTGTTTTCTGAGTCCAAGTTGATCTTATTATTATCAGTTTGTTTAAAACAGTGCTCCAACAGCGCTCTACAAACCGGCATAAGTTCTCTTAAGCTTTCATCTTTTTTGAGAGAGACTAGTTTATAGATTCTCCAGTTTATCTGATCCCAAAAATGAAAAGTCAAAGCAGACTGCAGATTTAAATCTTGCGTATTCGCTTTAACCCAGATAAGTAAGTTTTTAAGCTCAGTTTTTGAAATTTCAGAGTGACCTTTTTCTTGTAACATTGTCTCTAATTGATGAAAAACATCCCATTCAACTTTTGATAAATTCGTTCCCATTTTTGTGTTCTTTGAATAATTTTCTTTTTCGCTATTTTGCCTCCCCACGTCACCCAAGCGCTCTCCCGAGATAAGTTACTTACAATTTTCTTGGCTTCGGCGGGAGAGATGATACAGTGTGCTCCTTGTTAACACTTGGGTCTCCGCAGCTGGTACTTCCACGATTTTTCTTTGTTTTTCTTCTATTCTACGTCCTCACACGAGGCACCAATATGCAGGGGACGGGACAGGTATAAGTCCAATAGTGTCAGGAACCCACGCCTTAAAAAAGGAACCCACTAGGCCGCGGCAAAATATCCAAATATGGATAACATGGTAACCAGACCAGTGAAGAGATTTTTGCTTTTATTTCCAGCACATCAGTCTCAAAATACAAAATGGAGACATGACAGCTCACTGATCCACACCAAAAAATGTCTCCTTCAACAGGGCTCATACAGCAATACATAAAATCATCTCAGACTAGAATTCAGCCAATCAGACACAGAAAACACATCTTGACAAGCATTCTATCCAATCTTATAAAACATAGGTAATCGTAGCTAAAACAAAGACTAGTTGATAAGAGACAAAGAACAGAGTTCTATTCATGCTAACCTTCTAAAGATATACATTAAATAACTTGGTTGCCATCCTAAAGCCAATTCTACAGAAGCCTATTGTTATTTGTCACGTCTACTGCTTGGGAAACTTTTCTGCTTGCATGGAAAACTTTTTCTGCTTGCATGGGAAACTTTTCTGCAATGCTAACAAAACTCCAGTCTAAGGCCTACATACTTCTTTGTAACCATTTCTTAAAAATCCTCTAACCTTATGGATTCCAACATTTCCCCCTCTCTGTTTGACCCAGAAGCTTTCATTTTCTTGTCGCTTGCTATTTGCGTTTCATAGCTCTATTGCAAAATTTCTGCTTATTATCTGCTGAAGACCTATTTTCACTAAACTGAAGCATTGCTATATTACAGCACAGCAACTTAATGCTGTGAAGACCCAATCCCTGAAAGAGAGATATGAATCACGTTTGGCAACAGTCACAAGGCATCGTTCAAAAAACTCTGGTCGATTCCAAGGCCTTAATTCAAAACCTTCGTTCATGTCAATACCCTCATCTACTGCTTTCCTGAGATTTCGTACACTCTCTGTGCTTCTACTTCCTAATTCTCCTGCTTGAATGACAAAAACTTCTCGGGCTGTTTTGTTCATCATTCGCCGAAGACAACAGAGTATACAAGGTGCCACTATCAATATCAGTATTAGAACACCTAATATGTAAACACCTATCTTGCAAAGTTGCCTTAGCCAAGGTGCAAAACTCCAATTTTGAAACAAATCATCCAACCAGGAACCTCCATCTTCTTTAATTTGGGCTGTCTGATCCTTTAATTTTTGAATGCTTTTGTGAATGGATTCAGAATGATCAGACAAATTCATACAACACAATCCTTCAAATTCCTCACAACCATGTCCTTGTGCCAGTAAAAGAAAATCAATGGCTGCTCTGTTTTGAAGAGTAGCATGTCTAATACTATCAACATCGGTCAACATATCACTGATTGCGGAGGATGTGGCATTAGCTTGTTTGCTCAGCCAACATCCAACTCGATCTAATTGTCTCAATGCCACAGCTGAAGCCAATTGGGGTAGAAATATACCTGCTGAAAGCCTTCTGGCAGCATTCCAAGGCATAAAATCACTCTGACAGTTCTCATCATAATGAGGAACAGCTCTTGTTTTCCTTTGTTTCTTTTTCATCACTGCTTTGGCAGTGGGGGCAATTATGGTAAGCATACCAATGCTACAAGGGCCACCTTCAAGGTGGGCTGGAATGCCTTGCCAACCTCTGTCTCCGCAAATGATCCAATACCCTTCTGGCAATTGCCGTGGATATTTGTCCGTCTCCAGAAACACATCCCAACTGTTTGAAACATTTGCTTCCCTGAGAAGTTTTTTCGAACAAATGTTCCAATTGAAGGAAGGACTGTTTCCATTGTCAATTCCACCTGGTTTACCATTGGATTCTTTTCTGACCAAAGGAAACTCTTTCACTGGCACACCAACCAAACAGGTTGAGAAAGGCTTTTCTGGTTCCGAATTAGACAGGCATATAGTATCCGAGCCGGCAGCCTTGGCTAAGGTCACCCAAACACTCGTTTTCGGTTGATCCACAGGCAAATCTGCACGACAAAAAACAATTAAAATCAAGCAAAACAAGTATACCATTTGATTCTTCCCCATCTCTTTCAAGAACTAAGTTTTGGCAGAATTCTTTCTAAACAAAAACAATAACCTAAATTTTCAGCCAAAAATTAGCTTTGTTAAACAAACATTCAGCATTCAATTCGTATACTCATAAATAACATTGGCACAAAATCAGAGTTCATGGGTTCCACCGATGCACAAAGAACGTCAGGCACAAGAGGCGTCAGGCGAGACCCGGGATCCTTCCATTCGGTCCACGTCTGCGTACTCGCTTCCTCAGTTCTAGGCTCGACAACAGGTTCTGAAGTGCGATACGGTTTGACGTTTTTGGCAGGAACCCACTTAATTCTTCCAGCACCTGTGGAAATAGAAGCATACCCTTTGCCCCACGTTATTAATTGAAACGGGCCTTCCATCTGTCCAGAGTCAGGGTTTCTAATTAGAAGAGGAGGATGTTCTTTCAGTTTTGCCTGTGTGCTATTTGAAAAGTGTCTAAAGATTGGTGGATCTGGTTCTGTACTTGAACTATTTAGAAAATTAAAACCCTACAAAGCCTTACTCAGTCTCATCTGTGGGGTGATTTCCGTTCCCCCTCTCTGTTGATCTAATATGCGTTTTAAGGTTTGATGTGTTCTTTCAATGATTGCTTGGCTTGTGGGAGAGTGGGGAATACCAAAAATGTGTCGAACACCCCATTCATTTAAAAATGTGGCCAATTTTTGAGATATGTATGCGGGACCATTGTCAGTTTTTACTTCTTGGGGTATACCCAATGAAGCAAAAGCTTGCAGGAAATGATGACAGGCATGGCTGCCAGTTTCACCTGTGTGAAGGGAAGCAAAAACTGCACCAGAGAACGTGTCTATGGAAACATGAATATTTTTAAATTTACCAAAAGAAGGCTATTTAGTAACACCTGTTTGCCACAACTGTAGGCTTTGTAAGCCTCGGGGGTTGATTGCTCCTGTAGAAACAGGAGGTTGTACCAATTGACAGTCAGGGCAAGTATGAATGATAGCTTTAGCTTGACTTTTAGTGATTTGGAACATTCGCATGAGTGCTTGTGCATTTTGGTGGAAAAAGGCATGACTCAATTTTGCTTGTTCAAAAATATTTGGCAATGTGTTAGAAATGACCATTGTCAGCTTGTCTGCTCTTGCATTTCCTTCCACTAAAAATCCAGGAAGTGAAGAATGCGCCCTAATGTGAGAAACAAAATATGGATTAGTTCTATATTGCAAAGTTATAAAAAGACATGAAAGCCAACGATGTTAGTTTCATTGCTAACATCCTTTAAAATTGAACCTTCTATTCTCCTGACTACATTAGCAACATAAGCAGAATCTGTGACCAAATTAAAAGGCTGAGGAAACAGCTGAAAAGCTCAAACTACTGCAGCAAGCTCAACAATTTGAGGGGATCCCTCTACTGTTTGAATATCAGATTCCCAAACATCAGTCTTTTGATTAAACCAAGTCACAACGGACTTGTGGCTTTTACCAGAGCCATCAGTGAAGAGAGTCACAGCATGTAAAGGTTCTTCACTTAATTTAGGTTTTTCTCTGAAACTCAATTTTGCTTGCAGTAGTTTGTGAGCCGGATAGTGTATGGAACAAACACCTGGAAAACCTAAGAATGCATATTGTAAATCATCAGAATTTTGCATTGCCCAATTGAAATAATCATTTTTCAATGGCAAATAGATAACTGAACATTCTTGACCTGCCAAAGTTAACAATCTGGTTCTAGCCTTAATTATAATGTATGCAATCATTTCTAAAACTGAGCAAATGGTCTTTGAAAACCTGTAGGGAGGAAAAACCCATTCCATTATTAACAAAGGATCTTGTTCTGTGGCATCCCACTGGAAAATGAGACCACAAAGCTGCATCTTCTCTCCTAAGATTGCAAGAAAGAAAGGATTTTCAGGAACGCAGCGATGAGCTTGTCTTTTTTGAAGAGCTTCTGTGACTTTGTCGAGAGCAGCACGAGCTTCAGGGGTTAAAGTTCTTGGCGAAGTGATGTCGCAACTTCCTCTCAGCAAATGGAAGAGCGGACTCAGTTCATCATTGGTGATTCCCAGCATCGGTCTGACCCAGTTGATTTCTCCTAGAAGTTGTTGTAACTCTTGTAGGTTGTTGACTCTGGTTCGGATCTGAATTTTCTGTGGTATTATTGTCGTCTTCCATCGTCTTCCATCATCTTCCATCCCAGGTACTTCTAAGGTGAAACTTGTTGAATTTTCATTGCAGAGATTTCAAGTCCAGCTTTTTGAATTTCAGCAACAACACAGTTGAGAGTTTCTTCCATCTCTTCCTTTCAAAGGACTCCACCCTTAAAGCCAATTTTTCTTTCTCTGTATCTATAGATTGACAAACACCAGAACAACCATGTTTTTGCTTAACTGAAAAAGAGTTCCCCGGAACCACAATTTCCCGAGTGGAAGCAGCCACCTCAGCCTCCACCCCAGGCCCAACAGAATCCAATTCAGGCTTCAGTGTCCCTGCACAAACAATTTTAGGAAGTACAGTCACTTTTTCATTTCCATCTTTTACACACTTTGTTCCATCCCCCTTACAAGAGTCACATATTTTTACATTAACAGAACAACGCAAAGAAAAGTCCAAAAGAGTCTCATTTTTTCCCAGAGAGAGAGAAGAAAGATTTTGTTCAACAGAGTTCAAAGCAATACTTTCAGCATTTGCAACAACACTTGTAACATTCTCCGATACTCACACAGTCTCCGGTTTACTGGAATTTAATGAGACAGAACCAGAAGCTTTGTTTTCTGAGTCCAAGTTGATCTTATTATTATCCGTTTGTTTAAAACAGTGCTCCAACAGCGCTCTACAAACCGGCATAAGTTCTCTTAAGCTTTCATCTTTTTTGAGAGAGACTAGATTATAGATTCTCCAGTTTATCTGATCCCAAAAATGAAAAGTAAAAGCAGACTGCAGATTTAAATCTTGCGTATTCGCTTTAACCCAGATAAGTAAGTTTTTAAGCTCAGTTTTTGAAATTTCAGAGTGACCTTTTTCTTGTAACATTGTCTCTAATTGATGAAAAACATCCCATTCAACTTTTGATAAATTCGTTCCCATTTTTGTGTTCTTTGAATAATTTTCTTTTTCGCTATTTTGCCTCCCCACGTCACCCAAGCGCTCTCCCGAGATAAGTTACTTACAATTTTCTTGGCTTCGGCGGGAGAGATGATACAGTGTGCTCCTTGTTAACACTTGGGTCTCCGCAGCTGGTACTTCCACGATTTTTCTTTGTTTTTCTTCTATTCTACGTCCTCACACAAGGCACCAATATGCGGGGGACGGGACAGGTATAAGTCCAATAGTGTCAGGAACCCACGCCTTAAAAAAGGAACCCACTAGGCCGCGGCAAAATATCCAAATATGGATAACATGGTAACCAGACCAGTGAAGAGATTTTTGCTTTTATTTCCAGCACATCAGTCTCAAAATACAAAATGGAGACATGACAGCTCACTGATCCACACCAAAAAATGTCTCCTTCAACAGGGCTCATACAGCAATACATAAAATCATCTCAGACTAGAATTCAGCCAATCAGACACAGAAAACAGATCTTGACAAGCATTCTATCCAATCTTATAAAACATAGGTAATCGTAGCTAAAACAAAGACTAGTTGATAAGAGACAAAGAACAGAGTTCTATTCATGCTAACCTTCTAAAGATATACATTAAATAACCTTGTTGCCATCCTAAAGCCAATTCTACAGAAGCCTATTGTTATTTGTCACGTCTACTGCTTGGGAAACTTTTCTGCTTGCATGGAAAACTTTTCTGCAATGCTAACAAAACTCCAGTCTAAGGCCTACATACTTCTTTGTAACCATTTCTTAAAAATCCTCTAACCTTATGGATTCCAACATTTCCCCCTCTCTGTTTGACCCAGAAGCTTTCATTTTCTTGTCGCTTGCTATTTGCGTTTCATAGCTCGATTGCAAAATTTCTGCTTATTATCTGCTGAAGACCTATTTTCACTTAACTGAAGCATTGCTATATTACGGCACAGCAACTTAATGCTGTGAAGACCCAATCCCTGAAAGAGAGATATGAATCACGTTTGGCAACAGTCACAAGGCATCGTTCAAAAAACTCTGGTCGATTCCAAGGCCTTAATTCAAAACCTTCGTTCATGTCAATACCCTCATCTACTGCTTTCGTGAGATTTCGTACACTCTCTGTGCTTCTACTTCCTAATTCTCCTGCTTGAATGACAAAAACTTCTCGGACTGTTTTGTTCATCATTCACCGAAGACAACAGAGTATACAAGGTGCCACTATCAATATCAGTATTAGAACACCTAATATGTAAAGACCTATCTTGCAAAGTTGCCTTAGCCAAGGTGCAAAACTCCAATTTGGAAACAAATCATCCAACCAGGAACCTCCATCTTCTTTAATTTGGGCTGTCAGATCCTTTAATTTTTGAATGCTTGTGTGAATGGATTCAGAATGATCAGACAAATTCATACAACACAATCCTTCAAATTCCTCACAACCATGTCCTTGTGCCAGTAAGAGAAAATCAATGGCTGCTCTGTTTTGAAGAGTAGCATGTCTAATACTATCAACATCGGTCAACATATCACTGATTGCGGAGGATGTGGCATTAGCTTGTTTGCTCAGCCAACATCCAACTCGATCTAATTGTCTCAATGCCACAGCTGAAGCCAATTGGGGTAGAAATATACCTGCTGAAAGCCTTCTGGCGGCATTCCAAGGCATAAAATCACTCTGACAGTTCTCATCATAATGAGGAACAGCTCTTGTTTTCCTTTGTTTCTTTTTCATCACTGCTTTGGCAGTGGGGGCAATTATGGTAAGCATACCAATGCTACAAGGGCCACCTTCAAGGTGGGCTGGAATGCCTTGCCAACCTCTGTCTCCGCAACTGATCCAATACCCTTTTGGCAATTGCCGTGGATATTGGTCCGTCTCCAGAAACACATCCCAACTGTTTGAAACATTTGCTGCCCTGAGAAGTTTTTTCGAACAAATGTTCCAATTGAAGGAAGGACTGTTTCCATTGTCAATTCCACCTGGTTTACCATTGGATTCTTTTCTGACCAAAGGAAACTCTTTCACTGGCACACCAACCAAACAGGTTGAGAAAGGCTTTTCTGGTTCCGAATTAGACAGACATATAGTATCCGATCCGGCAGCCTTGGCTAAGGTCACCCAAACACTCGTTTTCGGTTGATCCACAGGCAAATCTGCACGACAAAAAACAATTAAAATCAAGCAAAACAAGTATACCATTTGATTCTTCCCCATCTCTTTCAAGAACTAAGTTTTGGCAGAATTCTTTCTAAACAAAAACAATAACCTAAATTTTCAGCCAAAAATTAGCTTTGTTAAACAAACATTCAGCATTCAATTCGTATACTCATAAATAACATTGGCACAAAATCAGAGTTCATGGGTTCCACCGATGCACAAAGAACGTCAGGCACAAGAGGCGTCAGGCGAGACCCGGGATGCTTCCATTCGGTCCACGTCTGCGTACTCGCTTCCTCAGTTCTAGGCTCGACAACAGGTTCTGAAGTGCGATACGGTTTGACGTTTTTGGCAGGAACCCACTTAATTCTTCCAGCACCTGTGGAAATAGAAGCATACCCTTTGCCCCACGTTATTAATTGAAACGGGCCTTCCATCTGTCCAGAGTCAGGGTTTCTAATTAGAAGAGGAGGATGTTCTTTCAGTTTTGCCTGTGTGCTATTTGAAAAGTGTCTAAAGATTGGTGGATCTGGTTCTGTACTTGAACTATTTAGAAAATTAAAACCCTACAAAGCCTTACTCAGTCTCATCTGTGGGGTGATTTCCGTTCCCCCTCTCTGTTGATCTAATATGCGTTTTAAGGTTTGATGTGTTCTTTCAATGATTGCTTGGCTTGTGGGAGAGTGGGGAATACCAAAAATGTGTCGAACACCCCATTCATTTAAAAATGTGGCCAATTTTTGAGATATGTATGCGGGACCATTGTCAGTTTTTACTTCTTGGGGTATACCCAATGAAGCAAAAGCTTGCAGGAAATGATGACAGGCATGGCTGCCAGTTTCACCTGTGTGAAGGGAAGCAAAAACTGCACCAGAGAACGTGTCTATGGAAACATGAATATTTTTAAATTTACCAAAAGAAGGCTATTTAGTAACACCTGTTTGCCACAACTGTAGGCTTTGTAAGCCTCGGGGGTTGATTGCTCCTGTAGAAACAGGAGGTTGTACCAATTGACAGTCAGGGCAAGTATGAATGATAGCTTTAGCTTGACTTTTAGTGATTTGGAACATTCGCATGAGTGCTTGTGCATTTTGGTGGAAAAAGGCATGACTCAATTTTGCTTGTTCAAAAATATTTGGCAATGTGTTAGAAATGACCATTGTCAGCTTGTCCGCTCTTGCATTTCCTTCCACTAAAAATCCAGGAAGTGAAGAATGCGCCCTAATGTGAGAAACAAAATATGGATTAGTTCTATATTGCAAAGTTATAAAAAGACATGAAAGCCCACGATGTAAAGTTTCATTACTAACATCCTTTAAAATGGAACCTTCTATTCTCCTGACTACATTAGCAACATAAGCAGAATCTGTGACCAAATAAAAAGGCTGAGGAAACAGCTGAAAAGCTCAAACTACTGCAGCAAGCTCAACAATTTGAGGGGATCCCTCTACTGTTTGAATATCAGATTCCCAAACATCAGTCTTTTGATTAAACTAAGTCACAACGGACTTGTGGCTTTTACCAGAGCCATCAGTGAAGAGAGTCGCAGCATGTAAAGGTTCTTCACTTAATTTAGGTTTTTCTCTGAAACTCAATTTTGCTTGCAGTAGTTTGTGAGCTGGATAGTGTATGGAACAAACACCTGGAAAACCTAAGAATGCATATTGTAAATCATCAGAATTTTGCATTGCCCAATTGAAATAATCATTTTTCAATGGCAAATAGATAACTGAACATTCTTGACCTGCCAAAGTTAACAATCTGGTTCTAGCCTTAATTATAATGTATGCAATCATTTCTAAAACTGAGCAAATGGTCTTTGAAAACCTGTAGGGAGGAAAAACCCATTCCATTATTAACAAAGGATCTTGTTCTGTGGCATCCCACTGGAAAATGAGACCACAAAGCTGCATCTTCTCTCCTAAGATTGCAAGAAAGAAAGGATTTTCAGGAACGCAGCGATGAGCGTGTCTTTTTTGAAGAGCTTCTGTGACTTTGTCGAGAGCAGCACGAGCTTCAGGGGTTAAAGTTCTTGGCGAAGTGATGTCGCAACTTCCTCTCAGCAAATGGAAGAGCGGACTCAGTTCATCATTGGTGATTCCCAGCATCGGTCTGACCCAGTTGATTTCTCCTAGAAGTTGTTGTAACTCTTGTAGGTTGTTGACTCTGGTTCGGATCTGAATTTTCTGTGGTATTATTGTCGTCTTCCATCGTCTTCCATCATCTTCCATCCCAGGTACTTCTAAGGTGAAACTTGTTGAATTTTCGTTGCAGAGATTTCAAGTCCAGCTTTTTGAATTTCAGCAACAACACAGTCGCGAGTTTCTTCCATCTCTTCCTTTCAAAGGACTCCACCCTTAAAGCCAATTTTTCTTTCTCTGTATCTATAGATTGACAAACACCAGAACAACCATGTTTTTGCTTAACTGAAAAAGAGTTCCCCGGAACCACAATTTCCCGAGTGGAAGCAGCCACCTCAGCCTCCACCCCAGGCCCAACAGAATCCAATTCAGGCTTCAGTGTCCCTGCACAAACAATTTTAGGAAGTACAGTCACTTTTTCATTTCCATCTTTTACACACTTTGTTCCATCCCCCTTACAAGAGTCACATATTTTTACATTAACAGAACAACGCAAAGAAAAGTCCAAAAGAGTCTCATTTTTTCCCAGAGAGAGAGAAGAAAGATTTTGTTCAACAGAGTTCAAAGCAATACTTTCAGCATTTGCAACAACACTTGTAACATTCTCCGATACTCACACAGTCTCCGGTTTACTGGAATTTAATGAGACAGAACCAGAAGCTTTGTTTTCTGAGTCCAAGTTGATCTTATTATTATCCGTTTGTTTAAAACAGTGCTCCAACAGCGCTCTACAAACCGGCATAAGTTCTCTTAAGCTTTCATCTTTTTTGAGAGAGACTAGATTATAGATTCTCCAGTTTATCTGATCCCAAAAATGAAAAGTAAAAGCAGACTGCAGATTTAAATCTTGCGTATTCGCTTTAACCCAGATAAGTAAGTTTTTAAGCTCAGTTTTTGAAATTTCAGAGTGACCTTTTTCTTGTAACATTGTCTCTAATTGATGAAAAACATCCCATTCAACTTTTGATAAATTCGTTCCCATTTTTGTGTTCTTTTAATAATTTTCTTTTTCGCTATTTTGCCTCCCCACGTCACCCAAGCGCTCTCCCGAGATAAGTTACTTACAATTTTCTTGGCTTCGGCGGGAGAGATGATACAGTGTGCTCCTTGTTAACACTTGGGTCTCCGCAGCTGGTACTTCCACGATTTTTCTTTCTTTTTCTTCTATTCTACGTCCTCACACGAGGCACCAATATGCGGGGGACGGGACAGGTATAAGTCCAATAGTGTCAGGAACCCACGCCTTAAAAAAGGAACCCACTAGGCCGCGGCAAAATATCCAAATATGGATAACATGGTAACCAGACCAGTGAAGAGATTTTTGCTTTTATTTCCAGCACATCAGTCTCAAAATACAAAATGGAGACATGACAGCTCACTGATCCACACCAAAAAACGTCTCCTTCAACAGGGCTCATACAGCAATACATAAAATCATCTCAGACTAGAATTCAGCCAATCAGACACAGAAAACACATCTTGACAAGCATTCTATCCAATCTTATAAAAGATAGGTAATCGTAGCTAAAACAAAGACTAGTTGATAAGAGACAAAGAACAGAGTTCTATTCATGCTAACCTTCTAAAGATATACATTAAATAACCTTGTTGCCATCCTAAAGCCAATTCTACAGAAGCCTATTGTTATTTGTCACGTCTACTGCTTGGGAAACTTTTCTGCTTGCATGGAAAACTTTTCTGCAATGCTAACAAAACTCCAGTCTAAGGCCTACATACTTCTTTGTAACCATTTCTTAAAAATCCTCTAACCTTATGGATTCCAACATTTCCCCCTCTCTGTTTGACCCAGAAGCTTTCATTTTCTTGTCGCTTGCTATTTGCGTTTCATAGCTCTATTGCAAAATTTCTGCTTATTATCTGCTGAAGACCTATTTTCACTTAACTGAAGCATTGCTATATTACGGCACAGCAACTTAATGCTGTGAAGACCCAATCCCTGAAAGAGAGATATGAATCACGTTTGGCAACAGTCACAAGGCATCGTTCAAAAAACTCTGGTCGATTCCAAGGCCTTAATTCAAAACCTTCGTTCATGTCAATACCCTCATCTACTGCTTTCGTGAGATTTCGTACACTCTCTGTGCTTCTACTTCCTAATTCTCCTGCTTGAATGACAAAAACTTCTCGGACTGTTTTGTTCATCATTCACCGAAGACAACAGAGTATACAAGGTGCCACTATCAATATCAGTATTAGAACACCTAATATGTAAAGACCTATCTTGCAAAGTTGCCTTAGCCAAGGTGCAAAACTCCAATTTGGAAACAAATCATCCAACCAGGAACCTCCATCTTCTTTAATTTGGGCTGTCAGATCCTTTAATTTTTGAATGCTTGTGTGAATGGATTCAGAATGATCAGACAAATTCATACAACACAATCCTTCAAATTCCTCACAACCATGTCCTTGTGCCAGTAAGAGAAAATCAATGGCTGCTCTGTTTTGAAGAGTAGCATGTCTAATACTATCAACATCGGTCAACATATCACTGATTGCGGAGGATGTGGCATTAGCTTGTTTGCTCAGCCAACATCCAACTCGATCTAATTGTCTCAATGCCACAGCTGAAGCCAATTGGGGTAGAAATATACCTGCTGAAAGCCTTCTGGCGGCATTCCAAGGCATAAAATCACTCTGACAGTTCTCATCATAATGAGGAACAGCTCTTGTTTTCCTTTGTTTCTTTTTCATCACTGCTTTGGCAGTGGGGGCAATTATGGTAAGCATACCAATGCTACAAGGGCCACCTTCAAGGTGGGCTGGAATGCCTTGCCAACCTCTGTCTCCGCAACTGATCCAATACCCTTTTGGCAATTGCCGTGGATATTGGTCCGTCTCCAGAAACACATCCCAACTGTTTGAAACATTTGCTGCCCTGAGAAGTTTTTTCGAACAAATGTTCCAATTGAAGGAAGGACTGTTTCCATTGTCAATTCCACCTGGTTTACCATTGGATTCTTTTCTGACCAAAGGAAACTCTTTCACTGGCACACCAACCAAACAGGTTGAGAAAGGCTTTTCTGGTTCCGAATTAGACAGACATATAGTATCCGATCCGGCAGCCTTGGCTAAGGTCACCCAAACACTCGTTTTCGGTTGATCCACAGGCAAATCTGCACGACAAAAAACAATTAAAATCAAGCAAAACAAGTATACCATTTGATTCTTCCCCATCTCTTTCAAGAACTAAGTTTTGGCAGAATTCTTTCTAAACAAAAACAATAACCTAAATTTTCAGCCAAAAATTAGCTTTGTTAAACAAACATTCAGCATTCAATTCGTATACTCATAAATAACATTGGCACAAAATCAGAGTTCATGGGTTCCACCGATGCACAAAGAACGTCAGGCACAAGAGGCGTCAGGCGAGACCCGGGATGCTTCCATTCGGTCCACGTCTGCGTACTCGCTTCCTCAGTTCTAGGCTCGACAACAGGTTCTGAAGTGCGATACGGTTTGACGTTTTTGGCAGGAACCCACTTAATTCTTCCAGCACCTGTGGAAATAGAAGCATACCCTTTGCCCCACGTTATTAATTGAAACGGGCCTTCCATCTGTCCAGAGTCAGGGTTTCTAATTAGAAGAGGAAGATGTTCTTTCAGTTTTGCCTGTGTGCTATTTGAAAAGTGTCTAAAGATTGGTGGATCTGGTTCTGTACTTGAACTATTTAGAAAATTAAAACCATACAAAGCCTTACTCAGTTTCATCTGTGGGGTGATTTCCGTTCCCCCTCTCTGTTGATCTAATATGCGTTTTAAGGTTTGATGTGTTCTTTCAATGATTGCTTGGCTTGTGGGAGAGTGGGGAATACCAAAAATGTGTCGAACACCCCATTCATTTAAAAATGTGGCCAATTTTTGAGATATGTATGCGGGACCATTGTCAGTTTTTACTTCTTGGGGTATACCCAATGAAGCAAAAGCTTGCAGGAAATGATGACAGGCATGGCTGCCAGTTTCACCTGTGTGAAGGGAAGCAAAAACTGCACCAGAGAACGTGTCTATGGAAACATGAATATTTTTAAATTTACCAAAAGAAGGCTATTTAGTAACACCTGTTTGCCACAACTGTAGGCTTTGTAAGCCTCGGGGGTTGATTGCTCCTGTAGAAACAGGAGGTTGTACCAATTGACAGTCAGGGCAAGTATGAATGATAGCTTTAGCTTGACTTTTAGTGATTTGGAACATTCGCATGAGTGCTTGTGCATTTTGGTGGAAAAAGGCATGACTCAATTTTGCTTGTTCAAAAATATTTGGCAATGTGTTAGAAATGACCATTGTCAGCTTGTCCGCTCTTGCATTTCCTTCCACTAAAAATCCAGGAAGTGAAGAATGCGCCCTAATGTGAGAAACAAAATATGGATTAGTTCTATATTGCAAAGTTATAAAAAGACATGAAAGCCCACGATGTAAAGTTTCATTACTAACATCCTTTAAAATGGAACCTTCTATTCTCCTGACTACATTAGCAACATAAGCAGAATCTGTGACCAAATAAAAAGGCTGAGGAAACAGCTGAAAAGCTCAAACTACTGCAGCAAGCTCAACAATTTGAGGGGATCCCTCTACTGTTTGAATATCAGATTCCCAAACATCAGTCTTTTGATTAAACTAAGTCACAACGGACTTGTGGCTTTTACCAGAGCCATCAGTGAAGAGAGTCGCAGCATGTAAAGGTTCTTCACTTAATTTAGGTTTTTCTCTGAAACTCAATTTTGCTTGCAGTAGTTTGTGAGCTGGATAGTGTATGGAACAAACACCTGGAAAACCTAAGAATGCATATTGTAAATCATCAGAATTTTGCATTGCCCAATTGAAATAATCATTTTTCAATGGCAAATAGATAACTGAACATTCTTGACCTGCCAAAGTTAACAATCTGGTTCTAGCCTTAATTATAATGTATGCAATCATTTCTAAAACTGAGCAAATGGTCTTTGAAAACCTGTAGGGAGGAAAAACCCATTCCATTATTAACAAAGGATCTTGTTCTGTGGCATCCCACTGGAAAATGAGACCACAAAGCTGCATCTTCTCTCCTAAGATTGCAAGAAAGAAAGGATTTTCAGGAACGCAGCGATGAGCGTGTCTTTTTTGAAGAGCTTCTGTGACTTTGTCGAGAGCAGCACGAGCTTCAGGGGTTAAAGTTCTTGGCGAAGTGATGTCGCAACTTCCTCTCAGCAAATGGAAGAGCGGACTCAGTTCATCATTGGTGATTCCCAGCATCGGTCTGACCCAGTTGATTTCTCCTAGAAGTTGTTGTAACTCTTGTAGGTTGTTGACTCTGGTTCGGATCTGAATTTTCTGTGGTATTATTGTCGTCTTCCATCGTCTTCCATCATCTTCCATCCCAGGTACTTCTAAGGTGAAACTTGTTGAATTTTCGTTGCAGAGATTTCAAGTCCAGCTTTTTGAATTTCAGCAACAACACAGTCGCGAGTTTCTTCCATCTCTTCCTTTCAAAGGACTCCACCCTTAAAGCCAATTTTTCTTTCTCTGTATCTATAGATTGACAAACACCAGAACAACCATGTTTTTGCTTAACTGAAAAAGAGTTCCCCGGAACCACAATTTCCCGAGTGGAAGCAGCCACCTCAGCCTCCACCCCAGGCCCAACAGAATCCAATTCAGGCTTCAGTGTCCCTGCACAAACAATTTTAGGAAGTACAGTCACTTTTTCATTTCCATCTTTTACACACTTTGTTCCATCCCCCTTACAAGAGTCACATATTTTTACATTAACAGAACAACGCAAAGAAAAGTCCAAAAGAGTCTCATTTTTTCCCAGAGAGAGAGAAGAAAGATTTTGTTCAACAGAGTTCAAAGCAATACTTTCAGCATTTGCAACAACACTTGTAACATTCTCCGATACTCACACAGTCTCCGGTTTACTGGAATTTAATGAGACAGAACCAGAAGCTTTGTTTTCTGAGTCCAAGTTGATCTTATTATTATCCGTTTGTTTAAAACAGTGCTCCAACAGCGCTCTACAAACCGGCATAAGTTCTCTTAAGCTTTCATCTTTTTTGAGAGAGACTAGATTATAGATTCTCCAGTTTATCTGATCCCAAAAATGAAAAGTAAAAGCAGACTGCAGATTTAAATCTTGCGTATTCGCTTTAACCCAGATAAGTAAGTTTTTAAGCTCAGTTTTTGAAATTTCAGAGTGACCTTTTTCTTGTAACATTGTCTCTAATTGATGAAAAACATCCCATTCAACTTTTGATAAATTCGTTCCCATTTTTGTGTTCTTTTAATAATTTTCTTTTTCGCTATTTTGCCTCCCCACGTCACCCAAGCGCTCTCCCGAGATAAGTTACTTACAATTTTCTTGGCTTCGGCGGGAGAGATGATACAGTGTGCTCCTTGTTAACACTTGGGTCTCCGCAGCTGGTACTTCCACGATTTTTCTTTCTTTTTCTTCTATTCTACGTCCTCACACGAGGCACCAATATGCGGGGGACGGGACAGGTATAAGTCCAATAGTGTCAGGAACCCACGCCTTAAAAAAGGAACCCACTAGGCCGCGGCAAAATATCCAAATATGGATAACATGGTAACCAGACCAGTGAAGAGATTTTTGCTTTTATTTCCAGCACATCAGTCTCAAAATACAAAATGGAGACATGACAGCTCACTGATCCACACCAAAAAACGTCTCCTTCAACAGGGCTCATACAGCAATACATAAAATCATCTCAGACTAGAATTCAGCCAATCAGACACAGAAAACACATCTTGACAAGCATTCTATCCAATCTTATAAAAGATAGGTAATCGTAGCTAAAACAAAGACTAGTTGATAAGAGACAAAGAACAGAGTTCTATTCATGCTAACCTTCTAAAGATATACATTAAATAACCTTGTTGCCATCCTAAAGCCAATTCTACAGAAGCCTATTGTTATTTGTCACGTCTACTGCTTGGGAAACTTTTCTGCTTGCATGGAAAACTTTTTCTGCTTGCATGGGAAACTTTTCTGCAATGCTAACAAAACTCTGGTCTAAGGCCTACATACTTCTTTGTAACCATTTCTTAAAAATCCTCTAACCTTATGGATTCTAACATTTTCCCCTCTCTGTTTGACCCAGAAGCTTTCATTTTCTTGTCGCTTGCTATTTGCGTTTCATAGCTCTATTGCAAAATTTCTGCTTATTATCTGCTGAAGACATATTTTCACTAAACTGAAGCATTGCTATATTACGGCACAGCAACTTAATGCTGTGAAGACCCAATCCCTGAAAGAGAGATATGAATCACGTTTGGCAACAGTCACAAGGCATCGTTCAAAAAACTCTGGTCGATTCCAAGGCCTTAATTCAAAACCTTCGTTCATGTCAATACCCTCATCTACTGCTTTCGTGAGATTTCGTACACTCTCTGTGCTTCTACTTCCTAATTCTCCTGCTTGAATGACAAATTCTTCTCGGACTGTTTTGTTCATCATTCGCCGAAGACAACAGAGTATACAAGGTGCCACTATCAATATCAGTATTAGAACACCTAATATGTAAAGACCTATCTTGCAAAGTTGCCTTAGCCAAGGTGCAAAACTCCAATTTTGAAACAAATCATCCAACTAGGAACCTCCATCTTCTTTAATTTGGGCTTTCAGATCCTTTAATTTTTGAATGCTTGTGTGAATGGATTCGGAATGATCAGACAAATTCATACAACACAATCCTTCAAATTCCTCACAACCATGTCCTTGTGCCAGTAAAAGAAAATCAATGGCTGCTCTGTTTTGAAGAGTAGCATGTCTAATACTATCAACATCGGTCAACATATCACTGATTGCGGAGGATGTGGCATTAGCTTGTTTGCTCAGCCAACATCCAACTCGATCTAATTGTCTCAATGCCACAGCTGAAGCCAATTGGGGTAGAAATATACCTGCTGAAAGCCTTCTGGCGGCATTCCAAGGCATAAAATCACTCTGACAGTTCTCATCATAATGAGGAACAGCTCTTGTTTTCCTTTGTTTCTTTTTCATCACTGCTTTGGCAGTGGGGGCAATTATGGTAAGCATACCAATGCTACAAGGGCCACCTTCAAGGTGGGCTGGAATGCCTTGCCAACCTCTGTCTCCGCAAATGATCCAATACCCTTTTGGCAATTGCCGTGGATATTGGTCCGTCTCCAGAAACACATCCCAACTGTTTGAAACATTTGCTGCCCTGAGACGTTTTTTCGAACAAATGTTCCAATTGAAGGAAGGACTGTTTCCATTGTCAATTCCACCTGGTTTACCATTGGATTCTTTTCTGACCAAAGGAAACTCTTTCACTGGCACACCAACCAAACAGGTTGAGAAAGGCTTTTCTGGTTCCGAATTCGACAGGCATATAGTATCCGATCCAGCAGCCTTGGCTAAGGTCACCCAAACATTCGTTTTCGGTTGATCCACAGGCAAATCTGCACGACAAAAAACAATTAACATCAAGCAAAACAAGTATACCATTTGATTCTGCCCCATCTCTTTCAAGAACTAAGTTTTGGCAGAATTCTTTCTAAACAAAAACAATAACCTAAATTTTCAGCCAAAAATTAGCTTTGTTAAACAAACATTCAGCATTCAATTCGTATACTCATAAATAACATTGGCACAAAATCAGAGTTCATGGGTTCCACCGATGCACAAAGAACGTCAGGCACAAGAGGCGTCAGGCGAGACCCGGGATCCTTCCATTCGGTCCACGTCTGCGTACTCGCTTCCTCAGTTCTAGGCTCGACAACAGGTTCTGAAGTGCGATACGGTTTGACATTTTTGGCAGGAACCCACTTAATTCTTCCAGCACCTGTGGAAATAGAAGCATACCCTTTGCCCCACGTTATTAATTGAAACGGGCCTTCCATCTGTCCAGAGTCAGGGTTTCTAATTAGAAGAGGAGGATGTTCTTTCAGTTTTGCCTGTGTGCTATTTGAAAAGTGTCTAAAGATTGGTGGATCTGGTTCTGTACTTGAACTATTTAGAAAATTAAAACCATACAAAGCCTTACTCAGTCTCATCTGTGGGGTGATTTCCGTTCCCCCTCTCTGTTGATCTAATATGCGTTTTAAGGTTTGATGTGTTCTTTCAATGATTGCTTGGCTTGTGGGAGAGTGGGGAATACCAAAAATGTGTCGAACACCCCATTCATTTAAAAATGTGGCCAATTTTTGAGATATGTATGCGGGACCATTGTCAGTTTTTACTTCTTGGGGTATACCCAATGAAGCAAAAGCTTGCAGGAAATGATGACAGGCATGGCTGCCAGTTTCACCTGTGTGAAGGGAAGCAAAAACTGCACCAGAGAACGTGTCTATGGAAACATGAATATTTTTAAATTTACCAAAAGAAGGCTATTTAGTAACACCTGTTTGCCACAACTGTAGGCTTTGTAAGCCTCGGGGGTTGATTGCTCCTGTAGAAACAGGAGGTTGTACCAATTGACAGTCAGGGCAAGTATGAATGATAGCTTTAGCTTGACTTTTAGTGATTTGGAACATTCGCATGAGTGCTTGTGCATTTTCGTGGAAAAAGGCATGACTCAATTTTGCTTGTTCAAAAATATTTGGCAATGTGTTAGAAATGACCATTGTCAGCTTGTCCGCTCTTGCATTTCCTTCCACTAAAAATCCAGGAAGTGAAGAATGCGCCCTAATGTGAGAAACAAAATATGGATTAGTTCTATATTGCAAAGTTATAAAAAGACATGAAAGCCAACGATGTAAAGTTTCATTACTAACATCCTTTAAAATGGAACCTTCTATTCTCCTGACTACATTAGCAACATAAGCAGAATCTGTGACCAAATTAAAAGGCTGAGGAAACAGCTGAAAAGCTCAAACTACTGCAGCAAGCTCAACAATTTGAGGGGATCCCTCTACTGTTTGAATATCAGATTCCCAAACATCAGTCTTTTGATTAAACCAAGTCACAACGGACTTGTGGCTTTTACCAGAGCCATCAGTGAAGAGAGTCACAGCATGTAAAGGTTCTTCACTTAATTTAGGTTTTTCTCTGAAACTCAATTTTGCTTGCAGTAGTTTGTGAGCTGGATAGTGTATGGAACAAACACCTGGAAAACCTAAGAATGCATATTGTAAATCATCAGAATTTTGCATTGCCCAATTGAAATAATCATTTTTCAATGGCAAATAGATAACTGAACATTCTTGACCTGCCAAAGTTAACAATCTGGTTCTAGCCTTAATTATAATGTATGCAATCATTTCTAAAACTGAGCAAATGGTCTTTGAAAACCTGTAGGGAGGAAAAACCCATTCCATTATTAACAAAGGATCTTGTTCTGTGGCATCCCACTGGAAAATGAGACCACAAAGCTGCATCTTCTCTCCTAAGATTGCAAGAAAGAAAGGATTTTCAGGAACGCAGCGATGAGCTTGTCTTTTTTGAAGAGCTTCTGTGACTTTGTCGAGAGCAGCACGAGCTTCAGGGGTTAAAGTTCTTGGCGAAGTGATGTCGCAACTTCCTCTCAGCAAATGGAAGAGCGGACTCAGTTCATCATTGGTGATTCCCACCATCGGTCTGACCCAGTTGATTTCTCCTAGAAGTTGTTGTAACTCTTGTAGGTTGTTGACTCTGGTTCGGATCTGAATTTTCTGTGGTATTATTGTCGTCTTCCATCGTCTTCCATCATCTTCCATCCCAGGTACTTCTAAGGTGAAACTTGTTGAATTTTCGTTGCAGAGATTTCAAGTCCAGCTTTTTGAATTTCAGCAACAACACAGTCGCGAGTTTCTTCCATCTCTTCCTTTCAAAGGACTCCACCCTTAAAGCCAATTTTTCTTTCTCTGTATCTATAGATTGACAAACACCAGAACAACCATGTTTTTGCTTAACTGAAAAAGAGTTCCCCGGAACCACAATTTCCCGAGTGGAAGCAGCCACCTCAGCCTCCACCCCAGGCCCAACAGAATCCAATTCAGGTTTCAGTGTCCCTGCACAAACAATTTTAGGAAGTACAGTCACTTTTTCATTTCCATCTTTTACACACTTTGTTCCATCCCCCTTACAAGGGTCACATATTTTTACATTAACAGAACAACGCGAAGAAAAGTCCAAAAGAGTCTCATTTTTTCCCAGAGAGAGAGAAGAAAGATTTTGTTCAACAGAGTTCGAAGCAATACTTTCAGCATTTGCAACAACACTTGTAACATTCTCCGATAGACACACAGTCTCCGGTTTACTGGAATTTAATGAGACAGAACCAGAAGCTTTGTTTTCTGAGTCCAAGTTGATCTTAATATTATCAGTTTGTTTAAAACAGTGCTCCAACAGCGCTCTACAAGCCGGCATAAGTTCTCTTAAGCTTTCATCTTTTTTGAGAGAGACTAGATTATAGATTCTCCAGTTTATCTGATCCCAAAAATGAAAAGTAAAAGCAGACTGCAGATTTAAATCTTGCGTATTCGCTTTAACCCAGATAAGTAAGTTTTTAAGCTCAGTTTTTGAAATTTCAGAGTGACCTTTTTCTTGTAACATTGTCTCTAATTGATGAAAAACATCCCATTCAACTTTTGATAAATTCGTTCCCATTTTTGTGTTCTTTTAATAATTTTCTTTTTCGCTATTTTGCCTCCCCACGTCACCCAAGCGCTCTCCCGAGATAAGTTACTTACAATTTTCTTGGCTTCGGCGGGAGAGATGATACAGTGTGCTCCTTGTTAACACTTGGGTCTCCGCAGCTGGTACTTCCACGATTTTTCTTTCTTTTTCTTCTATTCTACGTCCTCACACGAGGCACCAATATGCGGGGGACGCGACAGGTATAAGTCCAATAGTGTCAGGAACCCACGCCTTAAAAAAGGAACCCACTAGGCCGCGGCAAAATATCCAAATATGGATAACATGGTAACCAGACCAGTGAAGAGATTTTTGCTTTTATTTCCAGCACATCAGTCTCAAAATACAAAATGGAGACATGACAGCTCACTGATCCACACCAAAAAACGTCTCCTTCAACAGGGCTCATACAGCAATACATAAAATCATCTCAGACTAGAATTCAGCCAATCAGACACAGAAAACACATCTTGACAAGCATTCTATCCAATCTTATAAAACATAGGTAATCGTAGCTAAAACAAAGACTAGTTGATAAGAGACAAAGAACAGAGTTCTATTCATGCTAACCTTCTAAAGATATACATTAAATAACCTTGTTGCCATCCTAAAGCCAATTCTACAGAAGCCTATTGTTATTTGTCATGTCTACTGCTTGGGAAACTTTTCTGCTTGCATGGAAAACTTTTTCTGCTTGCATGGGAAACTTTTCTGCAATGCTAACAAAACTCCAGTCTAAGGCCTACATACTTCTTTGTAACCATTTCTTAAAAATCCTCTAACCTTATGGATTCCAACATTTCCCCCTCTCTGTTTGACCCAGAAGCTTTCATTTTCTTGTCGCTTGCTATTTGCGTTTCATAGCTCTATTGCAAAATTTCTGCTTATTATCTGCTGAAGACCTATTTTCACTAAACTGAAGCATTGCTATATTACGGCACAGCAACTTAATGCTGTGAAGACCCAATCCCTGAAAGAGAGATATGAATCACGTTTGGCAACAGTCACAAGGCATCGTTCAAAAAACTCTGGTCGATTCCAAGGCCTTAATTCAAAACCTTCGTTCATGTCAATACCCTCATCTACTGCTTTCGTGAGATTTCGTACACTCTCTGTGCTTCTACTTCCTAATTCTCCTGCTTGAATGACAAATTCTTCTCGGACTGTTTTGTTCATCATTCGCCGAAGACAACAGAGTATACAAGGTGCCACTATCAATATCAGTATTAGAACACCTAATATGTAAAGACCTATCTTGCAAAGTTGCCTTAGCCAAGGTGCAAAACTCCAATTTTGAAACAAATCATCCAACTAGGAACCTCCATCTTCTTTAATTTGGGCTGTCAAATCCTTTAATTTTTGAATGCTTTTTTGAATGGATTCGGAATGATCAGACAAATTCATACAACACAATCCTTCAAATTCCTCACAACCATGTCCTTGTGCCAGTAAAAGAAAATCAATGGCTGCTCTGTTTTGAAGAGTAGCATGTCTAATACTATCAACATCGGTCAACATATCACTGATTGCGGAGGATGTGGCATTAGCTTGTTTGCTCAGCCAACATCCAACTCGATCTAATTGTCTCAATGCCACAGCTGAAGCCAATTGGGGTAGAAATATACCTGCTGAAAGCCTTCTGGCGGCATTCCAAGGCATAAAATCACTCTGACAGTTCTCATCATAATGAGGAACAGCTCTTGTTTTCCTTTGTTTCTTTTTCATCACTGCTTTGGCAGTGGGGGCAATTATGGTAAGCATACCAATGCTACAAGGGCCACCTTCAAGGTGGGCTGGAATGCCTTGCCAACCTCTGTCTCCGCAAATGATCCAATACCCTTTTGGCAATTGCCGTGGATATTGGTCCGTCTCCAGAAACACATCCCAACTGTTTGAAACATTTGCTGCCCTGAGAAGTTTTTTCGAACAAATGTTCCAATTGAAGGAAGGACTGTTTCCATTGTCAATTCCACCTGGTTTACCATTGGATTCTTTTCTGACCAAAGGAAACTCTTTCACTGGCACACCAACCAAACAGGTTGAGAAAGGCTTTTCTGGTTCCGAATTCGACAGGCATATAGTATCCGATCCGGCAGCCTTGGCTAAGGTCACCCAAACATTCGTTTTCGGTTGATCCACAGGCAAATCTGCACGACAAAAAACAATTAACATCAAGCAAAACAAGTATACCATTTGATTCTGCCCCATCTCTTTCAAGAACTAAGTTTTGGCAGAATTCTTTCTAAACAAAAACAATAACCTAAATTTTCAGCCAAAAATTAGCTTTGTTAAACAAACATTCAGCATTCAATTCGTATACTCATAAATAACATTGGCACAAAATCAGAGTTCATGGGTTCCACCGATGCACAAAGAACGTCAGGCACAAGAGGCGTCAGGCGAGACCCGGGATCCTTCCATTCGGTCCACGTCTGCGTACTCGCTTCCTCAGTTCTAGGCTCGACAACAGGTTCTGAAGTGCGATACGGTTTGACATTTTTGGCAGGAACCCACTTAATTCTTCCAGCACCTGTGGAAATAGAAGCATACCCTTTGCCCCACGTTATTAATTGAAACGGGCCTTCCATCTGTCCAGAGTCAGGGTTTCTAATTAGAAGAGGAGGATGTTCTTTCAGTTTTGCCTGTGTGCTATTTGAAAAGTGTCTAAAGATTGGTGGATCTGGTTCTGTACTTGAACTATTTAGAAAATTAAAACCATACAAAGCCTTACTCAGTCTCATCTGTGGGGTGATTTCCGTTCCCCCTCTCTGTCGATCTAATATGCGTTTTAAGGTTTGATGTGTTCTTTCAATGATTGCTTGGCTTGTGGGAGAGTGGGGAATACCAAAAATGTGTCGAACACCCCATTCATTTAAAAATGTGGCCAATTTTTGAGATATGTATGCGGGACCATTGTCAGTTTTTACTTCTTGGGGTATACCCAATGAAGCAAAAGCTTGCAGGAAATGATGACAGGCATGGCTGCCAGTTTCACCTGTGTGAAGGGAAGCAAAAACTGCACCAGAGAACGTGTCTATGGAAACATGAATATTTTTAAATTTACCAAAAGAAGGCTATTTAGTAACACCTGTTTGCCACATCTGTAGGCTTTGTAAGCCTCGGGGGTTGATTGCTCCTGTAGAAACAGGAGGTTGTACCAATTGACAGTCAGGGCAAGTATGAATGATAGCTTTAGCTTGACTTTTAGTGATTTGGAACATTCGCATGAGTGCTTGTGCATTTTGGTGGAAAAAGGCATGACTCAATTTTGCTTGTTCAAAAATATTTGGCAATGTGTTAGAAATGACCATTGTCAGCTTGTCCGCTCTTGCATTTCCTTCCACTAAAAATCCAGGAAGTGGAGAATGCGCCCTAATGTGAGAAACAAAATATGGATTAGTTCTATATTGCAAAGTTATAAAAAGACATGAAAGCCAACGATGTAAAGTTTCATTACTAACATCCTTTAAAATGGAACCTTCTATTCTCCTGACTACATTAGCAACATAAGCAGAATCTGTGACCAAATTAAAAGGCTGAGGAAACAGCTGAAAAGCTCAAACTACTGCAGCAAGCTCAACAATTTGAGGGGATCCCTCTACTGTTTGAATATCAGATTCCCAAACATCAGTCTTTTGATTAAACCAAGTCACAATGGACTTGTGGCTTTTACCAGAGCCATCAGTGAAGAGAGTCACAGCATGTAAAGGTTCTTCACTTAATTTAGGTTTTTCTCTGAAACTCAATTTTGCTTGCAGTAGTTTGTGAGCTGGATAGTGTATGGAACAAACACCTGGAAAACCTAAGAATGCATATTGTAAATCATCAGAATTTTGCATTGCCCAATTGAAATAATCATTTTTCAATGGCAAATAGATAACTGAACATTCTTGACCTGCCAAAGTTAACAATCTGGTTCTAGCCTTAATTATAATGTATGCAATCATTTCTAAAACTGAGCAAATGGTCTTTGAAAACCTGTAGGGAGGAAAAACCCATTCCATTATTAACAAAGGATCTTGGTCTGTGGCATCCCACTGGAAAATGAGACCACAAAGCTGCATCTTCTCTCCTAAGATTGCAAGAAAGAAAGGATTTTCAGGAACGCAGCGATGAGCATGTCTTTATGAGGAGCTTCTGTGACTTTACCGAGAGCAGCACGAGCTTCAGGGGTTAAAGTTCTTGGCGAAGTGATGTCGCAACTTCCTCTCAGCAAATGGAAGAGCGGACTCAGTTCATCATTGGTGATTCCCAGCATCGGTCTGACCCAGTTGATTTCTCCTAGAAGTTGTTGTAACTCTTGTAGGTTGTTGACTCTGGTTCGGATCTGAATTTTCTGTGGTATTATTGTCGTCTTCCATCGTCTTCCATCATCTTCCATCCCAGGTACTTCTAAGGTGAAACTTGTTGAATTTTCGTTGCAGAGATTTCAAGTCCAGCTTTTTGAATTTCAGCAACAACACAGTCGCGAGTTTCTTCCATCTCTTCCTTTCAAAGGACTCCACCCTTAAAGCCAATTTTTCTTTCTCTGTATCTATAGATTGACAAACACCAGAACAACCATGTTTTTGCTTAACTGAAAAAGAGTTCCCCGGAACCACAATTTCCCGAGTGGAAGTAGCCACCTCAGCCTCCACCCCAGGCCCAACAGAATCCAATTCAGGCTTCAGTGTCCCTGCACAAACAATTTTACGAAGTACAGTCACTTTTTCATTTCCATCTTTTACACACTTTGTTCCATCCCCCTTACAAGAGTCACATATTTTTACATTAACAGAACAACGCGAAGAAAAGTCCAAAAGAGTCTCATTTTTTCCCAGAGAGAGAGAAGAAAGATTTTGTTCAACAGAGTTCAAAGCAATACTTTCAGCATTTGCAACAACACTTGTAACATTCTCCGATACTCACACAGTCTCCGGTTTACTGGAATTTAATGAGACAGAACCAGAAGCTTTGTTTTCTGAGTCCAAGTTGATCTTATTATTATCAGTTTGTTTAAAACAGTGCTCCAACAGCGCTCTACAAACCGGCATAAGTTCTCTTAAGCTTTCATCTTTTTTGAGAGAGACTAGTTTATAGATTCTCCAGTTTATCTGATCCCAAAAATGAAAAGTAAAAGCAGACTGCAGATTTAAATCTTGCGTATTCGCTTTAACCCAGATAAGTAAGGTTTTAAGCTCAGTTTTTGAAATTTCAGAGTGACCTTTTTCTTGTAACATTGTCTCTAATTGATGAAAAACATCCCATTCAACTTTTGATAAATTCGTTCCCATTTTTGTGTTCTTTTAATAATTTTCTTTTTCGCTATTTTGCCTCCCAACGTCACCCAAGCGCTCTCCCGAGATAAGTTACTTACAATTTTCTTGGCTTCGGCGGGAGAGATGATACAGTGTGCTCCTTGTTAACACTTGGGTCTCCGCAGCTGGTACTTCCACGATTTTTCTTTGTTTTTCTTCTATTCTACGTCCTCACACGAGGCACCAATATGCGGGGGACGGGACAGGTATAAGTCCAATAGTGTCAGGAACCCACGCCTTAAAAAAGGAACCCACTAGGCCGCGGCAAAATATCCAAATATGGATAACATGGTAACCAGACCAGTGAAGAGATTTTTGCTTTTATTTCCAGCACATCAGTCTCAAAATACAAAATGGAGACATGACAGCTCACTGATCCACACCAAAAAATGTCTCCTTCAACAGGGCTCATACAGCAATACATAAAATCATCTCAGACTAGAATTCAGCCAATCAGACACAGAAAACACATCTTGACAAGCATTCTATCCAATCTTATAAAACATAGGTAATCGTAGCTAAAACAAAGACTAGTTGATAAGAGACAAAGAACAGAGTTCTATTCATGCTAACCTTCTAAAGATATACATTAAATAACCTTGTTGCCATCCTAAAGCCAATTCTACAGAAGCCTATTGTTATTTGTCACATCTACTGCTTGGGAAACTTTTCTGCTTGCATGGGAAACTTTTCTGCAATGCTAAAAAAACTCCAGTCTAAGGCCTACATACTTCTTTGTAACCATTTCTTAAAAATCCTCTAACCTTATGTATTCCAACATTTTCCCCTCTCTGTTTGACCCAGAAGCTTTCATTTTCTTGTCGCTTGCTATTTGCGTTTCATAGCTCGATTGCAAAATTTCTGCTTATTATCTGCTGAAGACCTATTTTCACTAAACTGAAGCATTGCTATATTACGGCACAGCAACTTAATGCTGTGAAGACCCAATCCCTGAAAGAGAGATATGAATCACGTTTGGCAACAGTCACAAGGCATCGTTCAAAAAACTCTGGTCGATTCCAAGGCCTTAATTCAAAACCTTCGTTCATGTCAATACCCTCATCTACTGCTTTCGTGAGATTTCGTACACTCTCTGTGCTTCTACTTCCTAGTTCTCCTACTTGAATGACAAAAACTTCTCGGGCTGTTTTGTTCATCATTCGCTGAAGACAACAGAGTATACAAGGTGCCACTATCAATATCAGTATTAGAACACCTAATATGTAAACACCTATCTTGCAAAGCTGCCTTAGCCAAGGTGCAAAACTCCAATTTTGAAACAAATCATCCAACCAGGAACCTCCATCTTCTTTAATTTGGGCTGTCAGATCCTTTAATTTTTGAATGCTTTTTTGAATGGATTCGGAATGATCAGACAAATTCATACAACACAATCCTTCAAATTCCTCACAACCATGTCCTTGTGCCAGTAAAAGAAAATCAATGGCTGCTCTGTTTTGAAGAGTAGCATGTCTAATACTATCAACATCGGTCAACATATCACTGATTGCGGAGGATGTGGCATTAGCTTGTTTGCTCAGCCAACATCCAACTCGATCTAATTGTCTCAATGCCACAGCTGAAGCCAATTGGGGTAGAAATATACCTGCTGAAAGCCTTCTGGCGGCATTCCAAGGCATAAAATCACTCTGACAGTTCTCATCATAATGAGGAACAGCTCTTGTTTTCCTTTGTTTCTTTTTCATCACTGCTTTGGCAGTGGGGGCAATTATGGTAAGCATACCAATGCTACAAGGGCCACCTTCAAGGTGGGCTGGAATGCCTTGCCAACCTCTGTCTCCGCAAATGATCCAATACCCTTCTGGCAATTGCCGTGGATATTGGTCCGTCTCCAGAAACACATCCCAACTGTTTGAAACATTTGCTGCCCTGAGAAGTTTTTTCAAACAAATGTTCCAATTGAAGGAAGGACTGTTTCCATTGTCAATTCCACCTGGTTTACCATTGGATTCTTTTCTGACCAAAGGAAACTCTTTCACTGGCACACCAACCAAACAGGTTGAGAAAGGCTTTTCTGGTTCCGAATTAGACAGACATATAGTATCCGATCCGGCAGCCTTGGCTAAGGTCACCCAAACACTCGTTTTCGGTTGATCCACAGGCAAATCTGCACGACAAAAAACAATTAAAATCAAGCAAAACAAGTATACCATTTGATTCTTCCCCATCTCTTTCAAGAACTTAATTTTGGCAGAATTCTTTCTAAACAAAAACAATAACCTAAATTTTCAGCCAAAAATTAGCTTTGTTAAACAAACATTCAGCATTCAATTCGTATACTCATAAATAACATTGGCACAAAATCAGAGTTCATGGGTTCCACCGATGCACAAAGAACGTCAGGCACAAGAGGCGTCAGGCGAGACCCGGGATCCTTCCATTCGGTCCACGTCTGCGTACTCGCTTCCTCAGTTCTAGGCTCGACAACAGGTTCTGAAGTGCGATACGGTTTGACGTTTTTGGCAGGAACCCACTTAATTCTTCCAGCACCTGTGGAAATAGAAGCATACCCTTTGCCCCACGTTATTAATTGAAACGGGCCTTCCATCTGTCCAGAGTCAGGGTTTCTAATTAGAAGAGGAGGATGTTCTTTCAGTTTTGCCTGTGTGCTATTTGAAAAGTGTCTAAAGATTGGTGGATCTGGTTCTGTACTTGAACTATTTAGAAAATTAAAACCATACAAAGCCTTACTCAGTCTCATCTGTGGGGTGATTTCCGTTCCCCCTCTCTGTTGATCTAATATGCGTTTTAAGGTTTGATGTGTTCTTTCAATGATTGCTTGGCTTGTGGGAGAGTGGGGAATACCAAAAATGTGTCGAACACCCCATTCATTTAAAAATGTGGCCAATTTTTGAGATATGTATGCGGGACCATTGTCAGTTTTTACTTCTTGGGGTATACCCAATGAAGCAAAAGCTTGCAGGAAATGATGACAGGCATGGCTGCCAGTTTCACCTGTGTGAAGGGAAGCAAAAACTGCACCAGAGAACGTGTCTATGGAAACATGAATATTTTTAAATTTACCAAAAGAAGGCTATTTAGTAACACCTGTTTGCCACAACTGTAGGCTTTGTAAGCCTCGGGGGTTGATTGCTCCTGTAGAAACAGGAGGTTGTACCAATTGACAGTCAGGGCAAGTATGAATGATAGCTTTAGCTTGACTTTTAGTGATTTGGAACATTCGCATGAGTGCTTGTGCATTTTCGTGGAAAAAGGCATGACTCAATTTTGCTTGTTCAAAAATATTTGGCAATGTGTTAGAAATGACCATTGTCAGCTTGTCCGCTCTTGCATTTCCTTCCACTAAAAATCCAGGAAGTGAAGAATGCGCCCTAATGTGAGAAACAAAATATGGATTAGTTCTATATTGCAAAGTTATAAAAAGACATGAAAGCCAACGATGTAAAGTTTCATTACTAACATCCTTTAAAATGGAACCTTCTATTCTCCTGACTACATTAGCAACATAAGCAGAATCTGTGACCAAATTAAAAGGCTGAGGAAACAGCTGAAAAGCTCAAACTACTGCAGCAAGCTCAACAATTTGAGGGGATCCCTCTACTGTTTGAATATCAGATTCCCAAACATCAGTCTTTTGATTAAACCAAGTCACAACGGACTTGTGGCTTTTACCAGAGCCATCAGTGAAGAGAGTCACAGCATGTAAAGGTTCTTCACTTAATTTAGGTTTTTCTCTGAAACTCAATTTTGCTTGCAGTAGTTTGTGAGCTGGATAGTGTATGGAACAAACACCTGGAAAACCTAAGAATGCATATTGTAAATCATCAGAATTTTGCATTGCCCAATTGAAATAATCATTTTTCAATGGCAAATAGATAACTGAACATTCTTGACCTGCCAAAGTTAACAATCTGGTTCTAGCCTTAATTATAATGTATGCAATCATTTCTAAAACTGAGCAAATGGTCTTTGAAAACCTGTAGGGAGGAAAAACCCATTCCATTATTAACAAAGGATCTTGTTCTGTGGCATCCCACTGGAAAATGAGACCACAAAGCTGCATCTTCTCTCCTAAGATTGCAAGAAAGAAAGGATTTTCAGGAACGCAGCGATGAGCTTGTCTTTTTTGAAGAGCTTCTGTGACTTTGTCGAGAGCAGCACGAGCTTCAGGGGTTAAAGTTCTTGGCGAAGTGATGTCGCAACTTCCTCTCAGCAAATGGAAGAGCGGACTCAGTTCATCATTGGTGATTCCCACCATCGGTCTGACCCAGTTGATTTCTCCTAGAAGTTGTTGTAACTCTTGTAGGTTGTTGACTCTGGTTCGGATCTGAATTTTCTGTGGTATTATTGTCGTCTTCCATCGTCTTCCATCATCTTCCATCCCAGGTACTTCTAAGGTGAAACTTGTTGAATTTTCGTTGCAGAGATTTCAAGTCCAGCTTTTTGAATTTCAGCAACAACACAGTCGCGAGTTTCTTCCATCTCTTCCTTTCAAAGGACTCCACCCTTAAAGCCAATTTTTCTTTCTCTGTATCTATAGATTGACAAACACCAGAACAACCATGTTTTTGCTTAACTGAAAAAGAGTTCCCCGGAACCACAATTTCCCGAGTGGAAGCAGCCACCTCAGCCTCCACCCCAGGCCCAACAGAATCCAATTCAGGTTTCAGTGTCCCTGCACAAACAATTTTAGGAAGTACAGTCACTTTTTCATTTCCATCTTTTACACACTTTGTTCCATCCCCCTTACAAGGGTCACATATTTTTACATTAACAGAACAACGCGAAGAAAAGTCCAAAAGAGTCTCATTTTTTCCCAGAGAGAGAGAAGAAAGATTTTGTTCAACAGAGTTCGAAGCAATACTTTCAGCATTTGCAACAACACTTGTAACATTCTCCGATAGACACACAGTCTCCGGTTTACTGGAATTTAATGAGACAGAACCAGAAGCTTTGTTTTCTGAGTCCAAGTTGATCTTAATATTATCAGTTTGTTTAAAACAGTGCTCCAACAGCGCTCTACAAGCCGGCATAAGTTCTCTTAAGCTTTCATCTTTTTTGAGAGAGACTAGATTATAGATTCTCCAGTTTATCTGATCCCAAAAATGAAAAGTAAAAGCAGACTGCAGATTTAAATCTTGCGTATTCGCTTTAACCCAGATAAGTAAGTTTTTAAGCTCAGTTTTTGAAATTTCAGAGTGACCTTTTTCTTGTAACATTGTCTCTAATTGATGAAAAACATCCCATTCAACTTTTGATAAATTCGTTCCCATTTTTGTGTTCTTTTAATAATTTTCTTTTTCGCTATTTTGCCTCCCCACGTCACCCAAGCGCTCTCCCGAGATAAGTTACTTACAATTTTCTTGGCTTCGGCGGGAGAGATGATACAGTGTGCTCCTTGTTAACACTTGGGTCTCCGCAGCTGGTACTTCCACGATTTTTCTTTCTTTTTCTTCTATTCTACGTCCTCACACGAGGCACCAATATGCGGGGGACGCGACAGGTATAAGTCCAATAGTGTCAGGAACCCACGCCTTAAAAAAGGAACCCACTAGGCCGCGGCAAAATATCCAAATATGGATAACATGGTAACCAGACCAGTGAAGAGATTTTTGCTTTTATTTCCAGCACATCAGTCTCAAAATACAAAATGGAGACATGACAGCTCACTGATCCACACCAAAAAACGTCTCCTTCAACAGGGCTCATACAGCAATACATAAAATCATCTCAGACTAGAATTCAGCCAATCAGACACAGAAAACACATCTTGACAAGCATTCTATCCAATCTTATAAAACATAGGTAATCGTAGCTAAAACAAAGACTAGTTGATAAGAGACAAAGAACAGAGTTCTATTCATGCTAACCTTCTAAAGATATACATTAAATAACCTTGTTGCCATCCTAAAGCCAATTCTACAGAAGCCTATTGTTATTTGTCATGTCTACTGCTTGGGAAACTTTTCTGCTTGCATGGAAAACTTTTTCTGCTTGCATGGGAAACTTTTCTGCAATGCTAACAAAACTCCAGTCTAAGGCCTACATACTTCTTTGTAACCATTTCTTAAAAATCCTCTAACCTTATGGATTCCAACATTTCCCCCTCTCTGTTTGACCCAGAAGCTTTCATTTTCTTGTCGCTTGCTATTTGCGTTTCATAGCTCTATTGCAAAATTTCTGCTTATTATCTGCTGAAGACCTATTTTCACTAAACTGAAGCATTGCTATATTACGGCACAGCAACTTAATGCTGTGAAGACCCAATCCCTGAAAGAGAGATATGAATCACGTTTGGCAACAGTCACAAGGCATCGTTCAAAAAACTCTGGTCGATTCCAAGGCCTTAATTCAAAACCTTCGTTCATGTCAATACCCTCATCTACTGCTTTCGTGAGATTTCGTACACTCTCTGTGCTTCTACTTCCTAATTCTCCTGCTTGAATGACAAATTCTTCTCGGACTGTTTTGTTCATCATTCGCCGAAGACAACAGAGTATACAAGGTGCCACTATCAATATCAGTATTAGAACACCTAATATGTAAAGACCTATCTTGCAAAGTTGCCTTAGCCAAGGTGCAAAACTCCAATTTTGAAACAAATCATCCAACTAGGAACCTCCATCTTCTTTAATTTGGGCTGTCAAATCCTTTAATTTTTGAATGCTTTTTTGAATGGATTCGGAATGATCAGACAAATTCATACAACACAATCCTTCAAATTCCTCACAACCATGTCCTTGTGCCAGTAAAAGAAAATCAATGGCTGCTCTGTTTTGAAGAGTAGCATGTCTAATACTATCAACATCGGTCAACATATCACTGATTGCGGAGGATGTGGCATTAGCTTGTTTGCTCAGCCAACATCCAACTCGATCTAATTGTCTCAATGCCACAGCTGAAGCCAATTGGGGTAGAAATATACCTGCTGAAAGCCTTCTGGCGGCATTCCAAGGCATAAAATCACTCTGACAGTTCTCATCATAATGAGGAACAGCTCTTGTTTTCCTTTGTTTCTTTTTCATCACTGCTTTGGCAGTGGGGGCAATTATGGTAAGCATACCAATGCTACAAGGGCCACCTTCAAGGTGGGCTGGAATGCCTTGCCAACCTCTGTCTCCGCAAATGATCCAATACCCTTTTGGCAATTGCCGTGGATATTGGTCCGTCTCCAGAAACACATCCCAACTGTTTGAAACATTTGCTGCCCTGAGAAGTTTTTTCGAACAAATGTTCCAATTGAAGGAAGGACTGTTTCCATTGTCAATTCCACCTGGTTTACCATTGGATTCTTTTCTGACCAAAGGAAACTCTTTCACTGGCACACCAACCAAACAGGTTGAGAAAGGCTTTTCTGGTTCCGAATTCGACAGGCATATAGTATCCGATCCGGCAGCCTTGGCTAAGGTCACCCAAACATTCGTTTTCGGTTGATCCACAGGCAAATCTGCACGACAAAAAACAATTAACATCAAGCAAAACAAGTATACCATTTGATTCTGCCCCATCTCTTTCAAGAACTAAGTTTTGGCAGAATTCTTTCTAAACAAAAACAATAACCTAAATTTTCAGCCAAAAATTAGCTTTGTTAAACAAACATTCAGCATTCAATTCGTATACTCATAAATAACATTGGCACAAAATCAGAGTTCATGGGTTCCACCGATGCACAAAGAACGTCAGGCACAAGAGGCGTCAGGCGAGACCCGGGATCCTTCCATTCGGTCCACGTCTGCGTACTCGCTTCCTCAGTTCTAGGCTCGACAACAGGTTCTGAAGTGCGATACGGTTTGACATTTTTGGCAGGAACCCACTTAATTCTTCCAGCACCTGTGGAAATAGAAGCATACCCTTTGCCCCACGTTATTAATTGAAACGGGCCTTCCATCTGTCCAGAGTCAGGGTTTCTAATTAGAAGAGGAGGATGTTCTTTCAGTTTTGCCTGTGTGCTATTTGAAAAGTGTCTAAAGATTGGTGGATCTGGTTCTGTACTTGAACTATTTAGAAAATTAAAACCATACAAAGCCTTACTCAGTCTCATCTGTGGGGTGATTTCCGTTCCCCCTCTCTGTCGATCTAATATGCGTTTTAAGGTTTGATGTGTTCTTTCAATGATTGCTTGGCTTGTGGGAGAGTGGGGAATACCAAAAATGTGTCGAACACCCCATTCATTTAAAAATGTGGCCAATTTTTGAGATATGTATGCGGGACCATTGTCAGTTTTTACTTCTTGGGGTATACCCAATGAAGCAAAAGCTTGCAGGAAATGATGACAGGCATGGCTGCCAGTTTCACCTGTGTGAAGGGAAGCAAAAACTGCACCAGAGAACGTGTCTATGGAAACATGAATATTTTTAAATTTACCAAAAGAAGGCTATTTAGTAACACCTGTTTGCCACATCTGTAGGCTTTGTAAGCCTCGGGGGTTGATTGCTCCTGTAGAAACAGGAGGTTGTACCAATTGACAGTCAGGGCAAGTATGAATGATAGCTTTAGCTTGACTTTTAGTGATTTGGAACATTCGCATGAGTGCTTGTGCATTTTGGTGGAAAAAGGCATGACTCAATTTTGCTTGTTCAAAAATATTTGGCAATGTGTTAGAAATGACCATTGTCAGCTTGTCCGCTCTTGCATTTCCTTCCACTAAAAATCCAGGAAGTGGAGAATGCGCCCTAATGTGAGAAACAAAATATGGATTAGTTCTATATTGCAAAGTTATAAAAAGACATGAAAGCCAACGATGTAAAGTTTCATTACTAACATCCTTTAAAATGGAACCTTCTATTCTCCTGACTACATTAGCAACATAAGCAGAATCTGTGACCAAATTAAAAGGCTGAGGAAACAGCTGAAAAGCTCAAACTACTGCAGCAAGCTCAACAATTTGAGGGGATCCCTCTACTGTTTGAATATCAGATTCCCAAACATCAGTCTTTTGATTAAACCAAGTCACAATGGACTTGTGGCTTTTACCAGAGCCATCAGTGAAGAGAGTCACAGCATGTAAAGGTTCTTCACTTAATTTAGGTTTTTCTCTGAAACTCAATTTTGCTTGCAGTAGTTTGTGAGCTGGATAGTGTATGGAACAAACACCTGGAAAACCTAAGAATGCATATTGTAAATCATCAGAATTTTGCATTGCCCAATTGAAATAATCATTTTTCAATGGCAAATAGATAACTGAACATTCTTGACCTGCCAAAGTTAACAATCTGGTTCTAGCCTTAATTATAATGTATGCAATCATTTCTAAAACTGAGCAAATGGTCTTTGAAAACCTGTAGGGAGGAAAAACCCATTCCATTATTAACAAAGGATCTTGGTCTGTGGCATCCCACTGGAAAATGAGACCACAAAGCTGCATCTTCTCTCCTAAGATTGCAAGAAAGAAAGGATTTTCAGGAACGCAGCGATGAGCATGTCTTTATGAGGAGCTTCTGTGACTTTACCGAGAGCAGCACGAGCTTCAGGGGTTAAAGTTCTTGGCGAAGTGATGTCGCAACTTCCTCTCAGCAAATGGAAGAGCGGACTCAGTTCATCATTGGTGATTCCCAGCATCGGTCTGACCCAGTTGATTTCTCCTAGAAGTTGTTGTAACTCTTGTAGGTTGTTGACTCTGGTTCGGATCTGAATTTTCTGTGGTATTATTGTCGTCTTCCATCGTCTTCCATCATCTTCCATCCCAGGTACTTCTAAGGTGAAACTTGTTGAATTTTCGTTGCAGAGATTTCAAGTCCAGCTTTTTGAATTTCAGCAACAACACAGTCGCGAGTTTCTTCCATCTCTTCCTTTCAAAGGACTCCACCCTTAAAGCCAATTTTTCTTTCTCTGTATCTATAGATTGACAAACACCAGAACAACCATGTTTTTGCTTAACTGAAAAAGAGTTCCCCGGAACCACAATTTCCCGAGTGGAAGTAGCCACCTCAGCCTCCACCCCAGGCCCAACAGAATCCAATTCAGGCTTCAGTGTCCCTGCACAAACAATTTTACGAAGTACAGTCACTTTTTCATTTCCATCTTTTACACACTTTGTTCCATCCCCCTTACAAGAGTCACATATTTTTACATTAACAGAACAACGCGAAGAAAAGTCCAAAAGAGTCTCATTTTTTCCCAGAGAGAGAGAAGAAAGATTTTGTTCAACAGAGTTCAAAGCAATACTTTCAGCATTTGCAACAACACTTGTAACATTCTCCGATACTCACACAGTCTCCGGTTTACTGGAATTTAATGAGACAGAACCAGAAGCTTTGTTTTCTGAGTCCAAGTTGATCTTATTATTATCAGTTTGTTTAAAACAGTGCTCCAACAGCGCTCTACAAACCGGCATAAGTTCTCTTAAGCTTTCATCTTTTTTGAGAGAGACTAGTTTATAGATTCTCCAGTTTATCTGATCCCAAAAATGAAAAGTAAAAGCAGACTGCAGATTTAAATCTTGCGTATTCGCTTTAACCCAGATAAGTAAGGTTTTAAGCTCAGTTTTTGAAATTTCAGAGTGACCTTTTTCTTGTAACATTGTCTCTAATTGATGAAAAACATCCCATTCAACTTTTGATAAATTCGTTCCCATTTTTGTGTTCTTTTAATAATTTTCTTTTTCGCTATTTTGCCTCCCAACGTCACCCAAGCGCTCTCCCGAGATAAGTTACTTACAATTTTCTTGGCTTCGGCGGGAGAGATGATACAGTGTGCTCCTTGTTAACACTTGGGTCTCCGCAGCTGGTACTTCCACGATTTTTCTTTGTTTTTCTTCTATTCTACGTCCTCACACGAGGCACCAATATGCGGGGGACGGGACAGGTATAAGTCCAATAGTGTCAGGAACCCACGCCTTAAAAAAGGAACCCACTAGGCCGCGGCAAAATATCCAAATATGGATAACATGGTAACCAGACCAGTGAAGAGATTTTTGCTTTTATTTCCAGCACATCAGTCTCAAAATACAAAATGGAGACATGACAGCTCACTGATCCACACCAAAAAATGTCTCCTTCAACAGGGCTCATACAGCAATACATAAAATCATCTCAGACTAGAATTCAGCCAATCAGACACAGAAAACACATCTTGACAAGCATTCTATCCAATCTTATAAAACATAGGTAATCGTAGCTAAAACAAAGACTAGTTGATAAGAGACAAAGAACAGAGTTCTATTCATGCTAACCTTCTAAAGATATACATTAAATAACCTTGTTGCCATCCTAAAGCCAATTCTACAGAAGCCTATTGTTATTTGTCACATCTACTGCTTGGGAAACTTTTCTGCTTGCATGGGAAACTTTTCTGCAATGCTAAAAAAACTCCAGTCTAAGGCCTACATACTTCTTTGTAACCATTTCTTAAAAATCCTCTAACCTTATGTATTCCAACATTTTCCCCTCTCTGTTTGACCCAGAAGCTTTCATTTTCTTGTCGCTTGCTATTTGCGTTTCATAGCTCGATTGCAAAATTTCTGCTTATTATCTGCTGAAGACCTATTTTCACTAAACTGAAGCATTGCTATATTACGGCACAGCAACTTAATGCTGTGAAGACCCAATCCCTGAAAGAGAGATATGAATCACGTTTGGCAACAGTCACAAGGCATCGTTCAAAAAACTCTGGTCGATTCCAAGGCCTTAATTCAAAACCTTCGTTCATGTCAATACCCTCATCTACTGCTTTCGTGAGATTTCGTACACTCTCTGTGCTTCTACTTCCTAGTTCTCCTACTTGAATGACAAAAACTTCTCGGGCTGTTTTGTTCATCATTCGCTGAAGACAACAGAGTATACAAGGTGCCACTATCAATATCAGTATTAGAACACCTAATATGTAAACACCTATCTTGCAAAGCTGCCTTAGCCAAGGTGCAAAACTCCAATTTTGAAACAAATCATCCAACCAGGAACCTCCATCTTCTTTAATTTGGGCTGTCAGATCCTTTAATTTTTGAATGCTTTTTTGAATGGATTCGGAATGATCAGACAAATTCATACAACACAATCCTTCAAATTCCTCACAACCATGTCCTTGTGCCAGTAAAAGAAAATCAATGGCTGCTCTGTTTTGAAGAGTAGCATGTCTAATACTATCAACATCGGTCAACATATCACTGATTGCGGAGGATGTGGCATTAGCTTGTTTGCTCAGCCAACATCCAACTCGATCTAATTGTCTCAATGCCACAGCTGAAGCCAATTGGGGTAGAAATATACCTGCTGAAAGCCTTCTGGCGGCATTCCAAGGCATAAAATCACTCTGACAGTTCTCATCATAATGAGGAACAGCTCTTGTTTTCCTTTGTTTCTTTTTCATCACTGCTTTGGCAGTGGGGGCAATTATGGTAAGCATACCAATGCTACAAGGGCCACCTTCAAGGTGGGCTGGAATGCCTTGCCAACCTCTGTCTCCGCAAATGATCCAATACCCTTCTGGCAATTGCCGTGGATATTGGTCCGTCTCCAGAAACACATCCCAACTGTTTGAAACATTTGCTGCCCTGAGAAGTTTTTTCAAACAAATGTTCCAATTGAAGGAAGGACTGTTTCCATTGTCAATTCCACCTGGTTTACCATTGGATTCTTTTCTGACCAAAGGAAACTCTTTCACTGGCACACCAACCAAACAGGTTGAGAAAGGCTTTTCTGGTTCCGAATTAGACAGACATATAGTATCCGATCCGGCAGCCTTGGCTAAGGTCACCCAAACACTCGTTTTCGGTTGATCCACAGGCAAATCTGCACGACAAAAAACAATTAAAATCAAGCAAAACAAGTATACCATTTGATTCTTCCCCATCTCTTTCAAGAACTTAATTTTGGCAGAATTCTTTCTAAACAAAAACAATAACCTAAATTTTCAGCCAAAAATTAGCTTTGTTAAACAAACATTCAGCATTCAATTCGTATACTCATAAATAACATTGGCACAAAATCAGAGTTCATGGGTTCCACCGATGCACAAAGAACGTCAGGCACAAGAGGCGTCAGGCGAGACCCGGGATCCTTCCATTCGGTCCACGTCTGCGTACTCGCTTCCTCAGTTCTAGGCTCGACAACAGGTTCTGAAGTGCGATACGGTTTGACGTTTTTGGCAGGAACCCACTTAATTCTTCCAGCACCTGTGGAAATAGAAGCATACCCTTTGCCCCACGTTATTAATTGAAACGGGCCTTCCATCTGTCCAGAGTCAGGGTTTCTAATTAGAAGAGGAGGATGTTCTTTCAGTTTTGCCTGTGTGCTATTTGAAAAGTGTCTAAAGATTGGTGGATCTGGTTCTGTACTTGAACTATTTAGAAAATTAAAACCATACAAAGCCTTACTCAGTCTCATCTGTGGGGTGATTTCCGTTCCCCCTCTCTGTTGATCTAATATGCGTTTTAAGGTTTGATGTGTTCTTTCAATGATTGCTTGGCTTGTGGGAGAGTGGGGAATACCAAAAATGTGTCGAACACCCCATTCATTTAAAAATGTGGCCAATTTTTGAGATATGTATGCGGGACCATTGTCAGTTTTTACTTCTTGGGGTATAGCCAATGAAGCAAAAGCTTGCAGGAAATGATGACAGGCATGGCTGCCAGTTTCACCTGTGTGAAGGGAAGCAAAAACTGCACCAGAGAACGTGTCTATGGAAACATGAATATTTTTAAATTTACCAAAAGAAGGCTATTTAGTAACACCTGTTTGCCACAACTGTAGGCTTTGTAAGCCTCGGGGGTTGATTGCTCCTGTAGAAACAGGAGGTTGTACCAATTGACAGTCAGGGCAAGTATGAATGATAGCTTTAGCTTGACTTTTAGTGATTTGGAACATTCGCATGAGTGCTTGTGCATTTTGGTGGAAAAAGGCATGACTCAATTTTGCTTGTTCAAAAATATTTGGCAATGTGTTAGAAATGACCATTGTCAGCTTGTCCGCTCTTGCATTTCCTTCCACTAAAAATCCAGGAAGTGAAGAATGCGCCCTAATGTGAGAAACAAAATACGGATAAGTTCTATATTGCAAAGTTATAAAAAGACATGAAAGCCAACGATGTAAAGTTTCATTACTAACATCCTTTAAAATGGAGCCTTCTATTCTCCTGACTACATTAGCAACATAAGCAGAATCTGTGACCAAATTAAAAGGCTGAGGAAACAGCTGAAAAGCTCAAACTACTGCAGCAAGCTCAACAATTTGAGGGGATCCCTCTACTGTTTGAATATCAGATTCCCAAACATCAGTCTTTTGATTAAACCAAGTCACAACGGACTTGTGGCTTTTACCAGAGCCATCAGTGAAGAGAGTCACAGCATGTAAAGGTTCTTCACTTAATTTAGGTTTTTCTCTGAAACTCAATTTTGCTTGCAGTAGTTTGTGAGCTGGATAGTGTATGGAACAAACACCTGGAAAACCTAAGAATGCATATTGTAAATCATCAGAATTTTGCATTGCCCAATTGAAATAATCATTTTTCAATGGCAAATAGATAACTGAACATTCTTGACCTGCCAAAGTTAACAATCTGGTTCTAGCCTTAATTATAATGTATGCAATCATTTCTAAAACTGAGCAAATGGTCTTTGAAAACCTGTAGGGAGGAAAAACCCATTCCATTATTAACAAAGGATCTTGTTCTGTGGCATCCCACTGGAAAATGAGACCACAAAGCTGCATCTTCTCTCCTAAGATTGCAAGAAAGAAAGGATTTTCAGGAACGCAGCGATGAGCTTGTCTTTTTTGAAGAGCTTCTGTGACTTTGTCGAGAGCAGCACGAGCTTCAGGGGTTAAAGTTCTTGGCGAAGTGATGTCGCAACTTCCTCTCAGCAAATGGAAGAGCGGACTCAGTTCATCATTGGTGATTCCCACCATCGGTCTGACCCAGTTGATTTCTCCTAGAAGTTGTTGTAACTCTTGTAGGTTGTTGACTCTGGTTCGGATCTGAATTTTCTGTGGTATTATTGTCGTCTTCCATCGTCTTCCATCATCTTCCATCCCAGGCACTTCTAAGGTGAAACTTGTTGAATTTTCGTTGCAGAGATTTCAAGTCCAGCTTTTTGAATTTCAGCAACAACACAGTCGCGAGTTTCTTCCATCTCTTCCTTTCAAAGGACTCCACCCTTAAAGCCAATTTTTCTTTCTCTGTATCTATAGATTGACAAACACCAGAACAACCATGTTTTTGCTTAAGTGAAAAAGAGTTCCCCGGAACCACAATTTCCCGAGTGGAAGAAGCCACCTCAGCCTCCACCCCAGGCCCAACAGAATCCAATTCAGGTTTCAGTGTCCCTGCACAAACAATTTTAGGAAGTACAGTCACTTTTTCATTTCCATCTTTTACACACTTTGTTCCATCCCCCTTACAAGAGTCACATATTTTTACATTAACAGAACAACGCGAAGAAAAGTCCAAAGGAGTCTCATTTTTTCCTAGAGAGAGAGGAGAAAGATTTTGTTCAACAGAGTTCAAAGCAATACTTTCAGCATTTGCAACAACACTTGTAACATTCTCCGATACTCACACAGTCTCTGGTTTACTGGAATTTAATGAGACAGAACCAGAAGCTTTGTTTTCTGAGTCCAAGTTGATCTTATTATTATCAGTTTGTTTAAAACAGCGCTCCAACAGCGCTCTACAAACCGGCATAAGTTCTCTTAAGCTTTCATCTTTTTTGAGAGAGACTAGTTTATAGATTCTCCAGTTTATCTGATCCCAAAAATGAAAAGTAAAAGCAGACTGCAGATTTAAATCTTGCGTATTCGCTTTAACCCAGATAAGTAAGTTTTTAAGCTCAGTTTTTGAAATTTCAGAGTGACCTTTTTCTTGTAACATTGCCTCTAATTGATGAAAAACATCCCATTCAACTTTTGATAAATTCGTTCCCATTTCTGTGTTCTTTTAATAATTTTCTTTTTCGCTATTTTGCCTCCCAACGTCACCCAAGCGCTCTCCCGAGATAAGTTACTTACAATTTTCTTGGCTTCGGCGGGAGAGATGATACAGTGTGCTCCTTGTTAACACTTGGGTCTCCGCAGCTGGTACTTCCACGATTTTTCTTTGTTTTTCTTCTATTCTACGTCCTCACACGAGGCACCAATATGCGGGGGACGGGACAGGTATAAGTCCAATAGTGTCAGGAACCCACGCCTTAAAAAAGGAACCCACTAGGCCGCGGCAAAATATCCAAATATGGATAACATGGTAACCAGACCAGTGAAGAGATTTTTGCTTTTATTTCCAGCACATCAGTCTCAAAATACAAAATGGAGACATGACAGCTCACTGATCCACACCAAAAAATGTCTCCTTCAACAGGGCTCATACAGCAATACATAAAATCATCTCAGACTAGAATTCAGCCAATCAGACACAGAAAACAGATCTTGACAAGCATTCTATCCAATCTTATAAAACATAGGTAATCGTAGCTAAAACAAAGACTAGTTGATAAGAGACAAAGAACAGAGTTCTATTCATGCTAACCTTCTAAAGATATACATTAAATAACCTTGTTGCCGTCCTAAAGCCAATTCTACAGAAGCCTATTGTTATTTGTCACGTCTACTGCTTGGGAAACTTTTCTGCTTGCATGGAAAACTTTTTCTGCTTGCATGGGAAACTTTTCTGCAATGCTAACAAAACTCCAGTCTAAGGCCTACATACTTCTTTGTAACCATTTCTTAAAAATCCTCTAACCTTATGGATTCCAACATTTCCCCCTCTCTGTTTGACCCAGAAGCTTTCATTTTCTTGTCGCTTGCTATTTGCGTTTCATAGCTCTATTGCAAAATTTCTGCTTATTATCTGCTGAAGACCTATTTTCACTTAACTGAAGCATTGCTATATTATGGCACAGCAACTTAATGCTGTGAAGACCCAATCCCTGAAAGAGAGATATGAATCACGTTTGGCAACAGTCACAAGGCATCGTTCAAAAAACTCTGGTCGATTCCAAGGCCTTAATTCAAAACCTTCGTTCATGTCAATACCCTCATCTACTGCTTTCGTGAGATTTCGTACACTCTCTGTGCTTCTACTTCCTAGTTCTCCTGCTTGAATGACAAAAACTTCTCGGGCTGTTTTGTTCATCATTCGCCGAAGACAACAGAGTATACAAGGTGCCACTATCAATATCAGTATTAGAACACCTAATATGTAAAGACCTATCTTGCAAAGTTGCCTTAGCCAAGGTGCAAAACTCCAATTTTGAAACAAATCATCCAACCAGGAACCTCCATCTTCTTTAATTTGGGCTGTCAGATCCTTAATTTTTGAATGCTTTTGTGAATGGATTCAGAACGATCAGACAAATTCATACAACACAATCCTTCAAATTCCTCACAACCATGTCCTTGTGCCAGTAAAAGAAAATCAATGGCTGCTCTGTTTTGAAGAGTAGCATGTCTAATACTATCAACATCGGTCAACATATCACTGATTGCGGAGGATGTGGCATTAGCTTGTTTGCTCAGCCAACATCCAACTCGATCTAATTGTCTCAATGCCACAGCTGAAGCCAATTGGGGTAGAAATATACCTGCTGAAAGCCTTCTGGCGGCATTCCAAGGCATAAAATCACTCTGACAGTTCTCATCATAATGAGGAACAGCTCTTGTTTTCCTTTGTTTCTTTTTCATCACTGCTTTGGCAGTGGGGGCAATTATGGTAAGCATACCAATGCTACAAGGGCCACCTTCAAGGTGGGCTGGAATGCCTTGCCAACCTCTGTCTCCGCAAATGATCCAATACCCTTTTGGCAATTGCCGTGGATATTGGTCCGTCTCCAGAAACACATCCCAACTGTTTGAAACATTTGCTGCCCTGAGAAGTTTTTTCGAACAAATGTTCCAATTGAAGGAAGGACTGTTTCCATTGTCAATTCCACCTGGTTTACCATTGGATTCTTTTCTGACCAAAGGAAACTCTTTCACTGGCACACCAACCAAACAGGTTGAGAAAGGCTTTTCTGGTTCCGAATTAGACAGGCATATAGTATCCGATCCGGCAGCCTTGGCTAAGGTCACCCAAACACTCGTTTTCGGTTGATCCACAGGCAAATCTGCACGACAACAAACAATTAAAATCAAGCAAAACAAGTATACCATTTGATTCTGCCCCATCTCTTTCAAGAACTAAGTTTTGGCAGAATTCTTTCTAAACAAAAACAATAACCTAAATTTTCAGCCAAAAATTTGCTTCGTTAGACAAACATTCAGCATTCAATTCGTATACTCATAAATAACATTGGCACAAAATCAGAGTTCATGGGTTCCACCGATGCACAAAGAACGTCAGGCACAAGAGGCGTCAGGCGAGACCCGGGATCCTTCCATTCGGTCCACGTCTGCGTACTCGCTTCCTCAGTTCTAGGCTCGACAACAGGTTCTGAAGTGCGATACGGTTTGACGTTTTTGGCAGGAACCCACTTAATTCTTCCAGCACCTGTGGAAATAGAAGCATACCCTTTGCCCCACGTTATTAATTGAAACGGGCCTTCCATCTGTCCAGAGTCAGGGTTTCTAATTAGAAGAGGAAGATGTTCTTTCAGTTTTGCCTGTGTGCTATTTGAAAAGTGTCTAAAGATTGGTGGATCTGGTTCTGTACTTGAACTATTTAGAAAATTAAAACCATACAAAGCCTTACTCAGTTTCATCTGTGGGGTGATTTCCGTTCCCCCTCTCTGTTGATCTAATATGCGTTTTAAGGTTTGATGTGTTCTTTCAATGATTGCTTGGCTTGTGGGAGAGTGGGGAATACCAAAAATGTGTCGAACACCCCATTCATTTAAAAATGTGGCCAATTTTTGAGATATGTATGCGGGACCATTGTCAGTTTTTACTTCTTGGGGTATACCCAATGAAGCAAAAGCTTGCAGGAAATGATGACAGGCATGGCTGCCAGTTTCACCTGTGTGAAGGGAAGCAAAAACTGCACCAGAGAACGTGTCTATGGAAACATGAATATTTTTAAATTTACCAAAAGAAGGCTATTTAGTAACACCTGTTTGCCACAACTGTAGGCTTTGTAAGCCTCGGGGGTTGATTGCTCCTGTAGAAACAGGAGGTTGTACCAATTGACAGTCAGGGCAAGTATGAATGATAGCTTTAGCTTGACTTTTAGTGATTTGGAACATTCGCATGAGTGCTTGTGCATTTTGGTGGAAAAAGGCATGACTCAATTTTGCTTGTTCAAAAATATTTGGCAATGTGTTAGAAATGACCATTGTCAGCATGTCCGCTCTTGCATTTCCTTCCACTAAAAATCCAGGAAGTGAAGAATGCGCCCTAATGTGAGAAACAAAATATGGATTAGTTCTATATTGCAAAGTTATAAAAAGACATGAAAGCCAACGATGCAAAGTTTCATTACTAACATCCTTTAAAATGGAACCTTCTATTCTCCTGACTACATTAGCAACATAAGCAGAATCTGTGACCAAATTAAAAGGCTGAGGAAACAGCTGAAAAGCTCAAACTACTGCAGCAAGCTCAACAATTTGAGGGGATCCCTCTACTGTTTGAATATCAGATTCCCAAACATCAGTCTTTTGATTAAACCAAGTCACAACGGACTTGTGGCTTTTACCAGAGCCATCAGTGAAGAGAGTCACAGCATGTAAAGGTTCTTCACTTAATTTAGGTTTTTCTCTGAAACTCAATTTTGCTTGCAGTAGTTTGTGAGCTGGATAGTGTATGGAACAAACACCTGGAAAACCTAAGAATGCATATTGTAAATCATCAGAATTTTGCATTGCCCAATTGAAATAATAATTTTTCAATGGCAAATAGATAACTGAACATTCTTGACCTGCCAAAGTTAACAATCTGGTTCTAGCCTTAATTATAATGTATGCAATCATTTCTAAAACTGAGCAAATGGTCTTTGAAAACCTGTAGGGAGGAAAAACCCATTCCATTATTAACAAAGGATCTTGTTCTGTGGCATCCCACTGGAAAATGAGACCACAAAGCTGCATCTTCTCTCCTAAGATTGCAAGAAAGAAAGGATTTTCAGGAACGCAGCGATGAGCTTGTCTTTTTTGAAGAGCTTCTGTGACTTTGTCGAGAGCAGCACGAGCTTCAGGGGTTAAAGTTCTTGGCGAAGTGATGTCGCAACTTCCTCTCAGCAAATGGAAGAGCGGACTCAGTTCATCATTGGTGATTCCCACCATCGGTCTGACCCAGTTGATTTCTCCTAGAAGTTGTTGTAACTCTTGTAGGTTGTTGACTCTGGTTCGGATCTGAATTTTCTGTGGCCTTCTTGTCGTCTTCCATTGTCTTCCATCATCTTCCATCCCAGGTACTTCTAAGGTGAAACTTGTTGAATTTTCGTTGCAGAGATTTCAAGTCCAGCTTTTTGAATTTCAGCAACAACACAGTCGCGAGTTTCTTCCATCTCTTCCTTTCAAAGGACTCCACCCTTAAAGCCAATTTTTCTTTCTCTGTATCTATAGATTGACAAACACCAGAACAACCATGTTTTTGCTTAAGTGAAAACGAGTTCCCCGGAACCACAATTTCCCGAGTGGAAGAAGCCACCTCAGCCTCCACCCCAGGCCCAACAGAATCCAATTCAGGTTTCAGTGTCCCTGCACAAACAATTTTAGGAAGTACAGTCACTTTTTCATTTCCATCTTTTACACACTTTGTTCCATCCCCCTTACAAGAGTCACATATTTTTACATTAACAGAACAACGCGAAGAAAAGTCCAAAAGAGTCTCATTTTTTCCCAGAGAGAGAGAAGAAAGATTTTGTTCAACAGAGTTCAAAGCAATACTTTCAGCATTTGCAACAACACTTGTAACATTCTCCGATACTCACAAAGTCTCCGGTTTACTGGAATTTAATGAGACAGAACCAGAAGCTTTGTTTTCTGAGTCCAAGTTGATCTTATTATTATCAGTTTGTTTAAAACAGTGCTCCAACAGCGCTCTACAAACCGGCATAAGTTCTCTTAAGCTTTCATCTTTTTTGAGAGAGACTAGTTTATAGATTCTCCAGTTTATCTGATCCCAAAAATGAAAAGTAAAAGCAGACTGCAGATTTAAATCTTGCGTATTCGCTTTAACCCAGATAAGTAAGTTTTTAAGCTCAGTTTTTGAAATTTCAGAGTGACCTTTTTCTTGTAACATTGTCTCTAATTGATGAAAAACATCCCATTCAACTTTTGATAAATTCGTTCCCATTTTTGTGTTCTTTTAATAATTTTCTTTTTCGCTATTTTGCCTCCCAACGTCACCCAAGCGCTCTCCCGAGATAAGTTACTTACAATTTTCTTGGCTTCGGCGGGAGAGATGATACAGTGTGCTCCTTGTTGACACTTGGGTCTCCGCAGCTGGTACTTCCACGATTTTTCTTTGTTTTTCTTCTATTCTACGTCCTCACACGAGGCACCAATATGCGGGGGACGGGACAGGTATAAGTCCAATGGTGTCAGGAGCCCACGCCTTAAAAAAGGAACCCACTAGGCCGCGGCAAAATATCCAAATATGGATAACATGGTAACCAGACCAGTGAAGAGATTTTTGCTTTTATTTCCAGCACATCAGTCTCAAAATACAAAATGGAGACATGACAGCTCACTGATCCACACCAAAAAATGTCTCCTTCAACAGGGCTCATACAGCAATACATAAAATCATCTCAGACTAGAATTCAGCCAATCAGACACAGAAAACACATCTTGACAAGCATTCTATCCAATCTTATAAAACATAGGTAATCGTAGCTAAAACAAAGACTAGTTGATAAGAGAAAAAGAACAGAGTTCTATTCATGCTAACCCTCTAAAGATATACATTAAATAACCTTGTTGCCGTCTTAAAGCCAATTCTACAGAAGCCTATTGTTATTTGTCACGTCTACTGCTTGGGAAACTTTTCTGCTTGCATGGAAAACTTTTTCTGCTTGCATGGGAAACTTTTCTGCAATGCTAACAAAACTCCAGTCTAAGGCCTACATACTTCTTTGTAACCATTTCTTAAAAATCCTCTAACCTTATGGATTCCAACATTTCCCCCTCTCTGTTTGACCCAGAAGCTTTCATTTTCTTGTCGCTTGCTATTTGCGTTTCATAGCTCGATTGCAAAATTTCTGCTTATTATCTGCTGAAGACCTATTTTCACTAAACTGAAGCATTGCTATATTACGGCACAGCAACTTAATGCTGTGAAGACCCAATCCCTGAAAGAGAGATATGAATCACGTTTGGCAACAGTCACAAGGCATCGTTCAAAAAACTCTGGTCGATTCCAAGGCCTTAATTCAAAACCTTCGTTCATGTCAATACCCTCATCTACTGCTTTCGTGAGATTTCGTACACTCTCTGTGCTTCTACTTCCTAGTTCTCCTGCTTGAATGACAAAAACTTCTCGGGCTGTTTTGTTCATCATTCGCCGAACACAACAGAGTATACAAGGTGCCACTATCAATATCAGTATTAGAACACCTAATATGTAAAGACCTATCTTGCAAAGTTGCCTTAGCCAAGGTGCAAAACTCCAATTTTGAAACAAATCATCCAACCAGGAACCTCCATCTTCTTTAATTTGGGCTGTCAGATCCTTTAATTTTTGAATGCTTTTGTGAATGGATTCAGAACGATCAGACAAATTCATACAACCCAATCCTTCAAATTCCTCACAACCATGTCCTTCTGCCAGTAAGAGAAAATCAATGGCTGCTCTGTTTTGAAGAGTAGCATGTCTAATACTATCAACATCGGTCAACATATCACTGATTGCGGAGGATGTGGCATTAGCTTGTTTGCTCAGCCAACATCCAACTCGATCTAATTGTCTCAATGCCACAGCTGAAGCCAATTGGGGTAGAAATATACCTGCTGAAAGCCTTCTGGCGGCATTCCAAGGCATAAAATCACTCTGACAGTTCTCATCATAATGAGGAACAGCTCTTGTTTTCCTTTGTTTCTTTTTCATCACTGCTTTGGCAGTGGGGGCAATTATGGTAAGCATACCAATGCTACAAGGGCCACCTTCAAGGTGGGCTGGAATGCCTTGCCAACCTCTGTCTCCGCAAATGATCCAATACCCTTTTGGCAATTGCCGTGGATATTGGTCCGTCTCCAGAAACACGTCCCAACTGTTTGAAACATTTGCTGCCCTGAGAAGTTTTTTCGAACAAATGTTCCAATTGAAGGAAGGACTGTTTCCATTGTCAATTCCACCTGGTTTACCATTGGATTCTTTTCTGACCAAAGGAAACTCTTTCACTGGCACACCAACCAAACAGGTTGAGAAAGGCTTTTCTGGTTCCGAATTAGACAGACATATAGTATCCGATCCGGCAGCCTTGGCTAAGGTCACCCAAACACTCGTTTTCGGTTGATCCACAGGCAAATCTGCACGACAAAAAACAATTAAAATCAAGCAAAACAAGTATACCATTTGATTCTGCCCCATCTCTTTCAAGAACTAAGTTTTGGCAGAATTCTTTCTAAACAAAAACAATAACCTAAATTTTCAGCCAAAAATTTGCTTCGTTAAACAAACATTCAGCATTCAATTCGTATACTCATAAATAACATTGGCACAAAATCAGAGTTCATGGGTTCCACCGATGCACAAAGAACGTCAGGCACAAGAGGCGTCAGGCGAGACCCGGGATCCTTCCATTCGGTCCACGTCTGCGTACTCGCTTCCTCAGTTCTAGGCTCGACAACAGGTTCTGAAGTGCGATACGGTTTGACGTTTTTGGCAGGAACCCACTTAATTCTTCCAGCACCTGTGGAAATAGAAGCATACCCTTTGCCCCACGTTATTAATTGAAACGCGCCTTCCATCTGTCCAGAGTCAGGGTTTCTAATTAGAAGAGGAGGATGTTCTTTCAGTTTTGCCTGTGTGCTATTTGAAAAGTGTCTAAAGATTGGTGGATCTGGTTCTGTACTTGAACTATTTAGAAAATTAAAACCATACAAAGCCTTACTCAGTTTCATCTGTGGGGTGATTTCCGTTCCCCCTCTCTGTTGATCTAATATGCGTTTTAAGGTTTGATGTGTTCTTTCAATGATTGCTTGGCTTGTGGGAGAGTGGGGAATACCAAAAATGTGTCGAACACCCCATTCATTTAAAAATGTGGCCAATTTTTGAGATATGTATGCGGGACCATTGTCAGTTTTTACTTCTTGGGGTATACCCAATGAAGCAAAAGCTTGCAGGAAATGATGACAGGCATGGCTGCCAGTTTCACCTGTGTGAAGGGAAGCAAAAACTGCACCAGAGAACGTGTCTATGGAAACATGAATATTTTTAAATTTACCAAAAGAAGGCTATTTAGTAACACCTGTTTGCCACAACTGTAGGCTTTGTAAGCCTCGGGGGTTGATTGCTCCTGTAGAAACAGGAGGTTGTACCAATTGACAGTCAGGGCAAGTATGAATGATAGCTTTAGCTTGACTTTTAGTGATTTGGAACATTCGCATGAGTGCTTGTGCATTTTGGTGGAAAAAGGCATGACTCAATTTTGCTTGTTCAAAACTATTTGGCAATGTGTTAGAAATGACCATTGTCAGCTTGTCCGCTCTTGCATTTCCTTCCACTAAAAATCCAGGAAGTGAAGAATGCGCCCTAATGTGAGAAACAAAATATGGATTAGTTCTATATTGCAAAGTTATAAAAAGACATGAAAGCCAACGATGTAAGTTTCATTACTAACATCCTTTAAAATGGAACCTTCTATTCTCCTGACTACATTAGCAACATAAGCAGAATCTGTGACCAAATTAAAAGGCTGAGGAAACAGCTGAAAAGCTCAAACTACTGCAGCAAGCTCAACAATTTGAGGGGATCCCTCTACTGTTTGAATATCAGATTCCCAAACATCAGTCTTTTGATTAAACCAAGTCACAACGGACTTGTGGCTTTTACCAGAGCCATCAGTGAAGAGAGTCACAGCATGTAAAGGTTCTTCACTTAATTTAGGTTTTTCTCTGAAACTCAATTTTGCTTGCAGTAGTTTGTGAGCTGGATAGTGTATGGAACAAACACCTGGAAAACCTAAGAATGCATATTGTAAATCATCAGAATTTTGCATTGCCCAATTGAAATAATCATTTTTCAATGGCAAATAGATAACTGAACATTCTTGACCTGCCAAAGTTAACAATCTGGTTCTAGCCTTAATTATAATGTATGCAATCATTTCTAAAACTGAGCAAATGGTCTTTGAAAACCTGTAGGGAGGAAAAACCCATTCCATTATTAACAAAGGATCTTGTTCTGTGGCATCCCACTGGAAAATGAGACCACAAAGCTGCATCTTCTCTCCTAAGATTGCAAGAAAGAAAGGATTTTCAGGAACGCAGGGATGAGCTTGTCTTTTTTGAAGAGCTTCTGTGACTTTGTCGAGAGCAGCACAAGCTTCAGGGGTTAAAGTTCTTGGCGAAGTGATGTCGCAACTTCCTCTCAGCAAATGGAAGAGCGGACTCAGTTCATCATTGGTGATTCCCAGCATCGGTCTGACCCAGTTGATTTCTCCTAGAAGTTGTTGTAACTCTTGTAGGTTGTTGACTCTGGTTCGGATCTGAATTTTCTGTGGCCTTCTTGTCGTCTTCCATTGTCTTCCATCATCTTCCATCCCAGGTACTTCTAAGGTGAAACTTGTTGAATTTTCGTTGCAGAGATTTCAAGTCCAGCTTTTTGAATTTCAGCAACAACACAGTCGCGAGTTTCTTCCATCTCTTCCTTTCAAAGGACTCCACCCTTAAAGCCAGTTTTTCTTTCTCTGTATCTATAGATTGACAAACACCAGAACAACCATGTTTTTGCTTAAGTGAAAAAGAGTTCCCCGGAACCACAATTTCCCGAGTGGAAGAAGCCACCTCAGCCTCCACCCCAGGCCCAACAGAATCCAATTCAGGTTTCAGTGTCCCTGCACAAACAATTTTAGGAAGTACAGTCACTTTTTCATTTCCATCTTTTACACACTTTGTTCCATCCCCCTTACAAGAGTCACATATTTTTACATTAACAGAACAACGCAAAGAAAAGTCCAAAAGAGTCTCATTTTTTCCCAGAGAGAGAGAAGAAAGATTTTGTTCAACAGAGTTCAAAGCAATACTTTCAGCATTTGCAACAACACTTGTAACATTCTCCGATACTCACACAGTCTCCGGTTTACTGGAATTTAATGAGACAGAACCAGAAGCTTTGTTTTCTGAGTCCAAGTTGATCTTATTATTATCCGTTTGTTTAAAACAGCGCTCCAACAGCGCTCTACAAACCGGCATAAGTTCTCTTAAGCTTTCATCTTTTTTGAGAGAGACTAGTTTATAGATTCTCCAGTTTATCTGATCCCAAAAATGAAAAGTAAAAGCAGACTGCAGATTTAAATCTTGCGTATTCGCTTTAACCCAGATAAGTAAGTTTTTAAGCTCAGTTTTTGAAATTTCAGAGTGACCTTTTTCTTGTAACATTGCCTCTAATTGATGAAAAACATCACATTCAACTTTTGATAAATTCGTTCCCATTTTTGTGTTCTTTTAATAATTTTCTTTTTCGCTATTTTGCCTCCCAACGTCACCCAAGCGCTCTCCCGAGATAAGTTACTTACAATTTTCTTGGCTTCGGCGGGAGAGATGATACAGTGTGCTCCTTGTTAACACTTGGGTCTCCGCAGCTGGTACTTCCACGATTTTTCTTTGTTTTTCTTCTATTCTACGTCCTCACACGAGGCACCAATATGCGGGGGACGGGACAGGTATAAGTCCAATAGTGTCAGGAGCCCACGCCTTAAAAAAGGAACCCACTAGGTCGCGGTAAAATATGCAAATATGGATAACATGGTAACCAGACCAGTGAAGAGATTTTTGCTTTTATTTCTAGCACATCAGTCTCAAAATACAAAATGGAGACATGACAGCTCACTGATCCACACCAAAAAATGTCTCCTTCAACAGGGCTCATACAGCAATACATAAAATCATCTCAGACTAGAATTCAGCCAATCAGACACAGAAAACACATCTTGACAAGCATTCTATCCAATCTTATAAAACATAGGTAATCGTAGCTAAAACAAAGACTAGTTGATAAGAGACAAAGAACAGAGTTCTATTCATGCTAACCTTCTAAAGATATACATTAAATAACCTTGTTGCCGTCCTAAAGCCAATTCTACAGAAGCCTATTGTTATTTGTCACGTCTACTGCTTGGGAAACTTTTCTGCTTGCATGGAAAACTTTTTCTGCTTGCATGGGAAACTTTTCTGCAATGCTAACAAAACTCCAGTCTAAGGCCTACATACTTCTTTGTAACCATTTCTTAAAAATCCTCTAACCTTATGGATTCCAACATTTCCCCCTCTCTGTTTGACCCAGAAGCTTTCATTTTCTTGTCGCTTGCTATTTGCGTTTCATAGCTCTATTGCAAAATTTCTGCTTATTATCTGCTGAAGACCTATTTTCACTTAACTGAAGCATTGCTATATTACGGCACAGCAACTTAATGCTGTGAAGACCCAATCCCTGAAAGAGAGATATGAATCACGTTTGGCAACAGTCACAAGGCATCGTTCAAAAAACTCTGGTCGATTCCAAGGCCTTAATTCAAAACCTTCGTTCATGTCAATACCCTCATCTACTGCTTTCGTGAGATTTCGTACACTCTCTGTGCTTCTACTTCCTAGTTCTCCTGCTTGAATGACAAAAACTTCTCGGGCTGTTTTGTTCATCATTCGCCGAAGACAACAGAGTATACAAGGTGCCACTATCAATATCAGTATTAGAACACCTAATATGTAAAGACCTATCTTGCAAAGTTGCCTTAGCCAAGGTGCAAAACTCCAATTTTGAAACAAATCATCCAACCAGGAACCTCCATCTTCTTTAATTTGGGCTGTCAGATCCTTTAATTTTTGAATGCTTTTGTGAATGGATTCAGAACGATAAGACAAATTCATACAACACAATCCTTCCAATTCCTCACAACCATGTCCTTGTGCCAGTAAAAGAAAATCAATGGCTGCTCTGTTTTGAAGAGTAGCATGTCTAATACTATCAACATCGGTCAACATATCACTGATTGCGGAGGATGTGGCATTAGCTTGTTTGCTCAGCCAACATCCAACTCGATCTAATTGTCTCAATGCCACAGCTGAAGCCAATTGGGGTAGAAATATACCTGCTGAAAGCCTTCTGGCGGCATTCCAAGGCATAAAATCACTCTGACAGTTCTCATCATAATGAGGAACAGCTCTTGTTTTCCTTTGTTTCTTTTTCATCACTGCTTTGGCAGTGGGGGCAATTATGGTAAGCATACCAATGCTACAAGGGCCACCTTCAAGGTGGGCTGGAATGCCTTGCCAACCTCTGTCTCCGCAAATGATCCAATACCCTTTTGGCAATTGCCGTGGATATTGGTCCGTCTCCAGAAACACATCCCAACTGTTTGAAACATTTGCTGCCCTGAGAAGTTTTTTCGAACAAATGTTCCAATTGAAGGAAGGACTGTTTCCATTGTCAATTCCACCTGGTTTACCATTGGATTCTTTTCTGACCAAAGGAAACTCTTTCACTGGCACACCAACCAAACAGGTTGAGAAAGGCTTTTCTGGTTCCGAATTAGACAGGCATATAGTATCCGATCCGGCAGCCTTGGCTAAGGTCACCCAAACACTCGTTTTCGGTTGATCCACAGGCAAATCTGCACGACCAAAAACAATTAAAATCAAGCAAAACAAGTATACCATTTGATTCTGCCCCATCTCTTTCAAGAACTAAGTTTTGGCAGAATTCTTTCTAAACAAAAACAATAACCTAAATTTTCAGCCAAAAATTTGCTTCGTTAGACAAACATTCAGCATTCAATTCGTATACTCATAAATAACATTGGCACAAAATCAGAGTTCATGGGTTCCACCGATGCACAAAGAACGTCAGGCACAAGAGGCGTCAGGCGAGACCCGGGATCCTTCCATTCGGTCCACGTCTGCGTACTCGCTTCCTCAGTTCTAGGCTCGACAACAGGTTCTGAAGTGCGATACGGTTTGACGTTTTTGGCAGGAACCCACTTAATTCTTCCAGCACCTGTGGAAATAGAAGCATACCCTTTGCCCCACGTTATTAATTGAAACGGGCCTTCCATCTGTCCAGAGTCAGGGTTTCTAATTAGAAGAGGAGGATGTTCTTTCAGTTTTGCCTCTGTGCTATTTGAAAAGTGTCTAAAGATTGGTGGATCTGGTTCTGTACTTGAACTATTTAGAAAATTAAAACCATACAAAGCCTTACTCAGTCTCATCTGTGGGGTGATTTCCGTTCCCCCTCTCTGTTGATCTAATATGCGTTTTAAGGTTTGATGTGTTCTTTCAATGATTGCTTGGCTTGTGGGAGAGTGGGGAATACCAAAAATGTGTCGAACACCCCATTCATTTAAAAATGTGGCCAATTTTTGAGATATGTATGCGGGACCATTGTCAGTTTTTACTTCTTGGGGTATACCCAATGAAGCAAAAGCTTGCAGGAAATGATGACAGGCATGGCTGCCAGTTTCACCTGTGTGAAGGGAAGCAAAAACTGCACCAGAGAACGTGTCTATGGAAACATGAATATTTTTAAATTTACCAAAAGAAGGCTATTTAGTAACACCTGTTTGCCACAACTGTAGGCTTTGTAAGCCTCGGGGGTTGATTGCTCCTGTAGAAACAGGAGGTTGTACCAATTGACAGTCAGGGCAAGTATGAATGATAGCTTTAGCTTGACTTTTAGTGATTTGGAACATTCGCATGAGTGCTTGTGCATTTTCGTGGAAAAAGGCATGACTCAATTTTGCTTGTTCAAAACTATTTGGCAATGTGTTAGAAATGACCATTGTCAGCTTGTCCGCTCTTGCATTTCCTTCCACTAAAAATCCAGGAAGTGAAGAATGCGCCCTAATGTGAGAAACAAAATATGGATTAGTTCTATATTGCAAAGTTATAAAAAGACATGAAAGCCAACGATGTAAGTTTCATTACTAACATCCTTTAAAATGGAACCTTCTATTCTCCTGACTACATTAGCAACATAAGCAGAATCTGTGACCAAATTAAAAGGCTGAGGAAACAGCTGAAAAGCTCAAACTACTGCAGCAAGCTCAACAATTTGAGGGGATCCCTCTACTGTTTGAATATCAGATTCCCAAACATCAGTCTTTTGATTAAACCAAGTCACAACGGACTTGTGGCTTTTACCAGAGCCATCAGTGAAGAGAGTCACAGCATGTAAAGGTTCTTCACTTAATTTAGGTTTTTCTCTGAAACTCAATTTTGCTTGCAGTAGTTTGTGAGCTGGATAGTGTATGGAACAAACACCTGGAAAACCTAAGAATGCATATTGTAAATCATCAGAATTTTGCATTGCCCAATTGAAATAATCATTTTTCAATGGCAAATAGATAACTGAACATTCTTGACCTGCCAAAGTTAACAATCTGGTTCTAGCCTTAATTATAATGGATGCAATCATTTCTAAAACTGAGCAAATGGTCTTTGAAAACCTGTAGGGAGGAAAAACCCATTCCATTATTAACAAAGGATCTTGTTCTGTGGCATCCCACTGGAAAATGAGACCACAAAGCTGCATCTTCTCTCCTAAGATTGCAAGAAAGAAAGGATTTTCAGGAACGCAGCGATGAGCTTGTCTTTTTTGAAGAGCTTCTGTGACTTTGTCGAGAGCAGCACGAGCTTCAGGGGTTAAAGTTCTTGGCGAAGTGATGTCACAACTTCCTCTCAGCAAATGGAAGAGCGGACTCAGTTCATCATTGGTGATTCCCAGCATCGGTCTGACCCAGTTGATTTCTCCTAGAAGTTGTTGTAACTCTTGTAGGTTGTTGACTCTGGTTCGGATCTGAATTTTCTGTGGCCTTCTTGTCGTCTTCCATTGTATTCCATCATCTTCCATCCCAGGTACTTCTAAGGTGAAACTTGTTGAATTTTCGTTGCAGAGATTTCAAGTCCAGCTTTTTGAATTTCAGCAACAACACAGTCGCGAGTTTCTTCCATCATTCCTTTCAAAGGACTCCACCCTTAAAGCCAATTTTTCTTTCTCTGTATCTATAGATTGACAAACACCAGAACAACCATGTTTTTGCTTAAGTGAAAAAGAGTTCCCCGGAACCACAATTTCCCGAGTGGAAGAAGCCACCTCAGCCTCCACCCCAGGCCCAACAGAATCCAATTCAGGTTTCAGTGTCCCTGCACAAACAATTTTAGGAAGTACAGTCACTTTTTCATTTCCATCTTTTACACACTTTGTTCCATCCCCCTTACAAGAGTCACATATTTTTACATTAACAGAACAACGCGAAGAAAAGTCCAAAAGAGTCTCATTTTTTCCCAGAGAGAGAGAAGAAAGATTTTGTTCAACAGAGTTCAAAGCAATACTTTCAGCATTTGCAACAACACTTGTAACATTCTCCGATACTCACACAGTCTCCGGTTTACTGGAATTTAATGAGACAGAACCAGAAGCTTTGTTTTCTGAGTCCAAGTTGATCTTATTATTATCAGTTTGTTTAAAACAGCGCTCCAACAGCGCTCTACAAACCGGCATAAGTTCTCTTAAGCTTTCATCTTTTTTGAGAGAGACTAGTTTATAGATTCTCCAGTTTATCTGATCCCAAAAATGAAAAGTAAAAGCAGACTGCAGATTTAAATCTTGCGTATTCGCTTTAACCCAGATAAGTAAGTTTTTAAGCTCAGTTTTTGAAATTTCAGAGTGACCTTTTTCTTGTAACATTGCCTCTAATTGATGAAAAACATCCCATTCAACTTTTGATAAATTCGTTCCCATTTCTGTGTTCTTTTAATAATTTTCTTTTTCGCTATTTTGCCTCCCAACGTCACCCAAGCGCTCTCCTGAGATAAGTTACTTACAATTTTCTTGGCTTCGGAGGGAGAGATGATACAGTGTGCTCCTTGTTAACACTTGGGTCTCCGCAGCTGGTACTTCCATGATTTTTCTTTGTTTTTCTTCTATTCTACGTCCTCACACGAGGCACCAATATGCGGGGGACGGGACAGGTATAAGTCCAATAGTGTCAGGAACCCACGCCTTAAAAAAGGAACCCACTAGGCCGCGGCAAAATATCCAAATATGGATAACATGGTAACCAGACCAGTGAAGAGATTTTTGCTTTTATTTCTAGCACATCAGTCTCAAAATACAAAATGGAGACATGACAGCTCACTGATCCACACCAAAAAATGTCTCCTTCAACAGGGCTCATACAGCAATACATAAAATCATCTCAGACTAGAATTCAGCCAATCAGACACAGAAAACACATCTTGACAAGCATTCTATCCAATCTTATAAAACATAGGTAATCGTAGCTAAAACAAAGACTAGTTGATAAGAGACAAAGAACAGAGTTCTATTCATGCTAACCTTCTAAAGATATACATTAAATAACCTTGTTGCCATCCTAAAGCCAATTCTACAGAAGCCTATTGTTATTTGTCACGTCTACTGCTTGGGAAACTTTTCTGCTTGCATGGAAAACTTTTTCTGCTTGCATGGGAAACTTTTCTGCAATGCTAACAAAACTCCAGTCTAAGGCCTACATACTTCTTTGTAACCATTTCTTAAAAATCCTCTAACCTTATGGATTCCAACATTTCCCCCTCTCTGTTTGACCCAGAAGCTTTCATTTTCTTGTCGCTTGCTATTTGCGTTTCATAGCTCTATTGCAAAATTTCTGCTTATTATCTGCTGAAGACCTATTTTCACTAAACTGAAGCATTGCTATATTACGGCACAGCAACTTAATGCTGTGAAGACCCAATCCCTGAAAGAGAGATATGAATCACGTTTGGCAACAGTCACAAGGCATCGTTCAAAAAACTCTGGTCGATTCCAAGGCCTTAATTCAAAACCTTCGTTCATGTCAATACCCTCATCTACTGCTTTCGTGAGATTTCGTACACTCTCTGTGCTTCTACTTCCTAGTTCTCCTGCTTGAATGACAAAAACTTCACGGGCTGTTTTGTTCATCATTCGCCGAAGACAACAGAGTATACAAGGTGCCACTATCAATATCAGTATTAGAACACCTAATATGTAAAGACCTATCTTGCAAAGTTGCCTTAGCCAAGGTGCAAAACTCCAATTTTGAAACAAATCATCCAACCAGGAACCTCCATCTTCTTTAATTTGGGCTGTCAGATCCTTTAATTTTTGAATGCTTTTGTGAATGGATTCAGAACGATCAGACAAATTCATACAACACAATCCTTCCAATTCCTCACAACCATGTCCTTGTGCCAGTAAAAGAAAATCAATGGCTGCTCTGTTTTGAAGAGTAGCATGTCTAATACTATCAACATCGGTCAACATATCACTGATTGCGGAGGATGTGGCATTAGCTTGTTTGCTCAGCCAACATCCAACTCGATCTAATTGTCTCAATGCCACAGCTGAAGCCAATTGGGGTAGAAATATACCTGCTGAAAGCCTTCTGGCGGCATTCCAAGGCATAAAATCACTCTGACAGTTCTCATCATAATGAGGAACAGCTCTTGTTTTCCTTTGTTTCTTTTTCATCACTGCTTTGGCAGTGGGGGCAATTATGGTAAGCATACCAATGCTACAAGGGCCACCTTCAAGGTGGGCTGGAATGCCTTGCCAACCTCTGTCTCCGCAAATGATCCAATACCCTTTTGGCAATTGCCGTGGATATTGGTCCGTCTCCAGAAACACATCCCAACTGTTTGAAACATTTGCTGCCCTGAGAAGTTTTTTCGAACAAATGTTCCAATTGAAGGAAGGACTGTTTCCATTGTCAATTCCACCTGGTTTACCATTGGATTCTTTTCTGACCAAAGGAAACTCTTTCACTGGCACACCAACCAAACAGGTTGAGAAAGGCTTTTCTGGTTCCGAATTAGACAGGCATATAGTATCCGATCCGGCAGCCTTGGCTAAGGTCACCCAAACACTCGTTTTCGGTTGATCCACAGGCAAATCTGCACGACCAAAAACAATTAAAATCAAGCAAAACAAGTATACCATTTGATTCTGCCCCATCTCTTTCAAGAACTAAGTTTTGGCAGAATTCTTTCTAAACAAAAACAATAACCTAAATTTTCAGCCAAAAATTTGCTTCGTTAGACAAACATTCAGCATTCAATTCGTATACTCATAAATAACATTGGCACAAAATCAGAGTTCATGGGTTCCACCGATGCACAAAGAACGTCAGGCACAAGAGGCGTCAGGCGAGACCCGGGATCCTTCCATTCGGTCCACGTCTGCGTACTCGCTTCCTCAGTTCTAGGCTCGACAACAGGTTCTGAAGTGCGATACGGTTTGACGTTTTTGGCAGGAACCCACTTAATTCTTCCAGCACCTGTGGAAATAGAAGCATACCCTTTGCCCCACGTTATTAATTGAAACGGGCCTTCCATCTGTCCAGAGTCAGGGTTTCTAATTAGAAGAGGAGGATGTTCTTTCAGTTTTGCCTGTGTGCTATTTGAAAAGTGTCTAAAGATTGGTGGATCTGGTTCTGTACTTGAACTATTTAGAAAATTAAAACCATACAAAGCCTTACTCAGTCTCATCTGTGGGGTGATTTCCGTTCCCCCTCTCTGTTGATCTAATATGCGTTTTAAGGTTTGATGTGTTCTTTTAATGATTGCTTGGCTTGTGGGAGAGTGGGGAATACCAAAAATGTGTCGAACACCCCATTCATTTAAAAATGTGGCCAATTTTTGAGATATGTATGCGGGACCATTGTCAGTTTTTACTTCTTGGGGTATACCCAATGAAGCAAAAGCTTGCAGGAAATGATGACAGGCATGGCTGCCAGTTTCACCTGTGTGAAGGGAAGCAAAAACTGCACCAGAGAACGTGTCTATGGAAACATGAATATTTTTAAATTTACCAAAATAAGGCTATTTAGTAACACCTGTTTGCCACAACTGTAGGCTTTGTAAGCCTCGGGGGTTGATTGCTCCTGTAGAAACAGGAGGTTGTACCAATTGACAGTCAGGGCAAGTATGAATGATAGCTTTAGCTTGACTTTTAGTGATTTGGAACATTCGCATGAGTGCTTGTGCATTTTGGTGGAAAAAGGCATGACTCAATTTTGCTTGTTCAAAACTATTTGGCAATGTGTTAGAAATGACCATTGTCAGCTTGTCCGCTCTTGCATTTCCTTCCACTAAAAATCCAGGAAGTGAAGAATGCGCCCTAATGTGAGAAACAAAATATGGATTAGTTCTATATTGCAAAGTTATAAAAAGACATGAAAGCCAACGATGTAAGTTTCATTACTAACATCCTTTAAAATGGAACCTTCTATTCTCCTGACTACATTAGCAACATAAGCAGAATCTGTGACCAAATTAAAAGGCTGAGGAAACAGCTGAAAAGCTCAAACTACTGCAGCAAGCTCAACAATTTGAGGGGATCCCTCTACTGTTTGAATATCAGATTCCCAAACATCAGTCTTTTGATTAAACCAAGTCACAACGGACTTGTGGCTTTTACCAGAGCCATCAGTGAAGAGAGTCACAGCATGTAAAGGTTCTTCACTTAATTTAGGTTTTTCTCTGAAACTCAATTTTGCTTGCAGTAGTTTGTGAGCTGGATAGTGTATGGAACAAACACCTGGAAAACCTAAGAATGCATATTGTAAATCATCAGAATTTTGCATTGCCCAATTGAAATAATCATTTTTCAATGGCAAATAGATAACTGAACATTCTTGACCTGCCAAAGTTAACAATCTGGTTCTAGCCTTAATTATAATGGATGCAATCATTTCTAAAACTGAGCAAATGGTCTTTGAAAACCTGTAGGGAGGAAAAACCCATTCCATTATTAACAAAGGATCTTGTTCTGTGGCATCCCACTGGAAAATGAGACCACAAAGCTGCATCTTCTCTCCTAAGATTGCAAGAAAGAAAGGATTTTCAGGAACGCAGCGATGAGCTTGTCTTTTTTGAAGAGCTTCTGTGACTTTGTCGAGAGCAGCACGAGCTTCAGGGGTTAAAGTTCTTGGCGAAGTGATGTCGCAACTTCCTCTCAGCAAATGGAAGAGCGGACTCAGTTCATCATTGGTGATTCCCAGCATCGGTCTGACCCAGTTGATTTCTCCTAGAAGTTGTTGTAACTCTTGTAGGTTGTTGACTCTGGTTCGGATCTGAATTTTCTGTGCTATTGTTGTCGTCTTCCATCGTCTTCCATCATCTTCCATCCCAGGTACTTCTAAGGTGAAACTTGTTGAATTTTCGTTGCAGAGATTTCAAGTCCAGCTTTTTGAATTTCAGCAACAACACAGTCGCGAGTTTCTTCCATCTCTTCCTTTCAAAGGACTCCACCCTTAAAGCCAATTTTTCTTTCTCTGTATCTATAGATTGACAAACACCAGAACAACCATGTTTTTGCTTAAGTGAAAAAGAGTTCCCCGGAACCACAATTTCCCGAGTGGAAGAAGCCACCTCAGCCTCCACCCCAGGCCCAACAGAATCCAATTCAGGTTTCAGTGTCCCTGCACAAACAATTTTAGGAAGTACAGTCACTTTTTCATTTCCATCTTTTACACACTTTGTTCCATCCCCCTTACAAGAGTCACATATTTTTACATTAACAGAACAACGCGAAGAAAAGTCCAAAAGAGTCTCATTTTTTCCCAGAGAGAGAGAAGAAAGATTTTGTTCAACAGAGTTCAAAGCAATAATTTCAGCATTTGCAACAACACTTGTAACATTCTCCGATACTCACACAGTCTCCGGTTTACTGGAATTTAATGAGACAGAACCAGAAGCTTTGTTTTCTGAGTCCAAGTTGATCTTATTATTATCAGTTTGTTTAAAACAGTGCTCCAACAGCACTCTACAAACCGGCATAAGTTCTCTTAAGCTTTCATCTTTTTTGAGAGAGACTAGTTTATAGATTCTCCAGTTTATCTGATCCCAAAAATGAAAAGTAAAAGCAGACTGCAGATTTAAATCTTGCGTATTCGCTTTAACCGAGATAAGTAAGTTTTTAAGCTCAGTTTTTGAAATTTCAGAGTGACCTTTTTCTTGTAACATTGTCTCTAATTGATGAAAAACATCCCATTCAACTTTTGATAAATTCGTTCCCATTTTTGTGTTCTTTTAATAATTTTCTTTTTCGCTATTTTGCCTCCCAACGTCACCCAAGCGCTCTCCCGAGATAAGTTACTTACAATTTTCTTGGCTTCGGCGGGAGAGATGATACAGTGTGCTCCTTGTTAACACTTGGGTCTCCGCAGCTGGTACTTCCACGATTTTTCTTTGTTTTTCTTCTATTCTACGTCCTCACACGAGGCACCAATATGCGGGGGACGGGACAGGTATAAGTCCAATAGTGTCAGGAACCCACGCCTTAAAAAAGGAACCCACTAGGCCGCGGCAAAATATCCAAATATGGATAACATGGTAACCAGACCAGTGAAGAGATTTTTGCTTTTATTTCCAGCACATCAGTCTCAAAATACAAAATGGAGACATGACAGCTCACTGATCCACACCAAAAAATGTCTCCTTCAACAGGGCTCATACAGCAATACATAAAATCATCTCAGACTAGAATTCAGCCAATCAGACACAGAAAACACATCTTGACAAGCATTCTATCCAATCTTATAAAACATAGGTAATCGTAGCTAAAACAAAGACTAGTTGATAAGAGACAAAGAACAGAGTTCTATTCATGCTAACCTTCTAAAGATATACATTAAATAACCTTGTTGCCATCCTAAAGCCAATTCTACAGAAGCCTATTGTTATTTGTCACGTCTACTGCTTGGGAAACTTTTATGCTTGCATGGAAAACTTTTTCTGCTTGCATGGGAAACTTTTCTGCAATGCTAACAAAACTCCAGTCTAAGGCCTACATACTTCTTTGTAACCATTTCTTAAAAATCCTCTAACCTTATGGATTCCAACATTTCCCCCTCTCTGTTTGACCCAGAAGCTTTCATTTTCTTGTCGCTTGCTATTTGCGTTTCATAGCTCTATTGCAAAATTTCTGCTTATTATCTGCTGAAGACCTATTTTCACTAAACTGAAGCATTGCTATATTACGGCACAGCAACTTAATGCTGTGAAGACCCAATCCCTGAAAGAGAGATATGAATCACGTTTGGCAACAGTCACAAGGCATCGTTCAAAAAACTCTGGTCGATTCCAAGGCCTTAATTCAAAACCTTCGTTCATGTCAATACCCTCATCTACTGCTTTCGTGAGATTTCGTACACTCTCTGTGCTTCTACTTCCTAGTTCTCCTGCTTGAATGACAAAAACTTCTCGGACTGTTTTGTTCATCATTCGCCGAAGACAACAGAGTATACAAGGTGCCACTATCAATATCAGTATTAGAACACCTAATATGTAAAGACCTATCTTGCAAAGTTGCCTTAGCCAAGGTGCAAAACTCCAATTTTGAAACAAATCATCCAACCAGGAACCTCCATCTTCTTTAATTTGGTCTGTCAGATCCTTTAATTTTTGAATGCTTTTGTGAATGGATTCAGAACGATCAGACAAATTCATACAACACAATCCTTCAAATTCCTCACAACCATGTCCTTGTGCCAGTAAAAGAAAATCAATGGCTGCTCTGTTTTGAAGAGTAGCATGTCTAATACTATCAACATCGGTCAACATATCACTGATTGCGGAGGATGTGGCATTAGCTTGTTTGCTCAGCCAACATCCAACTCGATCTAATTGTCTCAATGCCACAGCTGAAGCCAATTGGGGTAGAAATATACCTGCTGAAAGCCTTCTGGCGGCATTCCAAGGCATAAAATCACTCTGACAGTTCTCATCATAATGAGGAACAGCTCTTGTTTTCCTTTGTTTCTTTTTCATCACTGCTTTGGCAGTGGGGGCAATTATGGTAAGCATACCAATGCTACAAGGGCCACCTTCAAGGTGGGCTGGAATGCCTTGCCAACCTCTGTCTCCGCAAATGATCCAATACCCTTTTGGCAATTGCCGTGGATATTGGTCCGTCTCCAGAAACACATCCCAACTGTTTGAAACATTTGCTGCCCTGAGAAGTTTTTTCGAACAAATGTTCCAATTGAAGGAAGGACTGTTTCCATTGTCAATTCCACCTGGTTTACCATTGGATTCTTTTCTGACCAAAGGAAACTCTTTCACTGGCACACCAACCAAACAGGTTGAGAAAGGCTTTTCTGGTTCCGAATTAGACAGACGTATAGTATCCGATCCGGCAGCCTTGGCTAAGGTCACCCAAACACTCGTTTTCGGTTGATCCACAGGCAAATCTGCACGACAAAAAACAATTAAAATCAAGCAAAACAAGTATACCATTTGATTCTGCCCCATCTCTTTCAAGAACTAAGTTTTGGCAGAATTCTTTCTAAACAAAAACAATAACCTAAATTTTCAGCCAAAAATTTGCTTCGTTAAACAAACATTCAACATTCAATTCGTATACTCATAAATAACATTGGCACAAAATCAGAGTTCATGGGTTCCACCGATGCACAAAGAACGTCAGGCACAAGAGGCGTCAGGCGAGACCCGGGATCCTTCCATTCGGTCCACGTCTGCGTACTCGCTTCCTCAGTTCTAGGCTCGACAACAGGTTCTGAAGTGCGATACGGTTTGACATTTTTGGCAGGAACCCACTTAATTCTTCCAGCACCTGTGGAAATAGAAGCATACCCTTTGCCCCACGTTATTAATTGAAACGGGCCTTCCATCTGTCCAGAGTCAGGGTTTCTAATTAGAAGAGGAGGATGTTCTTTCAGTTTTGCCTGTGTGCTATTTGAAAAGTGTCTAAAGATTGGTGGATCTGGTTCTGTACTTGAACTATTTAGAAAATTAAAACCATACAAAGCCTTACTCAGTCTCATCTGTGGGGTGATTTCCGTTCCCCCTCTCTGTTGATCTAATATGCGTTTTAAGGTTTGATGTGTTCTTTCAATGATTGCTTGGCTTGTGGGAGAGTGGGGAATACCAAAAATGTGTCGAACACCCCATTCATTTAAAAATGTGGCCAATTTTTGAGATATGTATGTGGGACCATTGTCAGTTTTTACTTCTTGGGGTATACCCAATGAAGCAAAAGCTTGCAGGAAATGATGACAGGCATGGCTGCCAGTTTCACCTGTGTGAAGGGAAGCAAAAACTGCACCAGAGAACGTGTCTATGGAAACATGAATATTTTTAAATTTACCAAAAGAAGGCTATTTAGTAACACCTGTTTGCCACAACTGTAGGCTTTGTAAGCCTCGGGGGTTGATTGCTCCTGTAGAAACAGGAGGTTGTACCAATTGACAGTCAGGGCAAGTATGAATGATAGCTTTAGCTTGACTTTTAGTGATTTGGAACATTCGCATGAGTGCTTGTGCATTTTGGTGGAAAAAGGCATGACTCAATTTTGCTTGTTCAAAAATATTTGGCAATGTGTTAGAAATGACCATTGTCAGCTTGTCCGCTCTTGCATTTCCTTCCACTAAAAATCCAGGAAGTGAAGAATGCGCCCTAATGTGAGAAACAAAATATGGATTAGTTCTATATTGCAAAGTTATAAAAAGACATGAAAGCCAACGATGTAAGTTTCATTACTAACATCCTTTAAAATGGAACCTTCTATTCTCCTGACTACATTAGCAACATAAGCAGAATCTGTGACCAAATTAAAAGGCTGAGGAAACAGCTGAAAAGCTCAAACTACTGCAGCAAGCTCAACAATTTGAGGGGATCCCTCTACTGTTTGAATATCAGATTCCCAAACATCAGTCTTTTGATTAAACCAAGTCACAACGGACTTGTGGCTTTTACCAGAGCCATCAGTGAAGAGAGTCACAGCATGTAAAGGTTCTTCACTTAATTTAGGTTTTTCTCTGAAACTCAATTTTGCTTGCAGTAGTTTGTGAGCTGGATAGTGTATGGAACAAACACCTGGAAAACCTAAGAATGCATATTGTAAATCATCAGAATTTTGCATTGCCCAATTGAAATAATCATTTTTCAATGGCAAATAGATAACTGAACATTCTTGACCTGCCAAAGTTAACAATCTGGTTCTAGCCTTAATTATAATGGATGCAATCATTTCTAAAACTGAGCAAATGGTCTTTGAAAACCTGTAGGGAGGAAAAACCCATTCCATTATTAACAAAGGATCTTGTTCTGTGGCATCCCACTGGAAAATGAGACCACAAAGCTGCATCTTCTCTCCTAAGATTGCAAGAAAGAAAGGATTTTCAGGAACGCAGCGATGAGCTTGTCTTTTTTGAAGAGCTTCTGTGACTTTGTCGAGAGCAGCACGAGCTTCAGGGGTTAAAGTTCTTGGCGAAGTGATGTCGCAACTTCCTCTCAGCAAATGGAAGAGCGGACTCAGTTCATCATTGGTGATTCCCAGCATCGGTCTGACCCAGTTGATTTCTCCTAGAAGTTGTTGTAACTCTTGTAGGTTGTTGACTCTGGTTTGGATCTGAATTTTCTGTGGTATTATTGTCGTCTTCCATCGTCTTCCATCATCTTCCATCCCAGGTACTTCTAAGGTGAAACTTGTTGAATTTTCGTTGCAGAGATTTCAAGTCCAGCTTTTTGAATTTCAGCAACAACACAGTCGCGAGTTTCTTCCATCTCTTCCTTTCAAAGGACTCCACCCTTAAAGCCAATTTTTCTTTCTCTGTATCTATAGATTGACAAACACCAGAACAACCATGTTTTTGCTTAAGTGAAAAAGAGTTCCCCGGAACCACAATTTCCCGAGTGGAAGCAGCCACCTCAGCCTCCACCCCAGGCCCAACAGAATCCAATTCAGGTTTCAGTGTCCCTGCACAAACAATTTTAGGAAGTACAGTCACTTTTTCATTTCCATCTTTTACACACTTTTTTCCATCCCCCTTACAAGAGTCACATATTTTTACATTAACAGAACAACGCGAAGAAAAGTCCAAAAGAGTCTCATTTTTTCCCAGAGAGAGAGAAGAAAGATTTTGTTCAACAGAGTTCAAAGCAATACTTTCAGCATTTGCAACAACACTTGTAACATTCTCCGATACTCACACAGTCTCCGGTTTACTGGAATTTAATGAGACAGAACCAGAAGCTTTGTTTTCTGAGTCCAAGTTGATCTTATTATTATCAGTTTGTTTAAAACAGTGCTCCAACAGCGCTCTACAAACCGGCATAAGTTCTCCCAAGCTTTCATCTTTTTTGAGAGAGACTAGTTTATAGATTCTCCAGTTTATCTGATCCCAAAAATGAAAAGTAAAAGCAGACTGCAGATTTAAATCTTGCGTATTCGCTTTAACCCAGATAAGTAAGTTTTTAAGCTCAGTTTTTGAAATTTCAGAGTGACCTTTTTCTTGTAACATTGTCTCTAATTGATGAAAAACATCCCATTCAACTTTTGATAAATTCGTTCCCATTTTTGTGTTCGTTTAATAATTTTCTTTTTCTCTATTTTGCCTCCCAACGTCACCCAAGCGCTCTCCCGAGATAAGTTACTTACAATTTTCTTGGCTTCGGCGGGAGAGATGATACAGTGTGCTCCTTGTTAACACTTGGGTCTCCGCAGCTGGTACTTCCACGATTTTTCTTTCTTTTTCTTCTATTCTACGTCCTCACACGAGGCACCAATATGCGGGGGACGGGACAGGTATAAGTCCAATGGTGTCAGGAGCCCACGCCTTAAAAAAGGAACCCACTAGGCCGCGGCAAAATATCCAAATATGGATAACATGGTAACCAGACCAGTGAAGAGATTTTTGCTTTTATTTCCAGCACATCAGTCTCAAAATACAAAATGGAGACATGACAGCTCACTGATCCACACCAAAAAATGTCTCCTTCAACAGGGCTCATACAGCAATACATAAAATCATCTCAGACTAGAATTCAGCCAATCAGACACAGAAAACACATCTTGACAAGCATTCTATCCAATCTTATAAAACATAGGTAATCGTAGCTAAAACAAAGACTAGTTGATAAGAGACAAAGAACAGAGTTCTATTCATGCTAACCTTCTAAAGATATACATTAAATAACCTTGTTGCCATCCTAAAGCCAATTCTACAGAAGCCTATTGTTATTTGTCACGTCTACTGCTTGGGAAACTTTTATGCTTGCATGGAAAACTTTTTCTGCTTGCATGGGAAACTTTTCTGCAATGCTAACAAAACTCCAGTCTAAGGCCTACATACTTCTTTGTAACCATTTCTTAACAATCCTCTAACCTTATGGATTCCAACATTTCCCCCTCTCTGTTTGACCCAGAAGCTTTCATTTTCTTGTCGCTTGCTATTTGCGTTTCATAGCTCTATTGCAAAATTTCTGCTTATTATCTGCTGAAGACCTATTTTCACTAAACTGAAGCATTGCTATATTACGGCACAGCAACTTAATGCTGTGAAGACCCAATCCCTGAAAGAGAGATATGAATCACGTTTGGCAACAGTCACAAGGCATCGTTCAAAAAACTCTGGTCGATTCCAAGGCCTTAATTCAAAACCTTCGTTCATGTCAATACCCTCATCTACTGCTTTCGTGAGATTTCGTACACTCTCTGTGCTTCTACTTCCTAGTTCTCCTGCTTGAATGACAAAAACTTCTCGGACTGTTTTGTTCATCATTCGCCGAAGACAACAGAGTATACAAGGTGCCACTATCAATATCAGTATTAGAACACCTAATATGTAAAGACCTATCTTGCAAAGTTGCCTTAGCCAAGGTGCAAAACTCCAATTTTGAAACAAATCATCCAACCAGGAACCTCCATCTTCTTTAATTTGGTCTGTCAGATCCTTTAATTTTTGAATGCTTTTGTGAATGGATTCAGAACGATCAGACAAATTCATACAACCCAATCCTTCAAATTCCTCACAACCATGTCCTTGTGCCAGTAAAAGAAAATCAATGGCTGCTCTGTTTTGAAGAGTAGCATGTCTAATACTATCAACATCGGTCAACATATCACTGATTGCGGAGGATGTGGCATTAGCTTGTTTGCTCAGCCAACATCCAACTCGATCTAATTGTCTCAATGCCACAGCTGAAGCCAATTGGGGTAGAAATATACCTGCTGAAAGCCTTCTGGCGGCATTCCAAGGCATAAAATCACTCTGACAGTTCTCATCATAATGAGGAACAGCTCTTGTTTTCCTTTGTTTCTTTTTCATCACTGCTTTGGCAGTGGGGGCAATTATGGTAAGCATACCAATGCTACAAGGGCCACCTTCAAGGTGGGCTGGAATGCCTTGCCAACCTCTGTCTCCACAAATGATCCAATACCCTTCTGGCAATTGCCGTGGATATTGGTCCGTCTCCAGAAACACATCCCAACTGTTTGAAACATTTGCTGCCCTGAGAAGTTTTTTCGAACAAATGTTCCAATTGAAGGAAGGACTGTTTCCATTGTCAATTCCACCTGGTTTACCATTGGATTCTTTTCTGACCAAAGGAAACTCTTTCACTGGCACACCAACCAAACAGGTTGAGAAAGGCTTTTCTGGTTCCGAATTAGACAGACATATAGTATCCGATCCGGCAGCCTTGGCTAAGGTCACCCAAACACTCGTTTTCGGTTTATCCACAGGCAAATCTGCACGACAAAAAACAATTAAAATCAAGCAAAACAAGTATACCATTTGATTCTGCCCCATCTCTTTCAAGAACTAAGTTTTGGCAGAATTCTTTCTAAACAAAAACAATAACCTAAATTTTCAGCCAAAAATTTGCTTCGTTAGACAAACATTCAGCATTCAATTCGTATACTCATAAATAACATTGGCACAAAATCAGAGTTCATGGGTTCCACCGATGCACAAAGAACGTCAGGCACAAGAGGCGTCAGGCGAGACCCGGGATCCTTCCATTCGGTCCACGTCTGCGTACTCGCTTCCTCAGTTCTAGGCTCGACAACAGGTTCTGAAGTGCGATACGGTTTGACGTTTTTGGCAGGAACCCACTTAATTCTTCCAGCACCTGTGGAAATAGAAGCATACCCTTTGCCCCACGTTATTAATTGAAACGGGCCTTCCATCTGTCCAGAGTCAGGGTTTCTAATTAGAAGAGGAGGATGTTCTTTCAGTTTTGCCTGTGTGCTATTTGAAAAGTGTCTAAAGATTGGTGGATCTGGTTCTGTACTTGAACTATTTAGAAAATTAAAACCATACAAAGCCTTACTCAGTCTCATCTGTGGGGTGATTTCCATTCCCCCTCTCTGTTGATCTAATATGCGTTTTAAGGTTTGATGTGTTCTTTCAATGATTGCTTGGCTTGTGGGAGAGTGGGGAATACCAAAAATGTGTCGAACACCCCATTCATTTAAAAATGTGGCCAATTTTTGAGATATGTATGCGGGACCATTGTCAGTTTTTACTTCTTGGGGTATACCCAATGAAGCAAAAGCTTGCAGGAAATGATGACAGGCATGGCTGCCAGTTTCACCTGTGTGAAGGGAAGCAAAAACTGCACCAGAGAACGTGTCTATGGAAACATGAATATTTTTAAATTTACCAAAAGAAGGCTATTTAGTAACACCTGTTTGCCACAACTGTAGGCTTTGTAAGCCTCGGGGGTTGATTGCTCCTGTAGAAACAGGAGGTTGTACCAATTGACAGTCAGGGCAAGTATGAATGATAGCTTTAGCTTGACTTTTAGTGATTTGGAACATTCACATGAGTGCTTGTGCATTTTGGTGGAAAAAGGCATGACTCAATTTTGCTTGTTCAAAAATATTTGGCAATGTGTTAGAAATGACCATTGTCAGCTTTTCCGCTCTTGCATTTCCTTCCACTAAAAATCCAGGAAGTGAAGAATGCGCCCTAATGTGAGAAACAAAATATGGATTAGTTCTATATTGCAAAGTTATAAAAAGACATGAAAGCCAACGATGTAAAGTTTCATTACTAACATCCTTTAAAATGGAACCTTCTATTCTCCTGACTACATTAGCAACATAAGCAGAATCTGTGACCAAATTAAAAGGCTGAGGAAACAGCTGAAAAGCTCAAACTACTGCAGAAGGCTCAACAATTTGAGGGGATCCCTCTACGGTTTGAATATCAGATTCTCAAACATCAGTCTTTTGATTAAACCAAGTCACAACGGACTTGTGGCTTTTACCAGAGCCATCAGTGAAGAGAGTCACAGCATGTAAAGGTTCTTCACTTAATTTAGGTTTTTCTCTGAAACTCAATTTTGCTTGCAGTAGTTTGTGAGCTGGATAGTGTATGGAACAAACACCTGGAAAACCTAAGAATGCATATTGTAAATCATCAGAATTTTGCATTGCCCAATTGAAATAATCATTTTTCAATGGCAAATAGATAACTGAACATTCTTGACCTGCCAAAGTTAACAATCTGGTTCTAGCCCTAATTATAATGTATGCAATCATTTCTAAAACTGAGCAAATGGTCTTTGAAAACCTGTAGGGAGGAAAAACCCATTCCATTATTAACAAAGGATCTTGTTCTGTGGCATCCCACTGGAAAATGAGACCACAAAGCTGCATCTTCTCTCCTAAGATTGCAAGAAAGAAAGGATTTTCAGGAACGCAGCGATAAGCTTGTCTTTTTTGAAGAGCTTCTGTGACTTTGTCGAGAGCAGCACGAGCTTCAGGGGTTAAAGTTCTTGGCGAAGTGATGTCGCAACTTCCTCTCAGCAAATGGAAGAGCGGACTCAGTTCATCATTGGTGATTCCCAGGATCGGTCTGACCCAGTTGATTTCTCCTAGAAGTTGTTGTAACTCTTGTAGGTTGTTGACTCTGGTTCGGATCTGAATTTTCTGTGGTATTATTGTCGTCTTCCATCGTCTTCCATCATCTTCCATCCCAGGTACTTCTAAGGTGAAACTTGTTGAATTTTCGTTGCAGAGATTTCAAGTCCAGCTTTTTGAATTTCAGCAACAACACAGTCGCGAGTTTCTTCCATCTCTTCCTTTCAAAGGACTCCACCCTTAAAGCCAATTTTTCTTTCTCTGTATCTATAGATTGACAAACACCAGAACAACCATGTTTTTGCTTAAGTGAAAAAGAGTTCCCCGGAACCACAATTTCCCGAGTGGAAGCAGCCACCTCAGCCTCCACCCCAGGCCCAACAGAATCCAATTCAGGTTTCAGTGTCCCTGCACAAACAATTTTAGGAAGTACAGTCACTTTTTCATTTCCATCTTTTACAGACTTTGTTCCATCCCCCTTACAAGAGTCACATATTTTTACATTAACAGAACAACGCGAAGAAAAGTCCAAAAGAGTCTCATTTTTTCCCAGAGAGAGAGAAGAAAGATTTTGTTCAACAGAGTTCATAGCAATACTTTCAGCATTTGCAACAACACTTGTAACATTCTCCGATACTCACACAGTCTCCGGTTTACTGGAATTTAATGAGACAGAACCAGAAGCTTTGTTTTCTGAGTCCAAGTTGATCTTATTATTATCAGTTTGTTTAAAACAGTGCTCCAACAGCGCTCTACAAACCGGCATAAGTTCTCTTAAGCTTTCATCTTTTTTGAGAGAGACTAGTTTATAGATTCTCCAGTTTATCTGATCCCAAAAATGAAAAGTAAAAGCAGACTGCAGATTTAAATCTTGCGTATTCGCTTTAACCCAGATAAGTAAGTTTTTAAGCTCAGTTTTTGAAATTTCAGAGTGACCTTTTTCTTGTAACATTGTCTCTAATTGATGAAAAACATCCCATTCAACTTTTGATAAATTCGTTCCCATTTTTGTGTTCTTTTAATAATTTTCTTTTTCGCTATTTTGCCTCCCAACGTCACCCAAGCGCTCTCCCGAGATAAGTTACTTACAATTTTCTTGGCTTCGGCGGGAGAGATGATACAGTGTGCTCCTTGTTAACACTTGGGTCTCCGCAGCTGGTACTTCCACGATTTTTCTTTGTTTTTCTTCTATTCTACGTCCTCACACGAGGCACCAATATGCGGGGGACGGGACAGGTATAAGTCCAATAGTGTCAGGAACCCACGCCTTAAAAAAGGAACCCACTAGGCCGCGGCAAAATATCCAAATATGGATAACATGGTAACCAGACCAGTGAAGAGATTTTTGCTTTTATTTCCAGCACATCAGTCTCAAAATACAAAATGGAGACATGACAGCTCACTGATCCACACCAAAAAATGTCTCCTTCAACAGGGCTCATACAGCAATACATAAAATCATCTCAGACTAGAATTCAGCCAATCAGACACAGAAAACACATCTTGACAAGCATTCTATCCAATCTTATAAAACATAGGTAATCGTAGCTAAAACAAAGACTAGTTGATAAGAGACAAAGAACAGAGTTCTATTCATGCTAACCTTCTAAAGATATACATTAAATAACCTTGTTGCCATCCTAAAGCCAGTTCTACAGAAGCCTATTGTTATTTGTCACGTCTACTGCTTGGGAAACTTTTATGCTTGCATGGAAAACTTTTTCTGCTTGCATGGGAAACTTTTCTGCAATGCTAACAAAACTCCAGTCTAAGGCCTACATACTTCTTTGTAACCATTTCTTAAAAATCCTCTAACCTTATGGATTCCAACATTTCCCCCTCTCTGTTTGACCCAGAAGCTTTCATTTTCTTGTCGCTTGCTATTTGCGTTTCATAGCTCTAATGCAAAATTTATGCTTATTATCTGCTGAAGACCTATTTTCACTAAACTGAAGCATTGCTATATTACGGCACAGCAACTTAATGCTGTGAAGACCCAATCCCTGAAAGAGAGCTATGAATCACGTTTGGCAGCAGTCACAAGGCATCGTTCAAAAAACTCTGGTCGATTCCAAGGCCTTAATTCAAAACCTTCGTTCATGTCAATACCCTCATCTACTGCTTTCGTGAGATTTCGTACACTCTCTGTGCTTCTACTTCCTAGTTCTCCTGCTTGAATGACAAAAACTTCTCGGGCTGTTTTGTTCATCATTCGCCGAACACAACAGAGTATACAAGGTGCCACTATCAATATCAGTATTAGAACACCTAATATGTAAAGACCTATCTTGCAAAGTTGCCTTAGCCAAGGTGCAAAACTCCAATTTTGAAACAAATCATCCAACCAGGAACCTCCATCTTCTTTAATTTGGGCTGTCAGATCCTTTAATTTTTGAATGCTTTTGTGAATGGATTCAGAATGATCAGACAAATTCATACAACCCAATCCTTCAAATTCCTCACAACCATGTCCTTGTGCCAGTAAAAGAAAATCAATGGCTGCTCTGTTTTGAAGAGTAGCATGTCTAATACTATCAACATCGGTCAACATATCACTGATTGCGGAGGATGTGGCATTAGCTTGTTTGCTCAGCCAACATCCAACTCGATCTAATTGTCTCAATGCCACAGCTGAAGCCAATTGGGGTAGAAATATACCTGCTGAAAGCCTTCTGGCGGCATTCCAAGGCATAAAATCACTCTGACAGTTCTCATCATAATGAGGAACAGCTCTTGTTTTCCTTTGTTTCGTTTTCATCACTGCTTTGGCAGTGGGGGCAATTATGGTAAGCATACCAATGCTACAAGGGCCACCTTCAAGGTGGGCTGGAATGCCTTGCCAACCTCTGTCTCCGCAAATGATCCAATACCCTTTTGGCAATTGCCGTGGATATTGGTCCGTCTCCAGAAACACATCCCAACTGTTTGAAACATTTGCTGCCCTGAGAAGTTTTTTCGAACAAATGTTCCAATTGAAGGAAGGACTGTTTCCATTGTCAATTCCACCTGGTTTACCATTGGATTCTTTTCTGACCAAAGGAAACTCTTTCACTGGCACACCAACCAAACAGGTTGAGAAAGGCTTTTCTGGTTCCGAATTAGACAGACATATAGTATCCGATCCGGCAGCCTTGGCTAAGGTCACCCAAACACTCGTTTTCGGTTGATCCACAGGCAAATCTGCACGACAAAAAACAATTAAAATCAAGCAAAACAAGTATACCATTTGATTCTGCCCCATCTCTTTCAAGAACTAAGTTTTGGCAGAATTCTTTCTAAACAAAAACAATAACCTAAATTTTCAGCCAAAAATTTGCTTCGTTAAACCAACATTCAGCATTCAATTCGTATACTCATAAATAACATTGGCACAAAATCAGAGTTCATGGGTTCCACCGATGCACAAAGAACGTCAGGCACAAGAGGCGTCAGGTGAGACCCGGGATCCTTCCATTCGGTCCACGTCTGCGTACTCGCTTCCTCAGTTCTAGGCTCGACAACAGGTTCTGAAGTGCGATACGGTTTGACGTTTTTGGCAGGAACCCACTTAATTCTTCCAGCACCTGTGGAAATAGAAGCATACCCTTTGCCCCACGTTATTAATTGAAACGGGCCTTCCATCTGTCCAGAGTCAGGGTTTCTAATTAGAAGAGGAGGATGTTCCTTCAGTTTTGCCTGTGTGCTATTTGAAAAGTGTCTAAAGATTGGTGGATCTGGTTCTGTACTTGAACTATTTAGAAAATTAAAACCATACAAAGCCTTACTCAGTCTCATCTGTGGGGTGATTTCCGTTCCCCCTCTCTGTTGATCTAATATGCGTTTTAAGGTTTGATGTGTTCTTTCAATGATTGCTTGGCTTGTGGGAGAGTGGGGAATACCAAAAATGTGTCGAACACCCCATTCATTTAAAAATGTGGCCAATTTTTGAGATATGTATGCGGGACCATTGTCAGTTTTTACTTCTTGGGGTATACCCAATGAAGCAAAAGCTTGCAGGAAATGATGACAGGCATGGCTGCCAGTTTCACCTGTGTGAAGGGAAGCAAAAACTGCACCAGAGAACGTGTCTATGGAAACATGAATATTTTTAAATTTACCAAAAGAAGGCTATTTAGTAACACCTGTTTGCCACAACTGTAGGCTTTGTAAGCCTCGGGGGTTGATTGCTCCTGTAGAAACAGGAGGTTGTACCAATTGACAGTCAGGGCAAGTATGAATGATAGCTTTAGCTTGACTTTTAGTGATTTGGAACATTCGCATGAGTGCTTGTGCATTTTGGTGGAAAAAGGCATGACTCAATTTTGCTTGTTCAAAAATATTTGGCAATGTGTTAGAAATGACCATTGTCAGCATGTCCGCTCTTGCATTTCCTTCCACTAAAAATCCAGGAAGTGAAGAATGCGCCCTAATGTGAGAAACAAAATATGGATTAGTTCTATATTGCAAAGTTATAAAAAGACATGAAAGCCAACGATGTAAAGTTTCATTACTAACATCCTTTAAAATGGAACCTTCTATTCTCCTGACTACATTAGCAACATAAGCAGAATCTGTGACCAAATTAAAAGGCTGAGGAAACAGCTGAACAGCTCAAACTACTGGAGAAGGCTCAACAATTTGAGGGGATCCCTCTACTGTTTGAATATCAGATTCTCAAACATCAGTCTTTTGATTAAACCAAGTCACAACGGACTTGTGGCTTTTACCAGAGCCATCAGTGAAGAGAGTCACAGCATGTAAAGGTTCTTCACTTAATTTAGGTTTTTCTCTGAAACTCAATTTTGCTTGCAGTAGTTTGTGAGCTGGATAGTGTATGGAACAAACACCTGGAAAACCTAAGAATGCATATTGTAAATCATCAGAATTTTGCATTGCCCAATTGAAATAATCATTTTTCAATGGCAAATAGATAACTGAACATTCTTGACCTGCCAAAGTTAACAATCTGGTTCTAGCCCTAATTATAATGTATGCAATCATTTCTAAAACTGAGCAAATGGTCTTTGAAAACCTGTAGGGAGGAAAAACCCATTCCATTATTAACAAAGGATCTTGTTCTGTGGCATCCCACTGGAAAATGAGACCACAAAGCTGCATCTTCTCTCCTAAGATTGCAAGAAAGAAAGGATTTTCAGGAACGCAGCGATGAGCTTGTCTTTTTTGAAGAGCTTCTGTGACTTTGTCGAGAGCAGCACGAGCTTCAGGGGTTAAAGTTCTTGGCGAAGTGATGTCGCAACTTCCTCTCAGCAAATGGAAGAGCGGACTCAGTTCATCATTGGTGATTCCCAGCATCGGTCTGACCCAGTTGATTTCTCCTAGAAGTTGTTGTAACTCTTGTAGGTTGTTGACTCTGGTTCGGATCTGAATTTTCTGTGGTATTATTGTCGTCTTCCATCGTCTTCCATCATCTTCCATCCCAGGTACTTCTAAGGTGAAACTTGTTGAATTTTCGTTGCAGAGATTTCAAGTCCAGCTTTTTGAATTTCAGCAACAACACAGTCGCCAGTTTCTTCCATCTCTTCCTTTCAAAGGACTCCACCCTTAAAGCCAATTTTTCTTTCTCTGTATCTATAGATTGACAAACACCAGAACAACCATGTTTTTGCTTAAGTGAAAAAGAGTTCCCCGGAACCACAATTTCCCGAGTGGAAGCAGCCACCTCAGCCTCCACCCCAGGCCCAACAGAATCCAATTCAGGTTTCAGTGTCCCTGCACAAACAATTTTAGGAAGTACAGTCACTTTTTCATTTCCATCTTTTACAGACTTTGTTCCATCCCCCTTACAAGAGTCACATATTTTTACATTAACAGAACAACGCAAAGAAAAGTCCAAAAGAGTCTCATTTTTTCCCAGAGAGAGAGAAGAAAGATTTTGTTCAACAGAGTTCAAAGCAATACTTTCAGCATTTGCAACAACACTTGTAACATTCTCCGATACTCACACAGTCTCCGGTTTACTGGAATTTAATGAGACAGAACCAGAAGCTTTGTTTTCTGAGTCCAAGTTGATCTTATTATTATCAGTTTGTTTAAAACAGCGCTCCAACAGCGCTCTACAAACCGGCATAAGTTCTCTTAAGCTTTCATCTTTTTTGAGAGAGACTAGTTTATAGATTCTCCAGTTTATCTGATCCCAAAAATGAAAAGTAAAAGCAGACTGCAGATTTAAATCTTGCGTATTCGCTTTAACCCAGATAAGTAAGGTTTTAAGCTCAGTTTTTGAAATTTCAGAGTGACCTTTTTCTTGTAACATTGTCTCTAATTGATGAAAAACATCCCATTCAACTTTTGATAAATTCGTTCCCATTTTTGTGTTCTTTTAATAATTTTCTTTTTCGCTATTTTGCCTCCCAACGTCACCCAAGCGCTCTCCCGAGATAAGTTACTTACAATTTTCTTGGCTTCGGCGGGAGAGATGATACAGTGTGCTCCTTGTTAACACTTGGGTCTCCGCAGCTGGTACTTCCACGATTTTTCTTTGTTTTTCTTCTATTCTACGTCCTCACACGAGGCACCAATATGCGGGGGACGGGACAGGTATAAGTCCAATAGTGTCAGGAACCCACGCCTTAAAAAAGGAACCCACTAGGCCGCGGCAAAATAGCCAAATATGGATAACATGGTAACCAGACCAGTGAAGAGATTTTTGCTTTTATTTCCAGCACATCAGTCTCAAAATACAAAATGGAGACATGACAGCTCACTGATCCACACCAAAAAATGTCTCCTTCAACAGGGCTCATACAGCAATACATAAAATCATCTCAGACTAGAATTCAGCCAATCAGACACAGAAAACACATCTTGACAAGCATTCTATCCAATCTTATAAAACATAGATAATCGTAGCTAAAACAAAGACTAGTTGATAAGAGACAAAGAACAGAGTTCTATTCATGCTAACCTTCTAAAGATATACATTAAATAAACTTGTTTCCATTTTTCACGTCTACTGCTTGGGAAACTTTTCTGCTTGCACGGAAATCTTTTCTGCTTGCATGGGAAACTTTTCTGCAATGCTAACAAAACTCCTGTCTAAGGCCTACATACTTCTTTTTAACCATTTCTTAAAAATCCTCTAACTTTATGGATTCCAACATCAGGCCTTTATCAGTTCCATAGCTTTAAGCCATAACAAACACAATTCAACCAACCACCATGCACCACGCTGTGAACACACGACGGTTCTACAACTTGTTGATTTACCTCTAATTCAGCTGCCTCACCTCCCACAGCCTTTTTCTACTTAGCCAAAGTAATGGGCCTCAGCCCAAGGCCTTCCTTTTTTAAGCTTCTAGCTATATGCAGCAGCAAACCACTACTTTCTTCTGTGCCAAGACTTTAGGTAGACGATTTGCATCTGCCCTTCCAGTGAAACCTAATGGGGAGAGAAAAGCCTCTCAGAGATGTTTAGTCATTCCATTTTCTAGACAGGCCAAATCCAAAGAAAAGCAAGCTATGGGATTGTGTACTTGCTCTTACAAAACACCTGCTGCCCTCTGACAATCACCTAGCAGAAAACCAGCCAAACTGAGACTTGAGGCAAACGACCCTTGGAAGGGAATAATGATGTGATCAATCAAGACAACACTTTTCCAGGCTACCGAGATATTGGAAATGTCAGCAAAGGCTTGAGAGCAAAGGCTGAACAAATGGGGAAAGGGTAAAAGAATCCCAAGAAAAACATGACCAAAGGTTAAAACAATTCCAAGAAAAACATGGGCAAGTAACCTGTTGAAGCCTTCAGGAAATCAGTGGCCGCTGATTGACATAGGCCATTCAAGTTAATTGACCCCTGCACCTTCCACTCCTTTTTCATAGGGTGAATTGAGACCATGGAATCACAATTCCTTGGATTCTGTTCTTAACTTTAGGAGAGAAGTACAGCAGCTGAAGTACCTGTTACTGATGTGATACCCAGAAACACAGAGCTGACACATTTCATTATTGGCCAATCACAACAAGCAAGACTAAGAGGATAAGGCTGGCTTATTTTCATGACATTTTTCTTGTTTGACAGCCTGCTCTGATTGCAGTGAAACTTTTTCATTAGCTTCTCTCTACAAGGAGAAAGTCCAGATAACTGTCCTGCCCTACTGCTGCAAGTATACCATTTGGTTTGTCGGGCCAAAAAATTGAATTGGAAGGTACGGAGCTAAGAGCCGCTCCGGGGTGTCTTTGGGCAGAAGCCGCGCTAAGGAGAGCACTGTGAGCGGCACAATCGTCTTTGCGCGAAGAAGCCGCTTCTTTGGCTCCGGGAGCCGGAGAGAGCGGCAGCTTCGGGAAGGTGAAGAAGCAAGCTGTACAACACTGGGATTGTGTGCGTACCTTGCCAGCTGATACAAAACAGTACTTTTGCACTCTCCTGACCCTTCCAATCACATGAACATTCGATTGGAAGCTGTTTTGGACAACTTTTCTTTTCTTCCTGCCAAACACTTGGCAGACATCTCTGCAACGTCTAGAACACGATGGGAGATGTTTTCTGTGCTGGCAGAGTTTTTCCTAGCAGACATAGTGGAAAAGCTTTTTGTCGAGATGTAGATGAGAAGAGGCGCTAAAGACGAAGGTAGGATGCTGTCCGAAGCTATGAGCCGCTCCGGAGCGTCTTTGGGCAGAAGCCGCGCTAAGGAGAGCACTGTGAGCGGCACAGTCGTCTTTGCGCGAAGAAGCCGCTTCTTCGGCTCCGGGAGCCGGAGAGAGCGGCAACTTCGGGAGGGTGAAGAAGCAAGCTGTACAACACTGGGATTGTGTGCGCAACTAGCCAACGAAGAGAAAACAGTACTTTTGCACTCTCATAACTTTTCCAGTCACATGAACATTCGATTAGAAGCTGTTTTGGACAACTTTTCTTTTCTTCCTGCCAAACACTTGGCAGACATCCGTGCAACGTCTAGAACACCTTAGGAGATGTTTTCTGTGCTGGCACAGTTTTTCCTAGCCAGAAATATTGGGAAAGCGTTTTGCTGAGATGTAGATGAGAAGAGACGCTAAAGACGAAGGTAGGATGCTGTCCGGAGCTAAGAGCCGCTCCCGGGCGTCTTTCGGCAGAAGCCGTGCTAAGGAGAGCACTGTGAGCGGCACAATCGTCTTTGCGCGAAGAAGCCGCTTCTTCGGCTCCGGGAGCCGGAGAGAGCGGCAGCTTCGGGAAGGTGAAGAAGCAAGCTGTACAACACTGGGATTGTGTGCGTACCTTGCCAACTGATACAAAACAGTACTTTTGCACTCTACGGACTCTTCCAATCGCATGAACGTTCGAATGGAAGCTGTTTTGGACAACTTTTCTTTTCTTCCTGCCAAACACTCGGCAGACATCTCTGCAACGTCTAGAACACCTTGGGAGATGTTTTCTGTGCTGGCACAGTTTTTCGTAGCCAGACATAGTGGAAAAGCTTTTTGCTGAGATGTAGATGAGAAGAGGCGCTAAAGACGAAGGTAGGATGCTATCCGAAGCTAAGAGCCGCTCCCGGGCGTCTTTCGGCAGAAGCCGCGCTAAGGAGAGCACTGTGAGCGGCACAGTCGTCTTTGCGCGAAGAAGCCGCTTCTTTGGCTCTGGGAGCCGGAGAGAGCGGCAGCTTCGCGAAGGTGAAGAAGCAAGCTGTACAACACTGGGATTGTGTGCGCAATTGCCAACTAATAGAAAACAGTACTTTTGCACTCTCCTGACTTTTCCAGTCACATGAACATTCGATTAGAAGCTGTTTTGGACAACTTTCCTTTTTTTCCTGCCAAACACTTGGCAGACATCCGTGCAACGTCTAGAACACCTTGGGAGATGTTTTCGGTGCTGGCACAGTTTTTCCTAGCCAGACATAGTGGAAAAGCTTTTTGCTGAGATGTAGATGAGAAGAGGCGCTAAAGACGAAGGTAGGATGCTCTCCAAAGCTAAGAGCCGCTCCCGGGCGTCTTTCGGCAGAAGCCACGCTAAGGAGACCACTGTGAGCGACACAATCGTCTTTGCGCGAAGAAGCCGCTTCTTTGGCTCCGGGAGCCAGAGAGAGCGGCAGCTTCGGGAAGGTGAAGAAGCAAGCTGTACAACACTGGGATTGTGTGCGCACCTTGCCAACTGATACAAAACAGTACCTTTGCACTCTCCTGACTTTTCCAACCACATGATCGTTCGATTGGAAGCTGTTTTGGACAACTTTTCTTTTTTTCCTGCCAAACACTTGGCAGACATCCGTGCAACGTCTAGAACACCTTGGGAGATGTTTTCTGTGCTGGCACAGTTTTTCCTAGCCAGACATAGTGGAAAAGATTTTGCCGAGATGTAGATGAGAAGAGGCGCTAAAGACGAAGGTAGGATGCTGTCCGGAGCTAAGAGCCGCTCCCGGGCGTCTTTCGGCAGAAGCCACGCTAAGGAGAGCACTGTGAGCGGCACGATCGTCTTTGCGCGAAGAAGCCGCTTCTTCGGCTCCGGGAGCCGGCGAGAGCGGCAGCTTCGGGAAGGTGAAGAAGCAAGCTGTACAACACTGGGATTGTGTGCGTACCTTGCCAACTGATACAAAACAGTACTTTTGCACTTTCCTGACTCTTCCAATCACATGAACATTCGATTGGAAGCTGTTTTGGACAACTTTTCTTTTCTTCCTGCCAAACACTTGGCAGACATCTCTGCAACGTCTAGAACACGATGGGAGATGTTTTCCGTGCTGGCACAGTTTTTCCTAGCAGACATAGTGGAAAAGCTTTTTGCCGAGATGTAGATGAGAAGAGGCGCTAAAGACGAAGGTAGGATGCTGTCCGAAGCTAAGAGCTGCTCCCGGGCGTCTTTCGGAAGAAGCCGCTCTAAGGAGAGCACTGTGAGCGGCACAGTCATCTTTGCGCGAAGAAGCCGCATCTTCGGCTCCGGGAGCCGGAGAGAGCGGCAACTTCGGGAAGGTGAAGAAGCAAGCTGTACAACACTGGGATTGTGTGCGCACCTTGCCAACTGATACAAAACAGTACTTTTGCACTCTCCTGACTTTTCCAGTCACATGAACATTCGATTAGAAGCTGTTTTGGATAACTCTCCTTTTCTTCCTGCCAAACACTTGGCAGACATCCGTGCAACGTCTAGAACACGATGGGAGATGTTTTCTGTGCTGGCACAGTTTTTCCTAGCCAGACATAGTGGAAAAGCTTTTTGCTGAGATGTAGATGAGAAGAGGCGCTAAAGACGAAGGTAGGATGCTGTCCGGAGCTAAGAGCCGCTCCCGGGCGTCATTCGGCAGAAGCCGCGCTAAGGAGAGCACTGTGAGCGGCACAATCGTCTTTGCGCGAAGAAGCCGCTTCTTCGGCTCCGGGAGCCGGAGAGAGCGGCAGCTTCGGGAAGGTGAAGAAGCAAGCTGTACAACACTGGGATTGTGTGCGCACCTTGCCAACTGATACAAAACAGTACCTTTGCACTCTCCTGACTTTTCCAATCACATGAACGTTCGATTGGAAGCTGTTTTGGACAACTTTCCTTTTCTTCCTGCCAAACACTTGGCAGACATCCGTGCAATGTCTAGAACACCTTGGGAGATGTTTTCTGTGCTGGCACAGTTTTTCCTAGCCAGACATAGTGGGAAAGCGTTTTGCTGAGATGTAGATGAGAAGAGACGCTAAAAACGAAGGTAGGATGCTGTCCGGAGCTAAGAGCCGCTCCCGGGCGTCTTTCGGCAGAAGCCGCGCTAAGGAGAGCACTGTGAGCGGCACAATCGTCTTTGCGCGAAGAAGCTGCTTCTTCGGCTCCGGGAGCTGGGGAGAGCGGCAGCTTCGGAAAGGTGAAGAAGCAAGCTGTACAACACTGGGATTGTGTGCGTACCTTGCCAACTGATACAAAACAGTACTTTTGCACTCTCCTGACTCTTCCAATCACATGAACGTTCGATTGGAAGCTGTTTTGGACAACTTTTCTTTTATTCCTGCCAAACACTTGGCAGACATCCGTGCAACGTCTAGAACACCTTGGGAGATGTTTTCTGTGCTGGCACAGTTTTTCCTTGCCAGAAATAGTGGGAAAGCGTTTTGCTGAGATGTAGATGAGAAGAGACGCTAAAGACGAAGGTAGGATGCTGTCCGGAGCTAAGAGCCGCTCCCGGGCGTCTTTCGGCAGAAGCCGCGCTAAGGAGAGCACTGTGAGCGGCACAATCGTCTTTGCGCGAAGTAGCCGCTTCTTCGGCTCCGGGAGCCGGGGAGAGCGGCAACTTCGGGAATGTGAAGAAGCAAGCTGTAAAACACTGGGATTGTGTGCGCAGCTTGCCAACTGATACAAAACAGTACTTTTGCACTCTCCTGACTTTTCCAATCACATGAACATTCGATTAGAAGCTGTTTTGGACAACTTTTCTTTTCTTCCTGCCAAACACTTGGCAGACATCTCTGCAACTTCTAGAACACGATGGAAGATGTTTTCTGTGCTGGCACAGTTTTTCCTAGCCAGGCATAGTGGGAAAGCGTTTTGCTGAGATGTAGATGAGAAGAGGCGCTAAAGACGAAGGTAGGATGCTGTCCGGAGCTAAGAGCCGCTCCCGGGCATCTTTCGGCAGAAGCCGCGCTAAGGAGAGCACTGTGAGCGGCACAATCGTCTTTGCGCGAAGAAGCTGCTTCTTCGGCTCCGGGAGCTGGGGAGAGCGGCAGCTTCGGAAAGGTGAAGAAACAAGCTGTACAACACTGGGATTGTGTGCGTACCTTGCCAACTGATACAAAACAGTACTTTTGCACTCTCCTGACTCTTCCAATCACATGAACGTTCGATTGGAAGCTGTTTTGGACAACTTTTCTTTTATTCCTGCCAAACACTTGGCAGACATCCGTGCAACGTCTAGAACACCTTGGGAGATGTTTTCTGTGCTGGCACAGTTTTTCCTAGCCAGACATAGTGGGAAAGCGTTTTGCTGAGATGTAGATGAGAAGAGACGCTAAAGACGAAGGTAGGATGCTGTCCGGAGCTAAGAGCCGCTCCCGGGCGTCTTTCGGCAGAAGCCGCGCTAAGGAGAGCACTGTGAGCGGCACAATCGTCTTTGCGCGAAGTAGCCGCTTCTTCGGCTCCGGGAGCCGGGGAGAGCGGCAACTTCGGGAATGTGAAGAAGCAAGCTGTACAACACTGGGATTGTGTGCGTACCTTGCCAACTGATACAAAACAGTACTTTTGCACTCTCCTGACTCTTCCAATCACATGAACGTTCGATTGGAAGCTGTTTTGGACAACTTTTCTTTTATTCCTGCCAAACACTTGGCAGACATCCGTGCAACGTCTAGAACACCTTGGGAGATGTTTTCTGTGCTGGCACAGTTTTTCCTAGCCAGACATAGTGGGAAAGCGTTTTGCTGAGATGTAGATGAGAAGAGACGCTAAAGACGAAGGTAGGATGCTGTCCGGAGCTAAGAGCTGCTCCCGGGCGTCTTTCGGCAGAAGCCGCGCTAAGGAGAGCACTGTGAGCGGCACAATCGTCTTTGCGCGAAGAAGCTGCTTCTTCGGCTCCGGGAGCTGGGGAGAGCGGCAGCTTCGGAAAGGTGAAGAAGCAAGCTGTACAACACTGGGATTGTGTGCGTACCTTGCCAACTGATACAAAACAGTACTTTTGCACTCTCCTGATTCTTCCAATCACATGAACGTTCGATTGGAAGCTGTTTTGGACAACTTTTCTTTTATTCCTGCCAAACACTTGGCAGACATCCGTGCAACGTCTAGAACACCTTGGGAGATGTTTTCTGTGCTGGCACAGTTTTTCCTAGCCAGACATAGTGGGAAAGCGTTTTGCTGAGATGTAGATGAGAAGAGACGCTAAAGACGAAGGTAGGATGCTGTCCGGAGCTAAGAGCCGCTCCCGGGCGTCTTTCGGCAGAAGCCGCGCTAAGGAGAGCACTGTGAGCGGCACAATCGTCTTTGCGCGAAGTAGCCGCTTCTTCGGCTCCGGGAGCCGGGGAGAGCGGCAACTTCGGGAATGTGAAGAAGCAAGCTGTAAAACACTGGGATTGTGTGCGCAGCTTGCCAACTGATACAAAACAGTACTTTTGCACTCTCCTAACTTTTCCAATCACATGAACATTCGATTAGAAGCTGTTTTGGACAACTTTTCTTTTCTTCCTGCCAAACACTTGACAGACATCTCTGCAACTTCTAGAACACGATGGAAGATGTTTTCTGTGCTGGCACAGTTTTTCCTAGCCAGACATAGTGGAAAAGCTTTTTGCCGAGATGTAGATGAGAAGAGGAGCTAAAGACGAAGGTAGGATGCTGTCCGGAGCTAAGAGCCGCTCCCGGGCGTCTTTCGGCAGAAGCCGCGCTAAGGAGAGCACTGTGAGCGGCACAGTCGTCTTTGCGCGAAGAAGCCGCTTCTTCGGCTCCGGGAGCCGGCGAGAGCGGCAGCTTCGGGAAGGTGAAGAAGCAAGCTGTACAACACTGGGATTGTGTGCGCAATTACCAACTAATAGAAAACAGTACTTTTGCACTCTCCTGACTTTTCCAGTCACATGAACATTCGATTAAAAGCTGTTTTGGACAACTTTCCTTTTTTTCCTGCCAAACACTTTGCAGACATCCGTGCAACGTCTAGAACACCTTGGGAGATGTTTTCTGTGCTGGCGCAGTTTTTCCTAGCCAGACATAGTGGAAAAGCTTTTTGCTGAGATGTAGATGAGAAGAGGCGCTAAAGACGAAGGTAGGATGCTGTCCGAAGCTAAGAGCCGCTCCCGGGCGTCTTTTGGCAGAAGCCGCGCTAAGGAGGGCACTGTGAGCGGCACAGTCGTCTTTGCGCGAAGAAGCCGCTTCTTCGGCTCCGGGAGCCGGAGAGAGCGGCAGCTTCGGGAAGGTGAAGAAGCAAGCTGTACAACACTGGGATTGTGTGCGCACCTTGCCAACTGATACAAAACAGTACTTTTGCACTCTCCTGACTTTTCCAGTCACATGAACATTCGATTAGAAGCTGTTTTGGATAACTCTCCTTTTCTTCCTGCCAAACACTTGGCAGACATCCGTGCAACGTCTAGAACACCTTGGGAGATGTTTTCTGTGCTGGCACAGTTTTTCCTAGCCAGACATAGTGGGAAAGCGTTTTGCTGAGATGTAGATGAGAAGAGGCGCTAAAGACGAAGGTAGGATGCTGTCCGGAGCTAAGAGCCGCTCCCGGGCGTCTTTCGGCAGAAGCCGCGCTAAGGAGAGCACTGTGAGCGGCACAATCGTCTTTGCGCGAAGAAGCCGCTTCTTCGGCTCCGGGAGCCGGAGAGAGCGGCAGCTTCGGGAAGGTGAAGAAGCAAGCTGTACAACACTGGGATTGTGTGCGCACCTTGCCAACTGATACAAAACAGTACCTTTGCACTCTCCTGACTTTTCCAATCACATGAACGTTCGATTGGAAGCTGTTTTGGACAACTTTTCTTTTCTTCCTGCCAAACACTTGGCAGACATCCGTGCAACGTCTAGAACACCTTGGGAGATGTTTTCTGTGCTGGCACAGTTTTTCCTAGCCAGACATAGTGGGAAAGCGTTTTGCTGAGATGTAGATGAGAAGAGGCGCTAAAGACGAAGGTAGGATGCTGTCCGGAGCTAAGAGCCGCTCCCGGGCGTCTTTCGGCAGAAGCCGCGCTAAGGAGAGCACTGTGAGCGGCACAATCGTCTTTAAGCGAAGAAGCCACTTCTTCTGCTCCGGGAGCCGGAGAGAGCGGCAACTTCGGGAATGTGAAGAAGCAAGCTGTACAACACTGGGATTGTGTGCGTGCCTTGCCAACTGATACAAAACAGTACTTTTGCTCTCTCCTGACTCATCCAATCACATGAACAATCGATTGGAAGCTGTTTTGGACAACTTTTCTTTTCTTCCTGCCAAACACTCGGCAGACATCTCTGCAACTTCTAGAACACGATGGGAGATGTTTTCTGTGCTGGCACAGTTTTTCCTAGCAGACATATTGGAAAAGCTTTTTTCCGAGATGTAGATGAGAAGAGGCGCTAAAGACGAAGGTAGGATGCTGTCCGGAGCTAAGAGCCGCTCCCGGGCGTCTTTCGGCAGAAGCCGTTCTAAGGAGAGCACTGTGAGCGGCACAGTCGTCTTTGCGCGAAGAAGCCGCTTCTTCGGCTCCGGGAGCCGGAGAGAGCGGCAGCTTCGGGAAGGTGAAGAAGCAAGCTGTACAACACTGGGATTGTGTGCGCAATTGCCAACTAATAGAAAACAGTACTTTTGCACTCTCCTGACTTTTCCAGTCACATGAACATTCGATTAGAAGCTGTTTTGGACAACTTTCCTTTTCTTCCTGCCAAACACTTGGCAGACATCTCTGAAAATTCTAGGACACGATGGAAGATTTTTTCTGTGCTGGCACAGTTTTTCCTAGCCAGACATAGTGGAAAAGCTTTTTGCCGAGATGTAGATGAGAAGAGGCGCTAAAGACGAAGGTAGGATGCTGTCCGGAGCTAAGAGCCGCTCCCGGGCGTCTTTCGGCAGAAGCCGCGCTAAGGAGAGCACTGTGAGCGGCACAATCGTCTTTGCGCGAAGAAGCGGCTTCTTCGGCTCCAGGAGCCGGAGAGAGCGGCAGCTTCGGGAAGGTGAAGAAGCAAGCTGTACAACACTGGGATTGTGTGCGCAGCTTCCAACTGATACAAAACAGTACTTTTGCACTCTCCTGACTTTTCCAATCACATGAACATTCGATTAGAAGCTGTTTTGGATAACTTTTCTTTTCTTCCTGCCAAACACTTGGCAGACATCCGTGCAACGTCTAGAACACATTGGGAGATGTTTTCTGTGCTGGCACAGTTTTTCCTAGCCAGACATAGTGGGAAAGCGTTTTGCTGAGATGTAGATGAGAAGAGGCGCTAAAGACGAAGGTAGGATGCTGTCCGAAGCTAAGAGCCGCTCCCGGGCGTCTTTCGGAAGAAGCCGCGCTAAGGAGGGCACTGTGAGCGGCACAATCGTCTTTGCGCGAAGAAGCCGCTTCTTCGGCTCCGGGAGCCGGAGAGAGCGGCAACTTCGGGAAGGTGAAGAAGCAAGCTGTACAACACTGGGATTGTGTGCGCAATTGCCAACTAATAGAAAACAGTACTTTTGCACTCTCCTGACTTTTCCAGTCACATGAACATTCGATTAGAAGCTGTTTTGGATAACTTTCCTTTTCTTCCTGCCAAACACTTGGCAGACATCCGTGCAACGTCTAGAACACCTTGGGAGATGTTTTCTGTGCTGGCACAGTTTTTCCTAGCCAGACATAGTGGGAAAGCGTTTTGCTGAGATGTAGATGAGAAGAGGCACTAAAGACGAAGGTAGGATGCTGTCCGGAGCTAAGAGCCGCTCCCGGGCGTCTTTCGGCAGAAGCCGCGCTAAGGAGAGCACTGTGAGCGACACAATCGTCTTTGCGCGAAGAAGCCGCTTCTTCGGCTCCGGGAGCCGGAGAGAGCGGCAGCTTTGGGAAGGTGAAGAAGCAAGCTGTACAACACTGGGATTGTGTGCGTGCCTTGCCAACTGATACAAAACAGTACTTTTGCACTCTCCTGACTTTTCCAATCACATGAACATTCGATTGGAAGCTGTTTTGGACAACTTTTCTTTTCTTCCTTCCAAACACTTGGCAGACATCTCTGCAACTTCCAGAACACGATGGGAGATGTTTTCTGTGCTGGCACAGTTTTTCCTAGCAGACATATTGGAAAAGCTTTTTGCCGAGATGTAGATGAGAAGAGGCGCTAAAGACGAAGGTAGGATGCTGTCCGGAGCTAAGAGCCGCTCCCGGGCGTCTTTCGGCAGAAGCCGCTCTAAGGAGAGCACTGTGAGCGGCACAATCGTCTTTGCGCGAAGAAGCCGCTTCTTCGGCTCCGGGAGCCGGGGAGAGCGGCAGCTTCGGAAAGGTGAAGAAGCAAGCTGTACAACACTGGGATTGTGTGCGTGCCTTGCCAACTGATACAAAACAGTACTTTTGCACTCTCCTGACTCATCCAATCACATGAACATTCGATTGGAAGCTGTTTTGGACAACTTTTCTTTTCTTCCTGCCAAACACTCGGCAGACATCTCTGCAACTTCTAGAACACGATGGGAGATGTTTTCTGTGCTGGCACAGTTTTTCCTAGCAGACATATTGGAAAAGCTTTTTTCCGAGATGTAGATGAGAAGAGGCGCTAAAGACGAAGGTAGGATGCTGTCCGGAGCTAAGAGCCGCTCCCGGGCGTCTTTCGGCAGAAGCCGCTCTAAGGAGAGCACTGTGAGCGGCACAGTCATCTTTGCGCGAAGAAGCCGCTTCTTCGGCTCCGGGAGCCGGAGAGAGCGGCAGCTTCGGGAAGGTGAAGAAGCAAGCTGTACAACACTGGGATTGTGTGCGCAATTGCCAACTAATAGAAAACAGTACTTTTGCACTCTCCTGACTTTTCCAGTCACATGAACATTCGATTAGAAGCTGTTTTGGACAACTTTCCTTTTCTTCCTGCCAAACACTTGGCAGACATCTCTGAAACTTCTAGGACACGATGGAAGATTTTTTCTGTGCTGGCACAGTTTTTCCTAGCCAGACATAGTGGAAAAGCTTTTTGCCGAGATGTAGATGAGAAGAGGCGCTAAAGACGAAGGTAGGATGCTGTCCGAAGCTAAGAGCTGCTCCCGGGCGTCTTTCGGCAGAAGCCGCGCTAAGGAGGGCACTGCGAGCGGCACAGTCGTCTTTGCGCGAAGAAGCCGCTTCTTCGGCTCCGGGAGCCGGAGAGAGCGGCAGCTTCGGGAAGGTGAAGAAGCAAGCTGTACAACACTGGGATTGTGTGCGCACCTTGCCAACTGATACAAAACAGTACTTTTGCACTCTCCTGACTTTTCCAATCACATGAACGTTCGATTGGAGGCTGTTTTGGACAACTTTTCTTTTCTTCCTGCCAAACACTTGGCAGACATCCATGCAACGTCTAGAACACCTTGGGAGATGTTTTCTGTGCTGGCACAGTTTTTCCTAGCCAGACATAGTGGAAAAGCTTTTTGCTGAGATGTAGATGAGAAGAGGCGCTAAAGACGAAGGTAGGATGCTGTCCGGAGCTAAGAGCCGCTCCCGGGCGTCTTTCGGCAGAAGCCGCTCTAAGGAGAGCACTGTGAGCGGCACAGTCATCTTTGCGCGAAGAAGCCGCTTCTTCGGCTCCGGGAGCCGGAGAGAGCGGCAGCTTCGGGAAGGTGAAGAAGCAAGCTGTACAACACTGGGATTGTGTGCGCAATTGCCAACTAATAGAAAACAGTACTTTTGCACTCTCCTGACTTTTCCAGTCACATGAACATTCGATTAGAAGCTGTTTTGGACAACTTTCCTTTTCTTCCTGCCAAACACTTGGCAGACATCTCTGAAACTTCTAGGACACGATGGAAGATTTTTTCTGTGCTGGCACAGTTTTTCCTAGCCAGACATAGTGGAAAAGCTTTTTGCCGAGATGTAGATGAGAAGAGGCGCTAAAGACGAAGGTAGGATGCTGTCCGAAGCTAAGAGCTGCTCCCGGGCGTCTTTCGGCAGAAGCCGCGCTAAGGAGGGCACTGCGAGCGGCACAGTCGTCTTTGCGCGAAGAAGCCGCTTCTTCGGCTCCGGGAGCCGGAGAGAGCGGCAGCTTCGGGAAGGTGAAGAAGCAAGCAGTACAACACTGGGATTGTGTGCGCACCTTGCCAACTGATACAAAACAGTACTTTTGCACTCTCCTGACTTTTCCAATCACATGAACGTTCGATTGGAGGCTGTTTTGGACAACTTTTCTTTTCTTCCTGCCAAACACTTGGCAGACATCCATGCAACGTCTAGAACACCTTGGGAGATGTTTTCTGTGCTGGCACAGTTTTTCCTAGCCAGACATAGTGGAAAAGCTTTTTGCTGAGATGTAGATGAGAAGAGGCGCTAAAGACGAAGGTAGGATGCTGTCCGGAGCTAAGAGCCGCTCCCGGGCGTCTTTCGGCAGAAGCCGCGCTAAGGAGAGCACTGTGAGCGGCACAATCGTCTTTGCGCGAAGAAGCCGCTTCTTCGGCTCCGGGAGCCGGAGAGAGCGGCAGCTTCGGGAAGGTGAAGAAGCAAGCTGTACAACACTGGGATTGTGTGCGCACCTTACCAACTGATACAAAACAGTACCTTTGCACTCTCCTGACTTTTCCAATCACATGAACGTTCGATTGGAAGCTGTTTTGGACAACTTTCCTTTTCTTCCTGCCAAACACTTGGCAGACATCCGTGCAACGTCTAAAACCCATTGGGAGATGTTTTCTGTGCTGGCACAGTTTTTCCTAGCCAGACATAGTGGGAAAGCGTTTTGCTGAGATGTAGATGAGAAGAGACGCTAAAGACGAAGGTAGGATGCTGTCCGGAGCTAAGAGCCGCTCCCGGGCGTCTTTCGGCAGAAGCCGCGCTAAGGAGAGCACTGTGAGCGGCACAGTCGTCTTTGCGCGAAGAAGCCGCTTCTTCGGCTCCGGGAGCTGGGGAGAGCGGCAGCTTCGGAAAGGTGAAGAAGCAAGCTGTACAACACTGGGATTGTGTGCGCAATTGCCAACTAATAGAAAACAGTACCTTTGCACTCTCCTGACTTTTCCAATCACATGAACGTTCGATTGGAGGCTGTTTTGGACAACTTTTCTTTTCTTCCTGCCAAACACTTGGCAGACATCCGTGCAACGTCTAGAACACCTTGGGAGATGTTTTCTGTGCTGGCACAGTTTTTCCTAGCCAGACATAGTGGAAAAGCTTTTTGCTGAGATGTAGATGAGAAGAGGCGCTAAAGACGAAGGTAGGATGCTGTCCGGAGCTAAGAGCCGCTCCCGGAAGTTTTTCGGCAGAAGCCGCGCTAAGGAGAGCACTGTGAGCGGCACAATCGTCTTTGCGCGAAGAAGCCGCTTCTTCGGCTCCGGGAGCCGGAGAGAGCGGCAGCTTCGGGAAGGTGAAGAAGCAAGCTGTACAACACTGGGATTGTGTGCGCACCTTGCCAACTGATACAAAACAGTACCTTTGCACTCTCCTGACTTTTCCAATCACATGAACGTTCGATTGGAAGCTGTTTTGGACAACTTTTCTTTTCTTCCTGCCAAACACTTGGCAGACATCCGTGCAACGTCTAGAACACATTGGGAGATGTTTTCTGTTCTGGCACAGTTTTTCCTAGCCAGACATAGTGGGAAAGCGTTTTGCTGAGATGTAGATGAGAAGAGGCGCTAAAGACGAAGGTAGGATGCTGTCCGGAGCTAAGAGCCGCTCCCGGGCGTCTTTCGGCAGAAGCTGCGCTAAGGAGAGCACTGTGAGCGGCACAATCGTCTTTAAGCGAAGAAGCCACTTCTTCGGCTCCGGGAGCCGGAGAGAGCGGCAACTTCGGGAATGTGAAGAAGCAAGCTGTACAACACTGGGATTGTGTGCGCAGCTTCCAACTGATACAAAACAGTACTTTTGCACTCTCCTGACTTTTCCAATCACATGAACATTCGATTAGAAGCTGTTTTGGATAACTTTTCTTTTCTTCCTGCCAAACACTTGGCAGACATCTCTGCAACGTCTAGAACACGATGGGAGATGTTTTCTGTGCTGGCACAGTTTCTCCTAGCCAGACCTAGTGGAAAAGCTTTTTGCCGAGATGTAGATGAGAAGAGGCGCTAAAGACGAAGGTAGGATGCTGTCCGAAGCTAAGAGCCGCTCCCGGGCGTCTTTCGGCAGAAGCCGCGCTAAGGAGGGCACTGTGAGCGGCACAATCGTCTTTGCGCGAAGAAGCCGCTTCTTCGGCTCCGGGAGCCGGAGAGAGCGGCAACTTCGGGAAGGTGAAGAAGCAAGCTGTACAACACTGGGATTGTGTGCGCAATTGCCAACTAATAGAAAACAGTACTTTTGCACTCTCCTGACTTTTCCAGTCACATGAACATTCGATTAGAAGCTGTTTTGGATAACTTTCCTTTTCTTCCTGCCAAACACTTGGCAGACATCCGTGCAACGTCTAGAACACCTTGGGAGATGTTTTCTGTGCTGGCACAGTTTTTCCTAGCCAGACATAGTGGGAAAGCGTTTTGCTGAGATGTAGATGAGAAGAGGCGCTAAAGACGAAGGTAGGATGCTGTCCGGAGCTAAGAGCCGCTCCCGGGCGTCTTTCGGCAGAAGCCGCGCTAAGGAGAGCACTGTGAGCGGCACAATCGTCTTTGCGCGAAGAAGCCGCTTCTTCGGCTCCGGGAGCCGGCGAGAGCGGCAGCTTTGGGAAGGTGAAGAAGCAAGCTGTACAACACTGGGATTGTGTGCGTGCCTTGCCAACTGATACAAAACAGTACTTTTGCACTCTCCTGACTCTTCCAATCACATGAACATTCGATTGGAAGCTGTTTTGGACAACTTTTCTTTTCTTCCTTCCAAACCCTTGGCAGACATCTCTGCAACTTCCAGAACACGATGGGAGATGTTTTCTGTGCTGGCGCAGTTTTTCCTAGCCAGACATATTGGAAAAGCTTTTTGCCGAGATGTAGATGAGAAGAGGCGCTAAAGACGAAGGTAGGATGCTGTCCGGAGCTAAGAGCCGCTCCCGGGCGTCTTTCGGCAGAAGCCGCTCTAAGGAGAGCACTGTGAGCGGCACAGTCGTCTTTGCGCGAAGAAGCCGCTTCTTCGGCTCCGGGAGCCGGAGAGAGCGGCAACTTCGGGAATGTGAAGAAGCAAGCTGTACAACACTGGGATTGTGTGCGCAGCTTGCCAACTGATAGAAAACAGTACTTTTGCACTCTCCTGACTTTTCCAATCACATGAACATTCGATTAGAAGCTGTTTTGGATAACTTTTCTTTTCTTCCTGCCAAACACTTGGCAGACATCCGTGCAACGTCTAGAACACGATGGGAGATGTTTTCTGTGCTGGCACAGTTTTTCCTAGCCAGACATAGTGGAAAAGCTTTTTGCTGAAATGTAGATGAGAAGAGGCGCTAAAGACGAAGGTAGGATGCTGTCCGGAGCTAAGAGCCGCTCCCGGGCGTCTTTCGGCAGAAGCCGCGCTAAGGAGAGCACTGTGAGCGGCACAGTCGTCTTTGCGCGAAGAAGCCGCTTCTTCGGCTCCGGGAGCCGGAGAAAGCGGCAGCTTCCGGAAGGTGAAGAAGCAAGCTGTACAACACTGGGATTGTGTGCGCAATTGCCAACTAATAGAAAACAGTACTTTTGCACTCTCCTGACTTTTCCAGTCACATGAACATTCGATTAGAAGCTGTTTTGGACAACTTTCCTTTTCTTCCTGCCAAACACTTGGCAGACATCCGTGCAACGTCTAGAACACCTTGGGAGATGTTTTCGGTGCTGGCACAGTTTTTCCTAGCCAGACATAATGGAAAAGCTTTTTGCCGAGATGTAGATGAGAAGAGGCGCTAAAGACGAAGGTAGGATGCTGTCCGAAGCTAAGAGCCGCTCCTGGGCGTCTTTCGGCAGAAGCCGCGCTAAGGAGGGCACTGTGAGCGGCACAGTCATCTTTGCGCGAAGAAGCCGCTTCTTCGGATCCGGGAGCCGGAGAGAGCGGCAGCTTCGGGAAGGTGAAGAAGCAAGCTGTACAACACTGGGATTGTGTGCGCAGCTTGCCAACTGATAGAAAACAGTACCTTTGCACTCTCCTGACTTTTCCAATCACATGAACGTTCGATTGGAGGCTGTTTTGGACAACTTTTCTTTTCTTCCTGCCAAACACTTGGCAGACATCCGTGCAACGTCTAGAACACCTTGGGAGATGTTTTCTGTGCTGGCACAGTTTTTCCTAGCCAGACATAGTGGGAAGGCGTTTTGCTGAGATGTAGATGAGAAGAGGCACTAAAGACGAAGGTAGGATGCTGTCCGGAGCTAAGAGCCGCTCCCGGGCGTCTTTCGGCAGAAGCCGCGCTAAGGAGAGCACTGTGAGCGGCACAATCGTCTTTGCGCGAAGAAGCCGCTTCTTCGGCTCCGGGAGCCGGAGAGAGCGGCAGCTTCGGGAAGGTGAAGAAGCAAGCTGTACAACACTGGGATTGTGTGCGCACCTTGCCAACTGATACAAAACAGTACCTTTGCACTCTCCTGACTTTTCCAATCACATGAACATTCGATTGGAAGCTGTTTTGGACAACTTTTCTTTTCTTCCTTCCAAACACTTGGCAGACATCCGTGCAACGTCCAGAACACCTTGGGAGATGTTTTCTGTGCTGGCTCAGTTTTTCCTAGCAGACATATTGGAAAAGCTTTTTGCCGAGATGTAGATGAGAAGAGGCGCTAAAGACGAAGGTAGGATGCTGTCCGGAGCTAAGAGCCGCTCCCGGGCGTCTTTCGGCAGAAGCCGCGCTAAGGAGAGCACTGTGAGCGGCACAGTCGTCTTTGCGCGAAGAAGCCGCTTCTTCGGCTCCGGGAGCCGGAGAGAGCGGCAACTTCGGGAATGTGAAGAAGCAAGATGTACAACACTGGGATTGTGTGCGCACCTTGCCAACTGATAGAAAACAGTACTTTTGCACTCTCCTGACTTTTCCAATCACATGAACATTCGATTAGAAGCTGTTTTGGACAACTTTTCTTTTCTTCCTGCCAAACACTTGGCAGACATCTCTGCAACGTCTAGAACACGATGGGAGATGTTTTCTGTGCTGGCACAGTTTTTCCTAGCCAGACATAGTGGAAAAGCTTTTTTCCGAGATGTAGATGAGAAGAGGCGCTAAAGACGAAGGTAGGATGCTGTCCGAAGCTAAGAGCCGCTCCCGGGCGTCTTTCGGCAGAAGCCGCGCTAAGGAGGGCACTGTGAGCGGCACAGTCGTCTTCGCGCGAAGAAGCCGCTTCTTCGGCTCCAGGAGCCGGAGAGAGCGGCAACTTCGGGAAGGTGAAGAAGCAAGCTGTACAACACTGGGATTGTGTGGGCAATTGCCAACTAATACAAAACAGTACTTTTGCACTCTCCTGACTTTTCCAGTCACATGAACATTCGATTAGAAGCTGTTTTGGATAACTTTCCTTTTCTTCCTGCCAAACACTTGGCAGACATCCGTGCAACGTCTAGAACACCTTGGGAGATGTTTTCTGTGCTGGCACAGTTTTTCCTAGCCAGACATAGTGGGAAAGCGTTTTGCTGAGATGTAGATGAGAAGAGGCGCTAAAGACGAAGGTAGGATGCTGTCCGGAGCTAAGAGCCGCTCCCGGGCGTCTTTCGGCAGAAGCCGCGCTAAGGAGAGCACTGTGAGCGGCATAATCGTCTTTGCGCGAAGAAGCCGCTTCTTCGGCTCCGGGAGCCGGAGAGAGCGGCAGCTTTGGGAAGGTGAAGAAGCAAGCTGTACAACACTGGGATTGTGTGCGCACCTTGCCAACTGATACAAAACAGTACCTTTGCACTCTCCTGACTTTTCCAATCACATGAACATTCGATTGGAAGCTGTTTTGGACAACTTTCCTTTCTTCCTTCCAAACACTTGGCAGACATCCGTGCAACGTCTAGAACACCTTGGGAGATGTTTTCTGTGCTGGCAAAGTTTTTCCTAGCCAGACATAGTGGGAAAGCGTTTTGCTGAGATGTAGATGAGAAGAGACGCTATAGACGAAGGTAGGATGCTGTCCGGAGCTAAGAGCCGCTCCCGGGCGCTTTTCGGCCGAAGCCGCGCTAAGGAGAGCACTGTGAGCGGCACAATCGTCTTTGCGCGAAGAAGCCGCTTCTTCGGCTCCGGGAGCCGGAGAGAGCGGCAGCTTCGGGAAGGTGAAGAAGCAAGCTGTACAACACTGGGATTGTGTGCGTGCCATGCCAACTGATACAAAACAGTACTTTTGCACTCTCCTGACTCTTCAAATCACATGAACATTCGATTGGAAGCTGTTTTGGACAACTTTTCTTTTCTTCCTGCCAAACGCTCGGCAGACATCTCTGCAACTTCTAGGACACGATGGGAGATGTTTTCTGTGCTGGCACAGTTTTTCCTAGCAGACATATTGGAAAAGCTTTTTGTCGAGATGTAGATGAGAAGAGGCGCTAAAGACGAAGGTAGGATGCTGTCCGAAGCTAAGAGCTGCTCCCGGGCGTCTTTCGGCAGAAGCCGCGCTAAGGAGAGCACTGTGAGCGGCACAGTCGTCTTTGCGCGAAGAAGCCGCTTCTTCGGCTCCGGGAGCCGGAGAGAGCGGCAACTTCGGGAAGGTGAAGAAGAAAGCTGTACAACACTGGGATTGTGAGCGCACCTTGCCAACGAAGAGAAAACAGTACTTTTGCACTCTCCTGACTTTTCCAATCACATGAACATTCGATTAGAAGCTGTTTTGGACAACTTTTCTTTTCTTCCTGCCAAACACTTGGCAGACATCCGTGCAACGTCTAGAACACCTTGGGAGATGTTTTCTGTGCTGGCACAGTTTTTCCTAGCCAGAAATAGTGGGAAAGCGTTTTGCTGAGATGTAGATGAGAAGAGACGCTAAAGACGAAGGTAGGATGCTGTCCGGAGCTAAGAGCCGCTCCCGGGCGACTTTCGGCAGACGCCGTGCAAAGGAGAGCACCGTGAGCGGCACAATCGTCTTTGCCCGAAGAAGCCGCTTCCTCGCCTCCCGGAGCCGGAGAGAGCAGCAGCTTCGGGAAGGTGAAGAAGCAAGCTGTACAACACTGGGATTGTGTGCGCACCTTGCCAACTGATACAAAACAGTACCTTTGCACTCTCCTGACTTTTCCAATCACATGAACGTTCGATTGGAAGCTGTTTTGGACAACTTTTCTTTTCTTCCTGCCAAACACTTGGCAGACCTCCATGCAACGTCTAGAACACGATGGGAGATGTTTTCTGTGCTGGCACAGTTTTTCTAGCAGACATAGTGGAAAAGCTTTTTGCTGAGATGTAGATGAGAAGAGGCGCTAAAGACGAAGGTAGGATGCTGTCCGGAGCTAAGAGCCGCTCCCGGGCGTCTTTCGGCAGAAGCCGCGCTAAGGAGAGCACTGTGAGCGGCACAGTCGTCTTTGCGTGAAAAAGCCGCTTCTTCGGCTCCGGGAGCCGGAGAGAGCTGCAACTTTGGGAAGGTGAAGAAGCAAGCTGTACAACACTGGGATTGTGTGCGCAACTTGCCAACTAATAGAAAACAGTACTTTTGCACTCTCCTGACTTTTCCAGTCACATGAACATTCGATTAGAATCTGTTTTGGACAACTTTTCTTTTCTTCCTGCCAAACACTTGGCAGACCTCCGTGCAACGTCTAGAACATGATGGGAGATGTTTTCTGTGCTGGCACAATTTCTCCTTGCCAGATGTAGTGGAAAAGCTTTTTGCTAAGATGTAGACGACAAGAGAGGCTAAAGAGTGGATGTTAGCAAATGACACCCATCTTCAAAAAATGCAATTAAGAGGACTCGCGATAGTACAAACCAGCCAGCCTCTTTTTTATCCCCAGTAAGTTTATGAAGCAGCTCTTCCTGGAAATCCTTGCCAGGCACATGAAAGACGACCAAATAATGTAGTTAGCATGATTTTTCAGGGGAATTTCATGCTGAACATCACTTTAAACTCCTCTGATGAATCAACTTGACTGGTAGATGAAGGGAGTATTATCTGCCTGGGCTTCAGGGCGGTTTTTGACATATCTCTACATGGCAGCACACATACATATGGAAGCAATAATGCAAAGGGGAGGGAATCAGTGTCTTTTCAGTGATGCTGAGGGAAAAGACAAGAGGCAGTGGGCACACACTGAAATACAGGAGATTGCCTTTGAACATCAGTAAATGTTTCTTTACTGTGAGGGTGACTGAACCACGGCACAGACTGCCCAGAAAGATTGTGGAGCCTGGATCTTTGAAGACATTAAAAGTACACCCAGATAGAATCCTGGGCAAGAGGCTCTAGGTATCCTGGTTTAGGCAGGGGGGTTGGGCCTGGTTAGCCCCACCAACCCCTTCCACTCTTTTTCATTCTGTGCTAGTGAATTCTCTTCAAGATGCATTTCAAGCACTGGCATGACAAAGTTCTGTGCAGACAGAGATCCAAATGGACATGGCATCTAAGTTCCTTAAGCAGTGTTCAAGAAGAATGTAAAACTCTGGCACAAGTGTCTCTTCATTAACTGAATCCCTTTCATGGGAAAATTCCCAGCTCTAGAAAGATCTTCTGATACGCATGCTTAAGACTGACACTGGCTGAGCAAATTTCTCCCTATGTGTATCTAAGACCAGTTAGGATCTTCACCCAAAGTGCTGTCAACATAGTCACAGAATGCCTATTGTTAAGAAGTGACAGCTTCCATCAGAATGGCAACTATTGGTCCACAAAATGGATTAATGGATGGGAATTATCTACGTGGGTTAAAAACAAAAATAAAGAGTTGGTCTTTATTTATCAATTTCATTGCAATATTGATAAGGGAAGAAAAAGATCTAAGTCCTTGACTTTCTGAACTCGAGGAAAGATTTTAAAAATTCCTTGTAAAAATGTATGATCACAATCAGACTATTGAAACCATTTTAGTTGGGAACAAAGTTCCAAAATTGTCTAGATAGTGGCAAAGAAGCCAAGAAAATAGGAAAGAAACAAAAAGAGAGCAAAAGAGTCAGCTTCAGTGTACAAGCTCGTTCTAGAAGTAGTCTGCTGGGAAAAGGAACCCCCAGCTAAATTTCCAATGTATTCCTGCGCTTGATTCAGTAACTGGTCAATGTAAAAACCAATCCTTTTGTACAACTTCTTCCAGCAACAAAAACTCCAACAGGTTGACACTACCATCATGCCTGTTCCAGACATATTTAAAAGAGAAATGATGATTTTCTTGAAAACCTACTTGCATAAAAGTTGCAAGATGGTGGAGGGATTCCCACATCCTCCTTCCTCCATCTGGCTTGAAAGTATATTTGATAAAATATGCAACAAAGCACATGATTTATAAGGGAGAGTCAAATGGATGATTTGGGAATTGATCTCTTGTTGATAGTAAACTTCATATCCACTCGGTGTGACCTTTTTAAAACAAAATGTGGAGCTGAGGCATGAATCTGCCACAACAATTGTAAAGCAAACATACACACTCCCCTTCACATGCCTCCCCTTCCACACACACCTAGGCACACACAGAGATCAGCATAGCAGATCATGAACACCTTGGAAAAGACTGAAATGCTAAATGCCTCTCTTGATGGGCAAAAGAGCTGGTGCAGTAATTCAAATGCCTGGTACAAAAATTCTGTTTCATATTTAGCTCCTATTTAAAACACAGCTTTTCATTTCATTCTATTTACAGAATATTTTAATTTCATTTGTTTCTTTAAAATTACTTAGTTCTCACCTGTTGTATGTCTAGGAATATTTTATTCCAAAAATAGAAAAAAATAGATGATATCTTTTCAGCAGAAAACATTGGTTGATACAATTTTAAACCATCATGATATGGAAGAATTCTTCTGTCCCTCTCGAAGGTGGAAGAAGCATTTGGATCACAGATCATCTACAATGAAATACTTGACATGTTTAAGATGCTTTCAATCAATTTTGATCGTCAATTGCTTATTCGTTGTAAACAGTAATTTTTCAGTGAAGGGAAAGTGTGTGTGGTATATCTACATGATGTGTTCAAAGCCAGTTCCTACTAATGGCCAGGCTGAATTCCAGTAAATAATGTCCCGAATGATATTTTGCCGCCTTCTTTGGCACTTCATGAAATCTTACCCCGATGAAGTGCTGAAACACAGAGATTTTCTCTTAGAGAGTGTCTCATGTTGTAACCCATCCCATGGATTTTATGCTGTAATTCTTATCTCTTTTAAAATTTACTATCTTCTGTACAGTTTTCATGAAACTTTCTGTTACAGTAGTGAATAGCACAGATAAATGTCATTTTGTACAACTTTGAATTTACCCCAAGAGCTGAGAGAAAACTTGCTCCTATACTTCAATCCGAGTTTCTTCTATAGTCCAACTTTGTTTCTCTACCATCAAGCTTCTCCTTTGTTGCTGCTCCAAGCCCCGTCCAAGGTGACCTTGAATACTTTCAGGGAGGGGACACCCACAACTTCTCTGGGCAACCTGTTCCAGTGTTCCAGCACTCCCACAGTAAAAAAGGCCTTCCTTTCATCTAATATGTGTAGGAAATCATAAATCTAGGCATAGAAGCTTGGAGTGCAAATTTGAAATTCTTTGGATTTGAAGCACATTTTATATGAATACTGACTTACAGATGACTAAAAGATGTTGATGGGCATTTGAGCTGACAAGTTTTGAAAAAGTGCACGGAAATTAAAATTGAAACCACTAAAATTAAAAACTCCTTGCCATTTTCTTTTTCCTCTCCTATTCAAAATTGCATATGTCAGATATCAGTGCTTCATGCAAACATCTCAGATGCTCTCAGAGAAAAAGCTTTTCTTTCAGACTAAGTTGCGGTTGACGTAGAACACTAGCAGGAGTGAAAGTTTTTCTGGGCATCGGGGCAGCACCTTCTCCTTGGATTTGTGTGCAGAATGCATTTTATCCAAACTGGAAAATAGATCCCAGCTCTGTTCTATTCATCATTCTTACTTCATCAGGCCTGAAGATTCTGTGAAAAGTAGCCTGTGGACCTTGAAGATAGCGCATGTGAAACAGATGAGAGGTGATAGAGAAGTTGAGGGAGAGAAGAAAGAGCATATGGCTGAAACCAGAAAGTATTTCTTCACGTGATCATGGAAGATTGCAGGAGCCACTTGGTGCTATCAAACCAGCCCGACTTGGCACTGGTGCCACCTTGGGTCTGGGAGCCATCTTGCATATCGTGCATTTTAAGGAGCCAGCTGGCCACTCCCAGCCATATGCCCCCAAACACAAACCACGGCCCTTTTCTCTGGCAAACAAAACTCAGCTGCCCAGCTTTTTGATGGCAGATTGCAGGAGCCACTTGGTACTATCAAACCAGCCTGACTTGGCACTGGTGCCACCATGGGTCTGGTAACCATCCTGCCTATTGTAGCTTTTCAGGAGCCAGCCGGTCACTCTCAGACATAGGCCCCAGACACAAACTCGGCCCGTTTCCCTGGCAAACAAAAGTAAGCTGCCCCGCTTCTGGATGGCAGATTGCAGGAGCTACTTAGTACTATCAAACCAGCCCGACTTGGCACTGGTGCCACCTTGGCTCTGGGAACCATCCTGCGTATCGTGGATTTTCAGGGGCCAGCCGGCCACTCTCAGCCATATGCCCCCAAACACAAACCACGGCCCTTTTCTCTGGCAAACAAAACTCAACTGCCCCTCTTCTGCTTGGCAAATTGCAGGACGCACTTGGTACTACAAAAACAGCCCAAATTGGCAGTGGTGCCACCTTGGGTCTGGGAACCATCCTGCGTATCGAGCATTTTAAGGAGCCAGCCGGCCACTCCCATCCATATGCCCCCAAAAACAAACCACGGACCATTTCTCTGGCAAACAAAAATCAGCTGCCCCGCTTCTGGATGGCAGATTGCAGGAGCCACTTTGCACCATCAAACCAGCCCGACTTGGCACTGGTGCCACCTTGGATCTGGGAACCATCCTGCGTATCGTACATATTCAGGAACCAGCCGAACACTGCTGGCCATAGGCCCCCAAACAAAAACCTTGGCACGTTTCCCTGGCAAACAAAAGTAAGCTGCCCCACTTCTGGATGGCAGATTGCAGGAGCCACTTGGTACTAGCAAACCAGCCCAACTTGGTACTGGTGCCACCTTGGGTCTGGGAACCATCCTGCCTATCGTGGATTTTCAGGAAACAGCCGGCCACTCCCAGCCACAGGCCCCCAAACACAAACCACGGCCCATTTCCCTGGCAAACAAAACTCAGCTGCCCCGCTTCTGGATGGCAGTTTGCAGGAGCCACTTGGGACTATCAAACCAGCCCAACTTGGCACTGGTACCACCTTGGATCTGGGAACCATCCTGCGTATCGTGGATTTCCAGGGGCCAGCCGGCCACTCCCAGCCATATGCCCCCAAACACAAACCTCGGCCCATTTCCCTGGCAAACAAAACTCAGCTGCCCCTCTTCTGGATGGCAGTTTGCAGGAGCCACTTGGTACTACAAAAACAGCCCGACTTGGCACTGGTGCCACCTTGGGTCTGGTTACCATCCTGCGTATCGTGCATTTTAAGGAGCCAGCTGGCCACTCCCAGCCATATGCCCCCAAACAAAACCCACGGCCCTTTTCTCTGGCGAACAAAACTCAGCTGCCCCGCTACTGGATGGCAGATTGCAGGAGCCACTTGGTACTATCAAACCAGCCTGACTTGCCACTGGTGCCACCTTGGGTCTGGGAACCATCCTGCGAATTGTGGATTGTCAGGAGCCAGCCGACCGCTCTCGGCCACAGACCCCAATCAAAAACCTCGGCCCGTTTCCCTGGCAAACAAAACTAAGCTGCCCCGCTTCTGGATGGCAGATTGCAGGATGCACTTGGTACTACAAAAACAGCCCGACTTGGCAGTGGTACCACCTTGGGTCTGGGAACCATCCTGCGTATCGAGCATTTCAAGGAGCCAGCCGGCCACTCCAAACCATATGCCCCCAAAACAACCCACGGAACTATTCTCTGGCAAACAAAAATCAGCTGCCCCGCTTCTGGATGGCAAATTGCAAGAGCCATTTGCACCATCAAACCAGCCCGACTGACTCCTGAAAATCAACCATGCGCATGACGGCTTCCAGACCCAAGGTGGCACCACTGCCAAGTCGGGCTGGTTTGATAGTACCAAGTGGCTCCTGCAATCTGCCATCCAGAAGCAGGGCAGCTGATTTTTGTTCGCCAGAGAAAAGGTCCGTGGTTTGTTTTTGGCGGCATATGGCTGGGAGTGGCCGCCTGGCCCCTGAAAATTCACGATACGCAGGATGGTTCCCAGACCCATGGTGGCACCAGTGGCAAGTCAGGCTGGTTTGATAGTACCAAGTGGCTCCTGCAATCTGCCATCCAGTAGCGGGGCAGCTGAGTTTTGTTCGCCAGAGAAAAGGTCCGTGGTTTGTTTTTGGCGGCATATGGCTGGGAGTGGCCGCCTGGCCCCTGAAAATTCACGATACGCAGGATGGTTCCCAGACCCATGGTGGCACCAGTGCCAAGTCAGGCTGGTTTGATAGTACCAAGTGGCTCCTGCAATCTGCCATCAAACAGTTGGCAGACGAGTTTTGTTTTCCAGGGAAAAGCGCCGTTGTTTTTGTGTTTGGGGGCCTGTGGCTGGGAGTGGCCGGCTGACTCCTTAGAATCCACGATAGGCAGGATGGTTCCCAGACCCAAGGTGGCACCAGTGGCAAGTCAGGCTGGTTTGATAGTACCAAGTGGCTCCTGCAATCTGCCATCCAGTAGCGGGGCAGCTGAGTTTTGTTCGCCAGAGAAAAGGGCCGTGGGTTTTGTTTGGGGGCATATGGCTGGGAGTGGCCAGCTGGCTCCTTAAAATGCACGAAACGCAGGATGGTAACCAGACCCAAGGTGGCACCAGTGCCAAGTCGGGCTGTTTTTGTAGTACCAAGTGGCTCCTGCAAACTGCCATCCAGAAGAGGGGCAGCTGAGTTTTGTTTGCCAGGGAAATGGGCCGAGGTTTGTGTGTGGGGGCATATGGCTGGGAGTGGCCGGCTGGCCCCTGGAAATCCACGATACGCAGGATGGTTCCCAGATCCAAGGTGGTACCAGTGCCAAGTTGGGCTGGTTTGATAGTCCCAAGTGGCTCCTGCAAACTGCCATCCAGAAGCGGGGCAGCTGAGTTTTGTTTGCCAGGGAAATGGGCCGTGGTTTGTGTTTGGGGGCCTGTGGCTGGGAGTGGCCGGCTGTTTCCTGAAAATCCACGATAGGCAGGATGGTTCCCAGACCCAAGGTGGCACCAGTACCAAGTTGGGCTGGTTTGCTAGTACCAAGTGGCTCCTGCAATCTGCCATCCAGAAGCGGGGCAGCTTACTTTTGTTTGCCAGGGAAACGTGCCAAGGTTTGTGTTTGGGGGCCTATGGCCAGCAGTGTTCGGCTGGTTCCTGAATATGTACGATACGCAGGATGGTTCCCAGATCCAAGGTGGCACCAGTGCCAAGTCGGGCTGGTTTGATGGTGCAAAGTGGCTCCTGCAATCTGCCATCCAGAAGCGGGGCAGCTGATTTTTGTTTGCCAGAGAAATGGTCCGTGGTTTGTTTTTGGGGGCATATGGATAGGAGTGGCCGGCTGGCTCCTTAAAATGCTCGATACGCAGGATGGTTCCCAGACCCAAGGTGGCACCACTGCCAAGTTGGGCTGTTTTTGTAGTACCAAGTGCGTCCTGCAATTTGCCAAGCAGAAGAGGGGCAGTTGAGTTTTGTTTGCCAGAGAAAAAAGCCGTGGTTTGTGTTTGGGGGCATATGGCTGAGAGTGGTCGGCTGGCCCCTGAAAATCCACGATACGCAGGATGGTTCCCAGAGCCAAGGTGGCACCAGTGCCAAGTCGGGCTGGTTTGATAGTACTAAGTAGCTCCTGCAATCTGCCATCCAGAAGCGGGGCAGCTTACTTTTGTTTGCCAGGGAAACGGGCCGAGGTTTGTGTCTGGGGCCTATGTCTGAGAGTGACCGGCTGGCTCCTGAAAAGCTACAATAGGCAGGATGGTTACCAGACCCATGGTGGCACCAGTGCCAAGTCAGGCTGGTTTGATAGTACCAAGTGGCTCCTGCCATCTGCCATCAAAAAGCTGGGCAGCTGAGTTTTGTTTGCCAGAGAAAAGGGCCGTGGTTTGTGTTTGGGGGCATATGGCTGGGAGTGGCCAGCTGGCTCCTTAAAATGCACGATATGCAAGATGGCTCCCAGACCCAAGGTGGCACCAGTGCCAAGTCGGGCTGGTTTGATAGCACCAAGTGGCTCCTGCAATCTTCCATGATCACGTGAAGAAATACTTTCTGGTTTCAGCCATATGCTCTTTCTTCTCTCCCTCAACTTCTCTATCACCTCTCATCTGTTTCACATGCGCTATCTTCAAGGTCCACAGGCTACTTTTCACAGAATCTTCAGGCCTGATGAAGTAAGAATGATGAATAGAACAGAGCTGGGATCTATTTTCCAGTTTGGATAAAATGCATTCTGCACACAAATCCAAGGAGAAGGTGCTGCCCCGATGCCCAGAAAAACTTTCACTCCTGCTAGTGTTCTACGTCAACCGCAACTTAGTCTGAAAGAAAAGCTTTTTCTCTGAGAGCATCTGAGATGTTTGCATGAAGCACTGATATCTGACATATGCAATTTTGAATAGGAGAGGAAAAAGAAAATGGCAAGGAGTTTTTAATTTTAGTGGTTTCAATTTTAATTTCCATGCACTTTTTCAAAACTTGTCAGCTCAAATGCCCATCAACATCTTTTAGTCATCTGTAAGTCAGTATTCATATAAAATGTGCTTCAAATCCAAAGAATTTCAAATTTGCACTCCAAGCTTCTATGCCTAGATTTATGATTTCCTACACATATTAGATGAAAGGAAGGCCTTTTTTACTGTGGGAGTGCTGGAACACTGGAACAGGTTGCCCAGAGAAGTTGTGGGTGTCCCCTCCCTGAAAGTATTCAAGGTCACCTTGGACGGGGCTTGGAGCAGCAACAAAGGAGAAGCTTGATGGTAGAGAAACAAAGTTGGACTATAGAAGAAACTCGGATTGAAGTATAGGAGCAAGTTTTCTCTCAGCTCTTGGGGTAAATTCAAAGTTGTACAAAATGACATTTATCTGTGCTATTCACTACTGTAACAGAAAGTTTCATGAAAACTGTACAGAAGATAGTAAATTTTAAAAGAGATAAGAATTACAGCATAAAATCCATGGGATGGGTTACAACATGAGACACTCTCTAAGAGAAAATCTCTGTGTTTCAGCACTTCATCGGGGTAAGATTTCATGAAGTGCCAAAGAAGGCGGCAAAATATCATTCGGGACATTATTTACTGGAATTCAGCCTGGCCATTAGTAGGAACTGGCTTTGAACACATCATGTAGATATACCACACACACTTTCCCTTCACTGAAAAATTACTGTTTACAACGAATAAGCAATTGACGATCAAAATTGATTGAAAGCATCTTAAACATGTCAAGTATTTCATTGTAGATGATCTGTGATCCAAATGCTTCTTCCACCTTCGAGAGGGACAGAAGAATTCTTCCATATCATGATGGTTTAAAATTGTATCAACCAATGTTTTCTGCTGAAAAGATATCATCTATTTTTTTCTATTTTTGGAATAAAATATTCCTAGACATACAACAGGTGAGAACTAAGTAATTTTAAAGAAACAAATGAAATTAAAATATTCTGTAAATAGAATGAAATGAAAAGCTGTGTTTTAAATAGGAGCTAAATATGAAACAGAATTTTTGTACCAGGCATTTGAATTACTGCACCAGCTCTTTTGCCCATCAAGAGAGGCATTTAGCATTTCAGTCTTTTCCAAGGTGTTCATGATCTGCTATGCTGATCTCTGTGTGTGCCTAGGTGTGTGTGGAAGGGGAGGCATGTGAAGGGGAGTGTGTATGTTTGCTTTACAATTGTTGTGGCAGATTCATGCCTCAGCTCCACATTTTGTTTTAAAAAGGTCACACCGAGTGGATATGAAGTTTACTATCAACAAGAGATCAATTCCCAAATCATCCATTTGACTCTCCCTTATAAATCATGTGCTTTGTTGCATATTTTATCAAATATACTTTCAAGCCAGATGGAGGAAGGAGGATGTGGGAATCCCTCCACCATCTTGCAACTTTTATGCAAGTAGGTTTTCAAGAAAATCATCATTTCTCTTTTAAATATGTCTGGAACAGGCATGATGGTAGTGTCAACCTGTTGGAGTTTTTGTTGCTGGAAGAAGTTGTACAAAAGGATTGGTTTTTACATTGACCAGTTACTGAATCAAGCGCAGGAATACATTGGAAATTTAGCTGGGGGTTCCTTTTCCCAGCAGACTACTTCTAGAACGAGCTTGTACACTGAAGCTGACTCTTTTGCTCTCTTTTTGTTTCTTTCCTATTTTCTTGGCTTCTTTGCCACTATCTAGACAATTTTGGAACTTTGTTCCCAACTAAAATGGTTTCAATAGTCTGATTGTGATCATACATTTTTACAAGGAATTTTTAAAATCTTTCCTCGAGTTCAGAAAGTCAAGGACTTAGATCTTTTTCTTCCCTTATCAATATTGCAATGAAATTGATAAATAAAGACCAACTCTTTATTTTTGTTTTTAACCCACGTAGATAATTCCCATCCATTAATCCATTTTGTGGACCAATAGTTGCCATTCTGATGGAAGCTGTCACTTCTTAACAATAGGCATTCTGTGACTATGTTGACAGCACTTTGGGTGAAGATCCTAACTGGTCTTAGATACACATAGGGAGAAATTTGCTCAGCCAGTGTCAGTCTTAAGCATGCGTATCAGAAGATCTTTCTAGAGCTGGGAATTTTCCCATGAAAGGGATTCAGTTAGGGAAGAGACACTTGTGCCAGAGTTTTACATTCTTCTTGAACACTGCTTAAGGAACTTAGATGCCATGTCCATTTGGATCTCTGTCTGCACAGAACTTTGTCATGCCAGTGCTTGAAATGCATCTTGAAGAGAATTCACTAGCACAGAATGAAAAAGAGTGGAAGGGGTTGGTGGGGCTAACCAGGCCCAACCCCCCTGCCTAAACCAGGATACCTAGAGCCTCTTGCCCAGGATTCTATCTGGGTGTACTTTTAATGTCTTCAAAGATCCAGGCTCCACAATCTTTCTGGGCAGTCTGTGCCGTGGTTCAGTCACCCTCACAGTAAAGAAACATTTACTGATGTTCAAAGGCAATCTCCTGTATTTCAGTGTGTGCCCACTGCCTCTTGTCTTTTCCCTCAGCATCACTGAAAAGACACTGATTCCCTCCCCTTTGCATTATTGCTTCCATATGTATGTGTGCTGCCATGTAGAGATATGTCAAAAACCGCCCTGAAGCCCAGGCAGATAATATTCCCTTCATCTACCAGTCAAGTTGATTCATCAGAGGAGTTTAAAGTGATGTTCAGCATGAAATTCCCCTGAAAAATCATGCTAACTACATTATTTGGTCGTCTTTCATGTGCCTGGCAAGGATTTCCAGGAAGAGCTGCTTCATCAACTTCCTGGGGATAAAAAAGAGGCTGGCTGGTTTGTACTATCGCGAGTCCTCTTAATTGCCTTTTATGAAGATGGGTGTCATTTGCTTACATCCACTCTTTAGCCTCTCTTGTCGTCTACATCTTAGCAAAAAGCTTTTCCACTACATCTGGCAAGGTGAAATTGTGCCAGCACAGAAAACATCTCCCATCGTGTTCTAGACATTGCACGGAGGTCTGCCAAGTGTTTGGCAGGAAGAAAAGAAAAGTTGTCCAAAACAGCTTCCAATCGAATGTTCATGTGATTGGAAAAGTCAGGAGAGTGCAAAAGTACTGTTTTCTATCAGTTGGCAAGGTGCGCACACAATCCCAGTGTTGTACAGCTTGCTTCTTCACCTTTCCGAAGCTGCCGCTCTCCCCGGCTCCCGGAGCCGAAGAAGCGGCTTCTTCGCGCAAAGACGATTGTGCCGCTCACAGTGCTCTCCTTAGCGCGGCTTCTGCTGAAAGACGCCCGGGAGCGGCTCTTAGCTCCGGACAGCATCCTACCTTCGTCTTTAGCGCCTCTTCTAATCTACATCTCAGCAAAGCGCTTTCCCACTATGTCTGGCTAGGAAAAACTGTGCCAGCACAGAAAACATCTCCCATCGTGTTCTAGAAGTTGCAGAGATGTCTGCCAAGTGTTTGGCAGGAAGAAAAGAAAAGTTGTCCAAAACAGCTTCCAATCGAATGTTCATGTGATTGGAAAAGTCAGGAGAGTGCAAAAGTACTGTTTTCTATCAGTTGGCAAGCTGCACACACAATCCCAGTGTTGTACAGCTTGCTTCTTCACCTTTCCGAAGCTGCCGCTCTCTCCGGCTCCCGGAGCCGAAGAAGCGGCTTCTTCGCGCAAAGACGATTGTGCCGCTCACAGTGCTCTCCTTAGCGCGGCTTCTGCCAAAAGACGCCCAGGAGCGGCTCTTAGCTCCGGACAGCATCCTACCTTCGTCTTTCGCTTCTTTTGTAGTCTACATCTTAGCAAAACGCTTTCCCACTATGTCTGGCTAGTAAAAATTGTGCCAGCACAGAAAACATCTCCCATCGTGTTCTAGAAGTTGCAGAGATGTCTGCCAAGTGTTTGGCAGGAAGAAAAGAAAAGTTGTCCAAAACAGCTTCTAATCGAATGTTCATGTGATTGGAAAAGTCAGGAGAGTGCAAAGGTACTGTTTTCTATCAGTTGGCAAGGTGCGCTCACAATCCCAGTGTTGTACAGCTTTCTTCTTCACCTTCCCGAAGCTGCCGCTCTCTCCGGCTCCCGGAGCCGAAGAAGCGGCTTCTTCGCGCAAAGACGATTGTGCCGCTCACAGTGCTCTCCTTAGCGCGGCTTCTGCCGAAAGACGCCCCGGAGCGCCTCTTAGCTCCGTACCTTCCAATTCAATTTTTTGGCTCGAAAAACCAAATGGTATACCTGCAGCTGTAGGGCAGGACAGTGAACTGGACTTTTTCCTTGTAGAGAGAAGCTAATGAAAAAGTTTCACTGCAATCAGAGCAGGCTGTCAAACAAGAAAAATGTCATGAAAATAAGCCAGCCTTATCCTCTTAGTCTTGCTTGTTGTGATTGGCCAAGAATGAAATGTGTCAACTCTGTGTTTCTGGGTATCACATCAGTAACAGGTACTTCAGCTGCTGTACTTCTCTCCTAAAGTTAAGAACAGAATCCAAGGAATTGTGATTCCATGGTCTCAATTCACCCTATGAAAAAGGAGTGGAAGGTGCAGGGGTCAATTAACTTGAATGGCCTATGTCAATCAGCGGCCACTGATTTCCTGAAGGCTTCAACAGGTTACTTGCCCATGTTTTTCTTGGAATTGTTTTAACCTTTGGTCATGTTTTTCTTGGGATTCTTTTACCCTTTCCCCATTTGTTCAGCCTTTGCTCTCAAGCCTTTGCTGACATTTCCAATATCTCGGTAGCCTGGAAAAGTGTTGTCTTGATTGATCACATCATTATTCCCTTCCAAGGGTCGTTTGCCTCAAGTCTCAGTTTGGCTGGTTTTCTGCTAGTTGATTGTCAGAGGGCAGCAGGTGTTTTGTAAGAGCAAGTACACAATCCCATAGCTTGCTTTTCTTTGGATTTGGCCTGTCTAGAAAATGGAATGACTAAACATCTCTGAGAGGCTTTTCTCTCTCCATTAGGTTTCACTGGAAGGGCAGATGCAAATCGTCTACCTAAAGTCTTGGCACAGAAGAAAGTAGTGGTTTGCTGCTGCATATAGCTAGAAGCTTACAAAAGGAAGGCCTTGGGCTGAGGCCCATTACTTTGGCTAAGTAGAAAAGGACTGTGGGAGGTGAGGCAGCTGAATTAGACGTAAATCAACAAGGCCTAGAACCGTCGAGTGTTGACAGCGTGGTGCATGGTGGTTGGTTGAATTGTGTTTGTTATGGCTTAAAGCTATGGAACTGATAAAGGCCTGATGTTGGAATCCTTAAGGTTAGAGGATTTTTAAGAAATGGTTAAAAAGAAGTACGTAGGCCTTAGATTGGAGTTTTGTTAGCATTGCAGAAAAGTTTCCCATGCAAGCAGAAAAGATTTCCGTGCAAGCAGAAAAGTTTCCCAAGCAGTAGAAGTGAAAAATGGAAACAAGGTTATTTAATGTATATCTTTAGAAGGTTAGCATGAATAGAACTCTGTTCTTTGTCTCTTATCAACTAGTCTTTGTTTTAGCTACGATTACCTATGTTTTATAAGATTGGATAGAATGCTTGTCAAGATGTGTTTTCTGTGTCTGATTGGCTGAATTCTAGTCTGAGATGATTTTATGTATTGCTGTATGAGCCCTGTTGAAGGAGACATTTTTTGGTGTGGATCAGTGAGCTGTCATGTCTCCATTTTGTATTTTGAGACTGATGTGCTGGAAATAAAAGCAAAAATCTCTTCACTGGTCTGGTTACCATGTTATCCATATTTGGATATTTTGCCGCGACCTAGTGGGTTCCTTTTTTAAGGCGTGGGTTCCTGACACCATTGGACTTATACCTGTCCCGTCCCCCGCATATTGGTGCCTCGTGTGAGGACGTAGAATAGAAGAAAAACAAAGAAAAATCGTGGAAGTACCAGCTGCGGAGACCCAAGTGTTAACAAGGAGCACACTGTATCATCTCTCCCGCCGAAGCCAAGAAAATTGTAAGTAACTTATCTCGGGAGAGCGCTTGGGTGACGTTGGGAGGCAAAATAGCGAAAAAGAATATTATTAAAAGAACACAAAAATGGGAACGAATTTATCAAAAGTTGAATGGGATGTTTTTCATCAATTAGAGACAATGTTACAAGAAAAAGGTCACTCTGAAATTTCAAAAACTGAGCTTAAAAACTTACTTATCTGGGTTAAAGCGAATACGCAAGATTTAAATCTGCAGTCTGCTTTTACTTTTCATTTTTGGGATCAGATAAACTGGAGAATCTATAAACTAGTCTCTCTCAAAAAAGATGAAAGCTTAAGAGAACTTATGCCGGTTTGTAGAGCGCTGTTGGAGCACTGTTTTAAACAAACTGATAATAATAAGATCAACTTGGACTCAGAAAACAAAGCTTCTGGTTCTGTCTCATTAAATTCCAGTAAACCGGAGACTGTGTGAGTATCGGAGAATGTTACAAGTGTTGTTGCAAATGCTGAAAGTATTGCTTTGAACTCTGTTGAACAAAATCTTTCTTCTCTCTCTCTGGGAAAAAATGAGACACTTTTGGACTTTTCTTCGTGTTGTTCTGTTAATGTAAAAATATGTGACTCTTGTAAGGGGGATGGAACAAAGTGTGTAAAAGATGGAAATGAAAAAGTGACTGCACTTCCTAAAATTGTTTGTGCAGGGACACTGAAACCTGAATTGGATTCTGTTGGGCCTGGGGTGGAGGCTGAGGTGGCTTCTTCCACTCGGGAAATTGTGGTTCCGGGGAACTCGTTTTCACTTAAGCAAAAACATGGTTGTTCTGGTGTTTGTCAATCTATAGATACAGAGAAAGAAAAATTGGCTTTAAGGGTGGAGTCCTTTGAAAGGAAGAGATGGAAGAAACTCGCGACTGTGTTGTTGCTGAAATTCAAAAAGCTGGACTTGAAATCTCTGCAACGAAAATTCAACAAGTTTCACCTTAGAAGTACCTGGGATGGAAGATGATGGAAGACGATGGAAGAGGACAATAATACCACAGAAAATTCAGATCCGAACCAGAGTCAACAACCTACAAGAGTTACAACAACTTCTAGGAGAAATCAACTGGGTCAGACCGATGGTGGGAATCACCAATGATGAACTGAGTCCGCTCTTCCATTTGCTGAGAGGAAGTTGCGACATCACTTCGCCAAGAACTTTAACCCCTGAAGCTCGTGCTGCTCTCGACAAAGTCACAGAAGCTCTTCAAAAAAGACAAGCTCATCGCTGCGTTCCTGAAAATCCTTTCTTTCTTGCAATCTTAGGAGAGAAGATGCAGCTTTGTGGTCTCATTTTCCAGTGGGATGCCACAGAACAAGATCCTTTGTTAATAATGGAATGGGTTTTTCCTCCCTACAGGTTTTCAAAGACCATTTGCTCAGTTTTAGAAATGATTGCATACATTATAATTAAGGCTAGAACCAGATTGTTAACTTTGGCAGGTCAAGAATGTTCAGTTATCTATTTGCCATTGAAAAATGATTATTTCAATTGGGCAATGCAAAATTCTGATGATTTACAATATGCATTCTTAGGTTTTCCAGGTGTTTGTTCCATACACTCTCCAGCTCACAAACTACTGCAAGCAAAATTGAGTTTCAGAGAAAAACCTAAATTAAGTGAAGAACCTTTACATGCTGTGACTCTCTTCACTGACGGCTCTGGTAAAAGCCACAAGTCCGTTGTGACTTGGTTTAATCAAAAGACTGATGTTTGGGAATCTGATATTCAAACAGTAGAGGGATCCCCTCAAATTGTTGAGCTTGCTGCAGTAGTTTGAGCTTTTCAGCTGTTTCCTCAGCCTTTTAATTTGGTCACAGATTCTGCTTATGTTGCTAATGTAGTCAGGAGAATAGAAGGTTCCATTTTAAAGGATGTTAGTAATGAAACTTTACTTTGTTGGCTTTCATGTCTTTTTATAACTTTGCAATATAGAACTAATCCATATTTTGTTTCTCACATTAGGGCGCATTCTTCACTTCCTGGATTTTTAGTGGAAGGAAATGCAAGAGCGGACAAGCTGACAATGGTCGTTTCTAACACATTGCCAAATATTTTTGAACAAGCAAAATTGAGTCATGCCTTTTTCCACCAAAATGCACAAGCACTCATGCGAATGTTCCAAATCACTAAAAGTCAAGCTAAAGCTATCATTCATACTTGCCCTGACTGTCAATTGGTACAACCTCCTGTTTCTACAGGAGCAATCAACCCCCGAGGCTTACAAAGCCTACAGTTGTGGCAAACAGGTGTTACTAAATAGCCTTCTTTTGGTAAATTTAAAAATATTCATGTTTCCATAGACACGTTCTCTGGTGCAGTTTTTGCTTCCCTTCACACAGGTGAAACTGGCAGCCATGCCTGTCATCATTTCCTGCAAGCTTTTGCTTCATTGGGTATACCCCAAGAAGTAAAAACTGACAATGGTCCCGCATACATATCTCAAAAATTGGCCACATTTTTAAATGAATGGGGTGTTCGACACATTTTTGGTATTCCCCACTCTCCCACAAGCCAAGCAATCATTGAAAGAACACATCAAACCTTAAAACGCATATTAGATCAACAGAGAGGGGGAACGGAAATCACCCCACAGATGAGACTGAGTAAGGCTTTGTATGGTTTTAATTTTCTAAATAGTTCAAGTACAGAACCAGATCCACCAATCTTTAGACACTTTTCAAATAGCACACAGGCAAAACTGAAAGAACATCCTCCTCTTCTAATTAGAAACCCTGACTCTGGACAGATGGAAGGCCCGTTTCAATTAATAACGTGGGGCAAAGGGTATGCTTCTATTTCCACAGGTGCTGGAAGAATTAAGTGGGTTCCTGCCAAAAACGTCAAACTGTATCGCACTTCAGAACCTGTTGTCGAGCCTAGAACTGAGGAAGCGAGTACGCAGACGTGGACCGAATGGAAGGATCCCGGGTCTCGCCTGACGCCTCTTGTGCCTGACGTTCTTTGTGCATCGGTGGAACCCATGAACTCTGATTTTGTGCCAATGTTATTTATGAGTATACGAATTGAATGCTGAATGTTTGTTTAACAAAGCTAATTTTTGGCTGAAAATTTAGGTTATTGTTTTTGTTTAGAAAGAATTCTGCCAAAACTTAGTTCTTGAAAGAGATGGGGCAGAATCAAATGGTATACTTGTTTTGCATGATTTTAATTGTGTTTTGTCGTGCAGATTTGCCTGTGGATCAACCGAAAACGAGTGTTTGGGTGACCTTAGCCAAGGCTGCCGGATCGGATACTATATGTCTGTCTAATTCGGAACCAGAAAAGCCTTTCTCAACCTGTTTGGTTGGTGTGCCAGTGAAAGAGTTTCCTTTGGTCAGAAAAGAATCCAATGGTAAACCAGGTGGAATTGACAATGGAAACAGTCCTTCCTTCAATTGGAACATTTGTTTGAAAAAACTTCTCAGGGCAGCAAATGTTTCAAACAGTTGGGATGTGTTTCTGGAGACGGACCAATATCCACGGCAATTGCCAGAAGGGTATTGGATCATTTGCGGAGACAGAGGTTGGCAAGGCATTCCAGCCCACCTTGAAGGTGGCCCTTGTAGCATTGGTATGCTTACCATAATTGCCCCCACTGCCAAAGCAGTGATGAAAAAGAAACAAAGGAAAACAAGAGCTGTTCCTCATTATGATGAGAACTGTCAGAGTGATTTTATGCCTTGGAATGCCGCCAGAAGGCTTTCAGCAGGTATATTTCTACCCCAATTGGCTTCAGCTGTGGCATTGAGACAATTAGATCGAGTTGGATGTTGGCTGAGCAAACAAGCTAATGCCACATCCTCCACAATCAGTGATATGTTGACCGATGTTGATAGTATTAGACATGCTACTCTTCAAAACAGAGCAGCCATTGATTTTCTCTTACTGGCACAAGGACATGGTTGTGAGGAATTTGAAGGATTGTGTTGTATGAATTTGTCTGATCGTTCTGAATCCATTCACAAAAGCATTCAAAAATTAAAGGATCAGACAGCCCAAATTAAAGAAGATGGAGGTTCCTGGTTGGATGATTTGTTTCAAAATTGGAGTTTTGCACCTTGGCTAAGGCAACTTTGCAAGATAGGTCTTTACATATTAGGTGTTCTAATACTGATATTGATAGTGGCACCTTGTATACTCTGTTGTGTTCGGCGAATGATGAACAAAACAGTTCGAGAAGTTTTTGTCATTCAAGCAGGAGAATTAGGAAGTAGAAGCACAGAGAGTGTACGAAATCTCACGAAAGCAGTAGATGAGGGTATTGACATGAACGAAGGTTTTGAATTAAGGCCTTGGAATCGACCAGAGTTTTTTGAACGATGCCTTGTGACTGTTGCCAAACGTGATTCATATCTCTCTTTCAGGGATTGGGTCTTCACAGCATTAAGTTGCTGTGCCGTAATATAGCAATGCTTCAGTTTAGTGAAAATAGGTCTTCAGCAGATAATAAGCAGAAATTTTGCAATAGAGCTATGAAACGCAAATAGCAAGCGACAAGAAAATGAAAGCTTCTGGGTCAAACAGAGAGGGGGAAATGTTGGAATCCATAAGGTTAGAGGATTTTTAAGAAATGGTTACAAAGAAGTATGTAGGCCTTAGACTGGAGTTTTGTTAGCATTGCAGAAAAGTTTCCCATGCAAGCAGAAAAAGTTTTCCATGCAAGCAGAAAAGTTTCCCAAGCAGTAGACGTGACAAATAACAATAGGCTTCTGTAGAATTGGCTTTAGGATGGCAACAAGGTTATTTAATGTATATCTTTAGAAGGTTAGCATGAATAGAACTCTGTTCTTTGTCTCTTATCAACTAGTCTTTGTTTTAGCTACGATTACCTATGTTTTATAAGATTGGATAGAATGCTTGTCAAGATGTGTTTTCTGTGTCTGATTGGCTGAATTCTAGTCTGAGATGATTTTATGTATTGCTGTATGAGCCCTGTTGAAGGAGACATTTTTTGGTGTGGATCAGTGAGCTGTCATGTCTCCATTTTGTATTTTGAGACTGATGTGCTGGAAATAAAAGCAAAAATCTCTTCACTGGTCTGGTTACCATGTTATCCATATTTGGATATTTTGCCGCGACCTAGTGGGTTCCTTTTTTAAGGCGTGGGCTCCTGACACCATTGGACTTACACCTGTCGCGTCCCCCGCATATTGGTGCCTCGTGTGAGGACGTAGAATAGAAGAAAAACAAAGAAAAATCGTGGAAGTACCAGCTGCGGAGACCCAAGTGTTAACAAGGAGCACACTGTATCATCTCTCCCGCCGAAGCCAAGAAAATTGTAAGTAACTTATCTCGGGAGAGCGCTTGGGTGACGTTGGAAGGCAAAATAGCGAAAAAGAAAATTATTAAAAGAACACAAAAATGGGAACGAATTTATCAAAAGTTGAATGGGATGTTTTTCATCAATTAGAGACAATGTTACAAGAAAAAGGTCACTCTGAAATTTCAAAAACTGAGCTTAAACACTTACTTATCTGGGTTAAAGCGAATACGCAAGATTTAAATCTGCAGTCTGCTTTTACTTTTCATTTTTGGGATCAGATAAACTGGAGAATCTATAAACTAGTCTCTCTCAAAAAAGATGAAAGCTTAAGAGAACTTATGCCGGTTTGTAGAGCGCTGTTGGAGCGCTGTTTTAAACAAACTGATAATAATAAGATCAACTTGGACTCAGAAAACAAAGCTTCTGGTTCTGTCTCATTAAATTCCAGTAAACCGGAGACTGTGTGAGTATCGGAGAATGTTACAAGTGTTGTTGCAAATGCTGAAAGTATTGCTTTGAACTCTGTTGAACAAAATCTTTCTTCTCTCTCTCTGGGGAAAAATGAGACTCTTTTGGACTTTTCTTTGCGTTGTTCTGTTAATGTAAAAATATGTGACTCTTGTAAGGGGGATGGAACAAAGTGTGTAAAAGATGGAAATGAAAAAGTGACTGTACTTCCTAAAATTGTTTGTGCAGGGACACTGAAACCTGAATTGGATTCTGTTGGGCCTGGGGTGGAGGCTGAGGTGGCTGCTTCCACGCGGGAAATTGTGGTTCCGGGGAACTCGTTTTCACTTAAGCAAAAACATGGTTGTTCTGGTGTTTGTCAATCTATAGATACAGAGAAAGAAAAATTGGCTTTAAGGGTGGAGTCCTTTGAAAGGAAGAGATGGAAGAAACTCGCGACTGTGTTGTTGCTGAAATTCAAAAAGCTGGACTTGAAATCTCTGCAACGAAAATTCAACAAGTTTCACCTTAGAAGTACCTGGGATGGAAGATGATGGAAGACGATGGAAGACGACAAGAAGACCACAGAAAATTCAGATCCGAACCAGAGTCAACAACCTACAAGAGTTACAACAACTTCTAGGAGAAATCAACTGGGTCAGACCGATGCTGGGAATCACCAATGATGAACTGAGTCCGCTCTTCCATTTGCTGAGAGGAAGTTGCGACATCACTTCGCCAAGAACTTTAACCCCTGAAGCTCGTGCTGCTCTCGACAAAGTCACAGAAGCTCTTCAAAAAAGACAAGCTCATCGCTGCGTTCCTGAAAATCCTTTCTTTCTTGCAATCTTAGGAGAGAAGATGCAGCTTTGTGGTCTCATTTTCCAGTGGGATGCCACAGAACAAGATCCTTTGTTAATAATGGAATGGGTTTTTCCTCCCTACAGGTTTTCAAAGACCATTTGCTCAGTTTTAGAAATGATTGCATACATTATAATTAAGGCTAGAACCAGATTGTTAACTTTGGCAGGTCAAGAATGTTCAGTTATCTATTTGCCATTGAAAAATGATTATTTCAATTGGGCAATGCAAAATTCTGATGATTTACAATATGCATTCTTAGGTTTTCCAGGTGTTTGTTCCATACACTATCCAGCTCACAAACTACTGCAAGCAAAATTGAGTTTCAGAGAAAAACCTAAATTAAGTGAAGAACCTTTACATGCTGTGACTCTCTTCACTGATGGCTCTGGTAAAAGCCACAAGTCCGTTGTGACTTGGTTTAATCAAAAGACTGATGTTTGGGAATCTGATATTCAAACAGTAGAGGGATCCCCTCAAATTGTTGAGCTTGCTGCAGTAGTTTGAGCTTTTCAGCTGTTTCCTCAGCCTTTTAATTTGGTCACAGATTCTGCTTATGTTGCTAATGTAGTCAGGAGAATAGAAGGTTCCATTTTAAAGGATGTTAGTAATGAAACTTTACATCGTTGGCTTTCATGTCTTTTTATAACTTTGCAATATAGAACTAATCCATATTTTGTTTCTCACATTAGGGCGCATTCTTCACTTCCTGGATTTTTAGTGGAAGGAAATGCAAGAGCGGACAAGCTGACAATGGTCATTTCTAACACATTGCCAAATAGTTTTGAACAAGCAAAATTGAGTCATGCCTTTTTCCACCAAAATGCACAAGCACTCATGCGAATGTTCCAAATCACTAAAAGTCAAGCTAAAGCTATCATTCATACTTGCCCTGACTGTCAATTGGTACAACCTCCTGTTTCTACAGGAGCAATCAACCCCCGAGGCTTACAAAGCCTACAGTTGTGGCAAACAGGTGTTACTAAATAGCCTTCTTTTGGTAAATTTAAAAATATTCATGTTTCCATAGACACGTTCTCTGGTGCAGTTTTTGCTTCCCTTCACACAGGTGAAACTGGCAGCCATGCCTGTCATCATTTCCTGCAAGCTTTTGCTTCATTGGGTATACCCCAAGAAGTAAAAACTGACAATGGTCCCGCATACATATCTCAAAAATTGGCCACATTTTTAAATGAATGGGGTGTTCGACACATTTTTGGTATTCCCCACTCTCCCACAAGCCAAGCAATCATTGAAAGAACACATCAAACCTTAAAACGCATATTAGATCGACAGAGAGGGGGAACGGAAATCACCCCACAGATGAGACTGAGTAAGGCTTTGTATGGTTTTAATTTTCTAAATAGTTCAAGTACAGAACCAGATCCACCAATCTTTAGACACTTTTCAAATAGCACACAGGCAAAACTGAAAGAACATCCTCCTCTTCTAATTAGAAACCCTGACTCTGGACAGATGGAAGGCCCGTTTCAATTAATAACATGGGGCAAAGGGTATGCTTCTATTTCCACAGGTGCTGGAAGAATTAAGTGGGTTCCTGCCAAAAACGTCAAACCGTATCGCACTTCAGAACCTGTTGTCGAGCCTAGAACTGAGGAAGCGAGTACGCAGACGTGGACCGAATGGAAGGATCCCGGGTCTCGCCTGACGCCTCTTGTGCCTGACGTTCTTTGTGCATCGGTGGAACCCATGAACTCTGATTTTGTGCCAATGTTATTTATGAGTATACGAATTGAATGCTGAATGTTTGTTTAACAAAGCTAATTTTTGGCTGAAAATTTAGGTTATTGTTTTTGTTTAGAAAGAATTCTGCCAAAACTTAGTTCTTGAAAGAGATGGGGCAGAATCAAATGGTATACTTGTTTTGCATGATTTTAATTGTGTTTTGTCGTGCAGATTTGCCTGTGGATCAACCGAAAACGAGTGTTTGGGTGACCTTAGCCAAGGCTGCCGGATCGGATACTATATGTCTGTCTAATTCGGAACCAGAAAAGCCTTTCTCAACCTGTTTGGTTGGTGTGCCAGTGAAAGAGTTTCCTTTGGTCAGAAAAGAATCCAATGGTAAACCAGGTGGAATTGACAATGGAAACAGTCCTTCCTTCAATTGGAACATTTGTTCGAAAAAACTTCTCAGGGCAGCAAATGTTTCAAACAGTTGGGATGTGTTTCTGGAGACGGACCAATATCCACGGCAATTGCCAGAAGGGTATTGGATCATTTGCGGAGACAGAGGCTGGCAAGGCATTCCAGCCCACCTTGAAGGTGGCCCTTGTAGCATTGGTATGCTTACCATAATTGCCCCCACTGCCAAAGCAGTGATGAAAAAGAAACAAAGGAAAACAAGAGCTGTTCCTCATTATGATGAGAACTGTCAGAGTGATTTTATGCCTTGGAATGCCGCCAGAAGGCTTTCAGCAGGTATATTTCTACCCCAATTGGCTTCAGCTGTGGCATTGAGACAATTAGATCGAGTTGGATGTTGGCTGAGCAAACAAGCTAATGCCACATCCTCCGCAATCAGTGATATGTTGACCGATGTTGATAGTATTAGACATGCTACTCTTCAAAACAGAGCAGCCATTGATTTTCTCTTACTGGCACAAGGACATGGTTGTGAGGAATTTGAAGGATTGTGTTGTATGAATTTGTCTGATCGTTCTGAATCCATTCACAAAAGCATTCAAAAATTAAAGGATCTGACAGCCCAAATTAAAGAAGATGGAGGTTCCTGGTTGGATGATTTGTTTCCAAATTGGAGTTTTGCACCTTGGCTAAGGCAACTTTGCAAGATAGGTCTTTACATATTAGGTGTTCTAATACTGATATTGATAGTGGCACCTTGTATACTCTGTTGTGTTCGGCGAATGATGAACAAAACAGTCCGAGAAGTTTTTGTCATTCAAGCAGGAGAATTAGGAAGTAGAAGCACAGAGAGTGTACGAAATCTCACGAAAGCAGTAGATGAGGGTATTGACATGAACGAAGGTTTTGAATTAAGGCCTTGGAATCGACCAGAGTTTTTTGAACGATGCCTTGTGACTGTTGCCAAACGTGATTCATATCTCTCTTTCAGGGATTGGGTCTTCACAGCATTAAGTTGCTGTGCCGTAATATAGCAATGCTTCAGTTAAGTGAAAATAGGTCTTCAGCAGATAATAAGCAGAAATTTTGCAATAGAGCTATGAAACGCAAATAGCAAGCGACAAGAAAATGAAAGCTTCTGGGTCAAACAGAGAGGGGGAAATGTTGGAATCCATAAGGTTAGAGGATTTTTAAGAAATGGTTACAAAGAAGTATGTAGGCCTTAGACTGGAGTTTTGTTAGCATTGCAGAAAAGTTTCCCATGCAAGCAGAAAAGTTTCCCAAGCAGTAGATGTGACAAAAAACAATAGGCTTCTGTAGAATTGGCTTTAGGATGGCAACAAGGTTATTTAATGTATATCTTTAGAAGGTTAGCATGAATAGAACTCTGTTCTTTGTCTCTTATCAACTAGTCTTTGTTTTAGCTACGATTACCTATGTTTTATAAGATTGGATAGAATGCTTGTCAAGATGTGTTTTCTGTGTCTGATTGGCTGAATTCTAGTCTGAGATGATTTTATGTATTGCTGTATGAGCCCTGTTGAAGGAGACATTTTTTGGTGTGGATCAGTGAGCTGTCATGTCTCCATTTTGTATTTTGAGACTGATGTGCTGGAAATAAAAGCAAAAATCTCTTCACTGGTCTGGTTACCATGTTATCCATATTTGGATATTTTGCCGCGACCTAGTGGGTTCCTTTTTTAAGGCGTGGGTTCCTGACACCATTGGAGTTATACCTGTCCCGTCCCCCGCATATTGGTGCCTCGTGTGAGGACGTAGAATAGAAGAAAAACAAAGAAAAATCGTGGAAGTACCAGCTGCGGAGACCCATGTGTTAACAAGGAGCACACTGTATCATCTCTCCCGCCGAAGCCAAGAAAATTGTAAGTAACTTATCTCGGGAGAGCGCTTGGGTGACGTTGGGAGGCAAAATAGCGAAAAAGAAAATTATTAAAAGAACACAAAAATGGGAACGAATTTATCAAAAGTTGAATGGGATGTTTTTCATCAATTAGAGACAATGTTACAAGAAAAAGGTCACTCTGAAATTTCAAAAACTGAGCTTAAACACTTACTTATCTGGGTTAAAGCGAATACGCAAGATTTAAATCTGCAGTCTGCTTTTACTTTTCATTTTTGGGATCAGATAAACTGGAGAATCTATAAACTAGTCTCTCTCAAAAAAGATGAAAGCTTAAGAGAACTTATGCCGGTTTGTAGAGCGCTGTTGGAGCGCTGTTTTAAACAAACTGATAATAATAAGATCAACTTGGACTCAGAAAACAAAGCTTCTGGTTCTGTCTCATTAAATTCCAGTAAACCGGAGACTGTGTGAGTATCGGAGAATGTTACAAGTGTTGTTGCAAATGCTGAAAGTATTGCTTTGAACTCTGTTGAACAAAATCTTTCTTCTCTCTCTCTGGGGAAAAATGAGACTCTTTTGGACTTTTCTTTGCGTTGTTCTGTTAATGTAAAAATATGTGACTCTTGTAAGGGGGATGGAACAAAGTGTGTAAAAGATGGAAATGAAAAAGTGACTGTACTTCCTAAAATTGTTTGTGCAGGGACACTGAAACCTGAATTGGATTCTGTTGGGCCTGGGGTGGAGGCTGAGGTGGCTGCTTCCACGCGGGAAATTGTGGTTCCGGGGAACTCGTTTTCACTTAAGCAAAAACATGGTTGTTCTGGTGTTTGTCAATCTATAGATACAGAGAAAGAAAAATTGGCTTTAAGGGTGGAGTCCTTTGAAAGGAAGAGATGGAAGAAACTCGCGACTGTGTTGTTGCTGAAATTCAAAAAGCTGGACTTGAAATCTCTGCAACGAAAATTCAACAAGTTTCACCTTAGAAGTACCTGGGATGGAAGATGATGGAAGACGATGGAAGAGGACAATAATACCACAGAAAATTCAGATCCGAACCAGAGTCAACAACCTACAAGAGTTACAACAACTTCTAGGAGAAATCAACTGGGTCAGACCGATGCTGGGAATCACCAATGATGAACTGAGTCCGCTCTTCCATTTGCTGAGAGGAAGTTGCGACATCACTTCGCCAAGAACTTTAACCCCTGAAGCTCGTGCTGCTCTCGACAAAGTCACAGAAGCTCTTCAAAAAAGACAAGCTCATCGCTGCGTTCCTGAAAATCCTTTCTTTCTTGCAATCTTAGGAGAGAAGATGCAGCTTTGTGGTCTCATTTTCCAGTGGGATGCCACAGAACAAGATCCTTTGTTAATAATGGAATGGGTTTTTCCTCCCTACAGGTTTTCAAAGACCATTTGCTCAGTTTTAGAAATGATTGCATACATTATAATTAAGGCTAGAACCAGATTGTTAACTTTGGCAGGTCAAGAATGTTCAGTTATCTATTTGCCATTGAAAAATGATTATTTCAATTGGGCAATGCAAAATTCTGATGATTTACAATATGCATTCTTAGGTTTTCCAGGTGTTTGTTCCATACACTATCCAGCTCACAAACTACTGCAAGCAAAATTGAGTTTCAGAGGAAAACCTAAATTAAGTGAAGAACCTTTACATGCTGTGACTCTCTTCACTGATGGCTCTGGTAAAAGCCACAAGTCCGTTGTGACTTGGTTTAATCAAAAGACTGATGTTTGGGAATCTGATATTCAAACAGTAGAGGGATCCCTTCAAATTGTTGAGCTTGCTGCAGTAGTTTGAGCTTTTCAGCTGTTTCCTCAGCCTTTTAATTTGGTCACAGATTCTGCTTATGTTGCTAATGTAGTCAGGAGAATAGAAGGTTCCATTTTAAAGGATGTTAGTAATGAAACTTTACATCGTTGGCTTTCATGTCTTTTTATAACTTTGCAATATAGAACTAATCCATATTTTGTTTCTCACATTAGGGCGCATTCTTCACTTCCTGGATTTTTAGTGGAAGGAAATGCAAGAGCGGACAAGCTGACAATGGTCATTTCTAACACATTGCCAAATAGTTTTGAACAAGCAAAATTGAGTCATGCCTTTTTCCACCAAAATGCACAAGCACTCATGCGAATGTTCCAAATCACTAAAAGTCAAGCTAAAGCTATCATTCATACTTGCCCTGACTGTCAATTGGTACAACCTCCTGTTTCTACAGGAGCAATCAACCCCCGAGGCTTACAAAGCCTACAGTTGTGGCAAACAGGTGTTACTAAATAGCCTTCTTTTGGTAAATTTAAAAATATTCATGTTTCCATAGACACGTTCTCTGGTGCAGTTTTTGCTTCCCTTCACACAGGTGAAACTGGCAGCCATGCCTGTCATCATTTCCTGCAAGCTTTTGCTTCATTGGGTATACCCCAAGAAGTAAAAACTGACAATGGTCCCGCATACATATCTCAAAAATTGGCCACATTTTTAAATGAATGGGGTGTTCGACACATTTTTGGTATTCCCCACTCTCCCACAAGCCAAGCAATCATTGAAAGAACACATCAAACCTTAAAACGCGTATTAGATCAACAGAGAGGGGGAACGGAAATCACCCCACAGATGAGACTGAGTAAGGCTTTGTATGGTTTTAATTTTCTAAATAGTTCAAGTACAGAACCAGATCCACCAATCTTTAGACACTTTTCAAATAGCACACAGGCAAAACTGAAAGAACATCCTCCTCTTCTAATTAGAAACCCTGACTCTGGACAGATGGAAGGCCCGTTTCAATTAATAACGTGGGGCAAAGGGTATGCTTCTATTTCCACAGGTGCTGGAAGAATTAAGTGGGTTCCTGCCAAAAACGTCAAACCGTATCGCACTTCAGAACCTGTTGTCGAGCCTAGAACTGAGGAAGCGAGTACGCAGACGTGGACCGAATGGAAGGATCCAGGGTCTCGTCTGACGCCTCTTGTGCCTGACGTTCTTTGTGCATCGGTGGAACCCATGAACTCTGATTTTGTGCCAATGTTATTTATGAGTATACGAATTGAATGCTGAATGTTTGTTTAACGAAGCTAATTTTTGGCTGAAAATTTAGGTTATTGTTTTTGTTTAGAAAGAATTCTGCCAAAACTTAGTTCTTGAAAGAGATGGGGCAGAATCAAATGGTATACTTGTTTTGCATGATTTTAATTGTGTTTTGTCGTGCATATTTGCCTGTGGATCAACCGAAAACGAGTGTTTGGGTGACCTTAGCCAAGGCTGCCGGATCGGATACTATATGTCTGTCTAATTCGGAACCAGAAAAGCCTTTCTCAACCTGTTTGGTTGGTGTGCCAGTGAAAGAGTTTCCTTTGGTCAGAAAAGAATCCAATGGTAAACCAGGTGGAATTGACAATGGAAACAGTCCTTCCTTCAATTGGAACATTTGTTCGAAAAAACTTCTCAGGGCAGCAAATGTTTCAAACAGTTGGGATGTGTTTCTGGAGACGGACCAATATCCACGGCAATTGCCAAAAGGGTATTGGATCATTTGCGGAGACAGAGGTTGGCAAGGCATTCCAGCCCACCTTGAAGGTGGCCCTTGTAGCATTGGTATGCTTACCATAATTGCCCCCACTGCCAAAGCAGTGATGAAAAAGAAACAAAGGAAAACAAGAGCTGTTCCTCATTATGATGAGAACTGTCAGAGTGATTTTATGCCTTGGAATGCCGCCAGAAGGCTTTCAGCAGGTATATTTCTACCCCAATTGGCTTCAGCTGTGGCATTGAGACAATTAGATCGAGTTGGATGTTGGCTGAGCAAACAAGCTAATGCCACATCCTCCGCAATCAGTGATATGTTGACCGATGTTGATAGTATTAGACATGCTACTCTTCAAAACAGAGCAGCCATTGATTTTCTCTTACTGGCACAAGGACATGGTTGTGAGGAATTGGAAGGATTGTGTTGTATGAATTTGTCTGATCGTTCCGAATCCATTCACAAAAGCATTCAAAAATTAAAGGATCTGACAGCCCAAATTAAAGAAGATGGAGGTTCCTGGTTGGATGATTTGTTTCAAAATTGGAGTTTTGCACCTTGGCTAAGGCAACTTTGCAAGATAGGTCTTTACATATTAGGTGTTCTAATACTGATATTGATAGTGGCACCTTGTATACTCTGTTGTGTTCGGCGAATGATGAACAAAACAGTCCGAGAAGTTTTTGTCATTCAAGCAGGAGAACTAGGAAGTAGAAGCACAGAGAGTGTACGAAATCTCACGAAAGCAGTAGATGAGGGTATTGACATGAACGAAGGTTTTGAATTAAGGCCTTGGAATCGACCAGAGCTTTTTGAACGATGCCTTGTGACTGTTGCCAAACGTGATTCATATCTCTCTTTCAGGGATTGGGTCTTCACAGCATTAAGTTGCTGTGCCGTAATATAGCAATGCTTCAGTTTAGTGAAAATAGGTCTTCAGCAGATAATAAGCAGAAATTTTGCAATAGAGCTATGAAACGCAAATAGCAAGCGACAAGAAAATGAAAGCTTCTGGGTCAAACAGAGAGGGGGAAATGTTGGAATCCATAAGGTTAGAGGATTTTTAAGAAATGGTTACAAAGAAGTATGTAGGCCTTAGACTGGAGTTTTGTTAGCATTGCAGAAAAGTTTCCCATGCAAGCAGAAAAAGTTTTCCATGCAAGCAGAAAAGTTTCCCAAGCAGTAGACGTGACAAATAACAATAGGCTTCTGTAGAATTGGCTTTAGGATGGCAACAAGGTTATTTAATGTATATCTTTAGAAGGTTAGCATGAATAGAACTCTGTTCTTTGTCTCTTATCAACTAGTCTTTGTTTTAGCTACGATTACCTATGTTTTATAAGATTGGATAGAATGCTTGTCAAGATGTGTTTTCTGTGTCTGATTGGCTGAATTCTAGTCTGAGATGATTTTATGTATTGCTGTATGAGCCCTGTTGAAGGAGACATTTTTTGGTGTGGATCAGTGAGCTGTCATGTCTCCATTTTGTATTTTGAGACTGATGTGCTGGAAATAAAAGCAAAAATCTCTTCACTGGTCTGGTTACCATGTTATCCATATTTGGATATTTTGCCGCGGCCTAGTGGGTTCCTTTTTTAAGGCGTGGGTTCCTGACACTATTGGACTTATACCTGTCCCGTCCCCCGCATATTGGTGCCTCGTGTGAGGACGTAGAATAGAAGAAAAAGAAAGAAAAATCGTGGAAATACCAGCTGCGGAGACCCAAGTGTTAACAAGGAGCACACTGTATCATCTCTCCCGCCGAAGCCAAGAAAATTGTAACTTATCTCGGGAGAGCGCTTGGGTGACGTTGGGAGGCAAAATAGAGAAAAAGAAAATTATTAAAAGAACACAAAAATGGGAACGAATTTATCAAAAGTTGAATGGGATGTTTTTCATCAATTAGAGACAATGTTACAAGAAAAAGGTCACTCTGAAATTTCAAAAACTGAGCTTAAAAACTTACTTATCTGGGTTAAAGCGAATACGCAAGATTTAAATCTGCAGTCTGCTTTTACTTTTCATTTTTGGGATCAGATAAACTGGAGAATCTATAAACTAGTCTCTCTCAAAAAAGATGAAAGCTTAAGAGAACTTATGCCGGTTTGTAGAGCGCTGTTGGAGCACTGTTTTAAACAAACTGATAATAATAAGATCAACTTGGACTCAGAAAACAAAGCTTCTGGTTCTGTCTCATTAAATTCCAGTAAACCGGAGACTGTGTGAGTATCGGAGAATGTTACAAGTGTTGTTGCAAATGCTGAAAGTATTGCTTTGAACTCTGTTGAACAAAATCTTTCTCCTCTCTCTCTGGGAAAAAATGAGACTCTTTTGGACTTTTCTTTGCGTTGTTCTGTTAATGTAAAAATATGTGACTCTTGTAAGGGGGATGGAACAAAGTGTGTAAAAGATGGAAATGAAAAAGTGACTGTACTTCCTAAAATTGTTTGTGCAGGGACACTGAAACCTGAATTGTATTCTGTTGGGCCTGGGGTGGAGGCTGAGGTGGCTTCTTCCACTCGGGAAATTGTGGTTCCGGGGAACTCTTTTTCAGTTAATCAAAAACATGGTTGTTCTGGTGTTTGTCAATCTATAGATACAGAGAAAGAAAAATTGGCTTTAAGGGTGGAGTCCTTTGAAAGGAAGAGATGGAAGAAACTCGCGACTGTGTTGTTGCTGAAATTCAAAAAGCTGGACTTGAAATCTCTGCAACGAAAATTCAACAAGTTTCACCTTAGAAGTACCTGGGATGGAAGATGATGGAAGACGATGGAAGACGACAATAATACCACAGAAAATTCAGATCCGAACCAGAGTCAACAACCTACAAGAGTTACAACAACTTCTAGGAGAAATCAACTGGGTCAGACCGATGGTGGGAATCATCAATGATGAACTGAGTCCGCTCTTCCATTTGCTGAGAGGAAGTTGCGACATCACTTCGCCAAGAACTTTAACCCCTGAAGCTCGTGCTGCTCTCGACAAAGTCACAGAAGCTCTTCAAAAAAGACAAGCTCATCGCTGCGTTCCTGAAAATCCTTTCTTTCTTGCAATCTTAGGAGAGAAGATGCAGCTTTGTGGTCTCATTTTCCAGTGGGATGCCACAGAACAAGATCCTTTGTTAATAATGGAATGGGTTTTTCCTCCCTACAGGTTTTCAAAGACCATTTGCTCAGTTTTAGAAATGATTGCATACATTATAATTAAGGCTAGAACCAGATTGTTAACTTTGGCAGGTCAAGAATGTTCAGTTATCTATTTGCCATTGAAAAATGATTATTTCAATTGGGCAATGCAAAATTCTGATGATTTACAATATGCATTCTTAGGTTTTCCAGGTGTTTGTTCCATACACTATCCAGCTCACAAACTACTGCAAGCAAAATTGAGTTTCAGAGAAAAACCTAAATTAAGTGAAGAACCTTTACATGCTGTGACTCTCTTCACTGATGGCTCTGGTAAAAGCCACAAGTCCGTTGTGACTTGGTTTAATCAAAAGACTGATGTTTGGGAATCTGATATTCAAACAGTAGAGGGATCCCCTCAAATTGTTGAGCTTGCTGCAGTAGTTTGAGCTTTTCAGCTGTTTCCTCAGCCTTTTAATTTGGTCACAGATTCTGCTTATGTTGCTAATGTAGTCAGGAGAATAGAAGGTTCCATTTTAAAGGATGTTAGTAATGAAACTTTACATCGTTGGCTTTCATGTCTTTTTATAACTTTGCAATATAGAACTAATCCATATTTTGTTTCTCACATTAGGGCGCATTCTTCACTTCCTGGATTTTTAGTGGAAGGAAATGCAAGAGCGGACAAGCTGGCAATGGTCATTTCTAACACATTGCCAAATATTTTTGAACAAGCAAAATTGAGTCATGCCTTTTTCCACCAAAATGCACAAGCACTCATGCGAATGTTCCAAATCACTAAAAGTCAAGCTAAAGCTATCATTCATACTTGCCCTGACTGTCAATTGGTACAACCTCCTGTTTCTACAGGAGCAATCAACCCCCGAGGCTTACAAAGCCTACAGTTGTGGCAAACAGGTGTTACTAAATAGCCTTCTTTTGGTAAATTTAAAAATATTCATGTTTCCATAGACACGTTCTCTGGTGCAGTTTTTGCTTCCCTTCACACAGGTGAAACTGGCAGCCATGCCTGTCATCATTTCCTGCAAGCTTTTGCTTCATTGGGTATACCCCAAGAAGTAAAAACTGACAATGGTCCCGCATACATATCTCAAAAATTGGCCACATTTTTAAATGAATGGGGTGTTCGACACATTTTTGGTATTCCCCACTCTCCCACAAGCCAAGCAATCATTGAAAGAACACATCAAACCTTAAAACGCGTATTAGATCAACAGAGAGGGGGAACGGAAATCACCCCACAGATGAGACTGAGTAAGGCTTTGTATGGTTTTAATTTTCTAAATAGTTCAAGTACAGAACCAGATCCACCAATCTTTAGACACTTTTCAAATAGCACACAGGCAAAACTGAAAGAACATCCTCCTCTTCTAATTAGAAACCCTGACTCTGGACAGATGGAAGTTCCGTTTCAATTAATAACGTGGGGCAAAGGGTATGCTTCTATTTCCACAGGTGCTGGAAGAATTAAGTGGGTTCCTGCCAAAAACGTCAAACCGTATCGCACTTCAGAACCTGTTGTCGAGCCTAGAACTGAGGAAGCGAGTACGCAGACGTGGACCGAATGGAAGGATCCCGGGTCTCGCCTGACGCCTCTTGTGCCTGACGTTCTTTGTGCATCGGTGGAACCCATGAACTCTGATTTTGTGCCAATGTTATTTATGAGTATACGAATTGAATGCTGAATGTTTGTTTAACAAAGCTAATTTTTGGCTGAAAATTTAGGTTATTGTTTTTGTTTAGAAAGAATTCTGCCAAAACTTAGTTCTTGAAAGAGATGGGGCAGAATCAAATGGTATACTTGTTTTGCTTGATGTTAATTGTTTTTGGTCGTGCAGATTTGCCTGTGGATCAACCGAAAACGAGTGTTTGGGTGACCTTAGCCAAGGCTGCCGGATCGGATACTATATGTCTGTCTAATTCGGAACCAGAAAAGCCTTTCTCAACCTGTTTGGTTGGTGTGCCAGTGAAAGAGTTTCCTTTGGTCAGAAAAGAATCCAATGGTAAACCAGGTGGAATTGACAATGGAAACAGTCCTTCCTTCAATTGGAACATTTGTTCGAAAAAACTTCTCAGGGCAGCAAATGTTTCAAACAGTTGGGATGTGTTTCTGGAGACGGACCAATATCCACGGCAATTGCCAGAAGGGTATTGGATCATTTGCGGAGACAGAGGCTGGCAAGGCATTCCAGCCCACCTTGAAGGTGGCCCTTGTAGCATTGGTATGCTTACCATAATTGCCCCCACTGCCAAAGCAGTGATGAAAAAGAAACAAAGGAAAACAAGAGCTGTTCCTCATTATGATGAGAACTGTCAGAGTGATTTTATGCCTTGGAATGCCGCCAGAAGGCTTTCAGCAGGTATATTTCTACCCCAATTGGCTTCAGCTGTGGCATTGAGACAATTAGATCGAGTTGGATGTTGGCTGAGCAAACAAGCTAATGCCACATCCTCCACAATCAGTGATATGTTGACCGATGTTGATAGTATTAGACATGCTACTCTGCAAAACAGAGCAGCCATTGATTTTCTCTTACTGGCACAAGGACATGGTTGTGAGGAATTTGAAGGATTGTGTTGTATGAATTTGTCTGATCGTTCTGAATCCATTCACAAAAGCATTCAAAAATTAAAGGATCTGACAGCCCAAATTAAAGAAGATGGAGGTTCCTGGTTGGATGATTTGTTTCCAAATTGGAGTTTTGCACCTTGGCTAAGGCAACTTTGCAAGATAGGTCTTTACATATTAGGTGTTCTAATACTGATATTGATAGTGGCACCTTGTATACTCTGTTGTGTTCGGCGAATGATGAACAAAACAGTCCGAGAAGTTTTTGTCATTCAAGCAGGAGAATTAGGAAGTAGAAGCACAGAGAGTGTACGAAATCTCACGAAAGCAGTAGATGAGGGTATTGACATGAACGAAGGTTTTGAATTAAGGCCTTGGAATCGACCAGAGTTTTTTGAACGATGCCTTGTGACTGTTGCCAAACGTGATTCATATCTCTCTTTCAGGGATTGGGTCTTCACAGCATTAAGTTGCTGTGCCGTAATATAGCAATGCTTCAGTTTAGTGAAAATAGGTCTTCAGCAGATAATAAGCAGAAATTTTGCAATAGAGCTATGAAACGCAAATAGCAAGCGACAAGAAAATGAAAGCTTCTGGGTCAAACAGAGAGGGGGAAATGTTGGAATCCATAAGGTTAGAGGATTTTTAAGAAATGGTTACAAAGAAGTATGTAGGCCTTAGACTGGAGTTTTGTTAGCATTGCAGAAAAGTTTCCCATGCAAGCAGAAAAAGTTTTCCATGCAAGCAGAAAAGTTTCCCAAGCAGTAGACGTGACAAATAACAATAGGCTTCTGTAGAATTGGCTTTAGGATGGCAACAAGGTTATTTAATGTATATCTTTAGAAGGTTAGCATGAATAGAACTCTGTTCTTTGTCTCTTATCAACTAGTCTTTGTTTTAGCTACGATTACCTATGTTTTATAAGATTGGATAGAATGCTTGTCAAGATGTGTTTTCTGTGTCTGATTGGCTGAATTCTAGTCTGAGATGATTTTATGTATTGCTGTATGAGCCCTGTTGAAGGAGACATTTTTTGGTGTGGATCAGTGAGCTGTCATGTCTCCATTTTGTATTTTGAGACTGATGTGCTGGAAATAAAAGCAAAAATCTCTTCACTGGTCTGGTTACCATGTTATCCATATTTGGATATTTTGCCGCGACCTAGTGGGTTCCTTTTTTAAGGCGTGGGCTCCTGACACCATTGGACTTACACCTGTCGCGTCCCCCGCATATTGGTGCCTCGTGTGAGGACGTAGAATAGAAGAAAAACAAAGAAAAATCGTGGAAGTACCAGCTGCGGAGACCCAAGTGTTAACAAGGAGCACACTGTATCATCTCTCCCGCCGAAGCCAAGAAAATTGTAAGTAACTTATCTCGGGAGAGCGCTTGGGTGACGTTGGGAGGCAAAATAGCGAAAAAGAAAATTATTAAAAGAACACAAAAATGGGAACGAATTTATCAAAAGTTGAATGGGATGTTTTTCATCAATTAGAGACAATGTTACAAGAAAAAGGTCACTCTGAAATTTAAAAAACTGAGCTTAAACACTTACTTATCTGGGTTAAAGCGAATACGCAAGATTTAAATCTGCAGTCTGCTTTTACTTTTCATTTTTGGGATCAGATAAACTGGAGAATCTATAAACTAGTCTCTCTCAAAAAAGATGAAAGCTTAAGAGAACTTATGCCGGTTTGTAGAGCGCTGTTGGAGCGCTGTTTTAAACAAACTGATAATAATAAGATCAACTTGGACTCAGAAAACAAAGCTTCTGGTTCTGTCTCATTAAATTCCAGTAAACCGGAGACTGTGTGAGTATCGGAGAATGTTACAAGTGTTGTTGCAAATGCTGAAAGTATTGCTTTGAACTCTGTTGAACAAAATCTTTCTTCTCTCTCTCTGGGGAAAAATGAGACTCTTTTGGACTTTTCTTTGCGTTGTTCTGTTAATGTAAAAATATGTGACTCTTGTAAGGGGGATGGAACAAAGTGTGTAAAAGATGGAAATGAAAAAGTGACTGTACTTCCTAAAATTGTTTGTGCAGGGACACTGAAACCTGAATTGGATTCTGTTGGGCCTGGGGTGGAGGCTGAGGTGGCTGCTTCCACGCGGGAAATTGTGGTTCCGGGGAACTCGTTTTCACTTAAGCAAAAACATGGTTGTTCTGGTGTTTGTCAATCTATAGATACAGAGAAAGAAAAATTGGCTTTAAGGGTGGAGTCCTTTGAAAGGAAGAGATGGAAGAAACTCGCGACTGTGTTGTTGCTGAAATTCAAAAAGCTGGACTTGAAATCTCTGCAACGAAAATTCAACAAGTTTCACCTTAGAAGTACCTGGGATGGAAGATGATGGAAGACGATGGAAGACGACAAGAAGACCACAGAAAATTCAGATCCGAACCAGAGTCAACAACCTACAAGAGTTACAACAACTTCTAGGAGAAATCAACTGGGTCAGACCGATGCTGGGAATCACCAATGATGAACTGAGTCCGCTCTTCCATTTGCTGAGAGGAAGTTGCGACATCACTTCGCCAAGAACTTTAACCCCTGAAGCTCGTGCTGCTCTCGACAAAGTCACAGAAGCTCTTCAAAAAAGACAAGCTCATCGCTGCGTTCCTGAAAATCCTTTCTTTCTTGCAATCTTAGGAGAGAAGATGCAGCTTTGTGGTCTCATTTTCCAGTGGGATGCCACAGAACAAGATCCTTTGTTAATAATGGAATGGGTTTTTCCTCCCTACAGGTTTTCAAAGACCATTTGCTCAGTTTTAGAAATGATTGCATACATTATAATTAAGGCTAGAACCAGATTGTTAACTTTGGCAGGTCAAGAATGTTCAGTTATCTATTTGCCATTGAAAAATGATTATTTCAATTGGGCAATGCAAAATTCTGATGATTTACAATATGCATTCTTAGGTTTTCCAGGTGTTTGTTCCATACACTATCGAGCTCACAAACTACTGCAAGCAAAATTGAGTTTCAGAGAAAAACCTAAATTAAGTGAAGAACCTTTACATGCTGTGACTCTCTTCACTGATGGCTCTGGTAAAAGCCACAAGTCCGTTGTGACTTGGTTTAATCAAAAGACTGATGTTTGGGAATCTGATATTCAAACAGTAGAGGGATCCCTTCAAATTGTTGAGCTTGCTGCAGTAGTTTGAGCTTTTCAGCTGTTTCCTCAGCCTTTTAATTTGGTCACAGATTCTGCTTATGTTGCTAATGTAGTCAGGAGAATAGAAGGTTCCATTTTAAAGGATGTTAGTAATGAAACTTTACATCGTTGGCTTTCATGTCTTTTTATAACTTTCCAATATAGAACTAATCCATATTTTGTTTCTCACATTAGGGCGCATTCTTCACTTCCTGGATTTTTAGTGGAAGGAAATGCAAGAGCGGACAAGCTGACAATGGTCATTTCTAACACATTGCCAAATATTTTTGAACAAGCAAAATTGAGTCATGCCTTTTTCCACCAAAATGCACAAGCACTCATGCGAATGTTCCAAATCACTAAAAGTCAAGCTAAAGCTATCATTCATACTTGCCCTGACTGTCAATTGGTACAACCTCCTGTTTCTACAGGAGCAATCAACCCCCGAGGCTTACAAAGCCTACAGTTGTGGCAAACAGGTGTTACTAAATAGCCTTCTTTTGGTAAATTTAAAAATATTCATGTTTCCATAGACACGTTCTCTGGTGCAGTTTTTGCTTCCCTTCACACAGGTGAAACTGGCAGCCATGCCTGTCATCATTTCCTGCAAGCTTTTGCTTCATTGGGTATACCCCAAGAAGTAAAAACTGACAATGGTCCCGCATACATATCTCAAAAATTGGCCACATTTTTAAATGAATGGGGTGTTCGACACATTTTTGGTATTCCCCACTCTCCCACAAGCCAAGCAATCATTGAAAGAACACATCAAACCTTAAAACGCATATTAGATCAACAGAGAGGGGGAACGGAAATCACCCCACAGATGAGACTGAGTAAGGCTTTGTATGGTTTTAATTTTCTAAATAGTTCAAGTACAGAACCAGATCCACCAATCTTTAGACACTTTTCAAATAGCACACAGGCAAAACTGAAAGAACATCCTCCTCTTCTAATTAGAAACCCTGACTCTGGACAGATGGAAGGCCCGTTTCAATTAATAACGTGGGGCAAAGGGTATGCTTCTATTTCCACAGGTGCTGGAAGAATTAAGTGGGTTCCTGCCAAAAACGTCAAACCGTATCGCACTTCAGAACCTGTTGTCGAGCCTAGAACTGAGGAAGCGAGTACGCAGACGTGGACCGAATGGAAGGATCCAGGGTCTCGCCTGACGCCTCTTGTGCCTGACGTTCTTTGTGCATCGGTGGAACCCATGAACTCTGATTTTGTGCCAATGTTATTTATGAGTATACGAATTGAATGCTGAATGTTTGTTTAACGAAGCTAATTTTTGGCTGAAAATTTAGGTTATTGTTTTTGTTTAGAAAGAATTCTGCCAAAACTTAGTTCTTGAAAGAGATGGGGCAGAATCAAATGGTATACTTGTTTTGCTTGATTTTAATTGTGTTTTGTCGTGCAGATTTGCCTGTGGATCAACCGAAAACGAATGTTTGGGTGACCTTAGCCAAGGCTGCCGGATCGGATACTATATGTCTGTCTAATTCAGAACCAGAAAAGCCTTTCTCAACCTGTTTGGTTGGTGTGCCAGTGAAAGAGTTTCCTTTGGTCAGAAAAGAATCCAATGGTAAACCAGGTGGAATTGACAATGGAAACAGTCCTTCCTTCAATTGGAACATTTGTTCGAAAAAACTTCTCAGGGCAGCAAATGTTTCAAACAGTTGGGATGTGTTTCTGGAGACGGACCAATATCCACGGCAATTGCCAAAAGGGTATTGGATCATTTGCGGAGACAGAGGTTGGCAAGGCATTCCAGCCCACCTTGAAGGTGGTCCTTGTAGCATTGGTATGCTTACCATAATTGCCCCCACTGCCAAAGCAGTGATGAAAAAGAAACAAAGGAAAACAAGAGCTGTTCCTCATTATGATGAGAACTGTCAGAGTGATTTTATGCCTTGGAATGCCGCCAGAAGGCTTTCAGCAGGTATATTTCTACCCCAATTGGCTTCAGCTGTGGCATTGAGACAATTAGATCGAGTTGGATGTTGGCTGAGCAAACAAGCTAATGCCACATCCTCCGCAATCAGTGCTATGTTGACCGATGTTGATAGTATTAGACATGCTACTCTTCAAAACAGAGCAGCCATTGATTTTCTCTTACTGGCACAAGGACATGGTTGTGAGGAATTTGAAGGATTGTGTTGTATGAATTTGTCTGATCGTTCTGAATCCATTCACAAAAGCATTCAAAAATTAAAGGATCTGACAGACCAAATTAAAGAAGATGGAGGTTCCTGGTTGGATGATTTGTTTCAAAATTGGAGTTTTGCACCTTGGCTAAGGCAACTTTGCAAGATAGGTCTTTACATATTAGGTGTTCTAATACTGATATTGATAGTGGCACCTTGTATACTCTGTTGTGTTCGGCGAATGATGAACAAAACAGCCCGAGAAGTTTTTGTCATTCAAGCAGGAGAATTAGGAAGTAGAAGCACAGAGAGTGTACGAAATCTCACGAAAGCAGTAGATGAGGGTATTGACATGAACGAAGGTTTTGAATTAAGGCCTTGGAATCGACCAGAGTTTTTTGAACGATGCCTTGTGACTGTTGCCAAACGTGATTCATATCTCTCTTTCAGGGATTGGGTCTTCACAGCATTAAGTTGCTGTGCCGTAAAATAGCAATGCTTCAGTTTAGTGAAAATAGGTCTTCAGCAGATAATAAGCAGAAATTTTGCAATAGAGCTATGAAACGCAAATAGCAAGCGACAAGAAAATGAAAGCTTCTGGGTCAAACAGAGAGGGGGAAATGTTGGAATCCATAAGGTTAGAGGATTTTTAAGAAATGATTACAAAGAAGTATGTAGGCCTTAGACTGGAGTTTTGTTAGCATTGCAGAAAAGTTTCCCATGCAAGCAGAAAAAGTTTTCCATGCAAGCAGATAAGTAAGTTTTAAGCTCAGGTTTTGAAAGTTTCAGTGTGACCTTTTTCTTGTAACATTGTCTCTAATTGATGAAAAACATCCCATTCAACTTTTTATAAATTCGTTCCCATTTTTGTGTTCTTTTAATAATTTTCTTTTTCGCTATTTTGCCTCCCAACGTCACCCAAGCGCTCTCCCGAGATAAGTTACTTACAATTTTCTTGGCTTCGGCGGGAGAGATGATACAGTGTGCTCCTTGTTAACACTTGGGTCTCCGCAGCTGGTACTTCCACGATTTTTCTTTGTTTTTCTTCTATTCTACGTCCTCACACGAGGCACCAATATGCGGGGGACGGGACAGGTATAAGTCCAATAGTGTCAGGAACCCACGCCTTAAAAAAGGAA